>NC_088178.1:18697784-19003498 GCF_028769735.1 Zonotrichia leucophrys gambelii | reverse complement strand
TGTTCTTATTAGAAAAACATGGAGGAGGAGGGTGAAATATGGAAAAGGTTTAAATGTTGGTGGGGAAATTCCGGGCAACATTTACATCTGATGCTAAAATGTAATTATACTAGGCTACTTCAAGTATTTCCTCTGCTACATAGACTTACTGAGTAGCAGGAACAAAACCTTCTGGTGTAGCTGGGAAAATATGAAACAAAGCATGTTTTTAGCCAGTTTTCTCAGTATTACTTTATTGAGAACATTCCTGTTGTCATCACTGTAAAAAGACAAAACTTCACAGTAGCTCTGAAAGTGGGAACCTTTGGTGTTTGGACACCCACAGAGTAACCATTGGCAAAGAAGTTTCATTTGCTGCATCACCATCAGAGCCCTGGTGGTCCAGTGATCTTTGCACTTTGTAACATAAAATCTCTGGGCTCCTGTTTTTTTCTAGATATTGAAAAAGTAAGCATATTGCAAGTTTTAAATTAAGAACTACTACTGTTTATTTCAAGACTCTAGATGGCTGTTGAAGTGTTGCAGAAGAACTCTCATATGTATTGTATTATGTATCTATGTCTTTTTATCCCTTTTAAATGTTAGGGGCAGAGAGTCTCTTTGGTGACTGCTTAAGATTGAAAGCAACAATAAAAATCTGTATCTAATTTAATAGTTTAATATAATGCTGAATGTTGTTTTGGATATTTTACAATTTATGACTATTTATGAGCAAATATAATGATGCTTAACTGATGATGGCTCATGGCACCAAGTTCATAATCTCAATTGCACTTCTGTTTTATGTTCTTACATTCTTTCTAATCCAATCTATCAGAAATATTCTGTCCATCTGTTTCACCTTTCTTTTTCTTATCTTCATTTCTTCTATATCTTCACCAAGATTCTGCTTTCTTCATCTAAACCCGTCCAAAAGTCCTATGTGCCCAAGCTTCACAAGGGTGATGTAAAGGATAAATTTGAAGCAATGCAGAAAGCAAGGGAAGAAAGAAATCAAAGGAGATCTAGAGATGAAAAGCAAAGAAGAAAAGAACAATATGTTAGAGAGAGAGAATGGAACAGGAGAAAGCAGGAGGTTATTTTCTTTGCTAATACTTTGTGTTATAATATTTAATATTATATCTGAAAATCTATATAAATTCACATTATTTGAATACAATAATACTGGGATTTCATTTAAGTTATAAAGACATTTTACTTTCTGTGCTTCATCAACTAGATGAAAGAACTGCTTGGATCTGATGAAGATGATGAGACCAAACTATCTAAAACAGAAAAGGGTTATGTTCCAAAGCTCATAGGTAAGAGAGGCCTGACTTTAAAGGCCACAGAATTCCCTGGGTAGGTGTTAGATGGAACTGCTGAGCTGTGCATTTCATGTCCACAGGAACTGTTAAAGGCAAGTTTGCAGAAATGGAGAAGCAAAGGCAAGAAGAAGAAAGAAAAAGAACGGAAGAAGAAAGAAAGCGCAGAATTGAACAAGATATGATTGAGAAAAGAAAAATTCAAAGAGAATTGGCAAAAAAGGCACAGGAGGTATGTTTATCTGATCACAACAGTCAGGATGTAATTGTAAACAACAAACACTAAAAATGTTTTGTATTGATCAGAAAGATTGATCTTAAGATTTCTCATAGTAGAGATTTACGTGGGAGATGCTCAGTGGGGTGGAAGTGAGATATTATGTTCAGTCTTCATTTCTTTACAGTAACAATTTTCTTGTAAGCTCCAAAGTTGAGTTGCAGATGAAACTGCACAGGTATAAACCTGTTAGAAACCATGCACAAATTTTGGTGTCATATGCATATAAGTTTACTAAACTAATATGAAAATGTTTCTTGTATTTTATAAACTCTTACTTTAGACAACCTTTCCCTGTAAGTTAGTGGATAGAGCTCAGTGATACATGAACTAAGGCAAGCAAGAAGTAGTAAGAAAACGCCAGTGGCAGGTAAAAATGAGACAACACTAATGCAGTAAAAATAATAAATCATGAAGATCCAGGTCATGTTTTATTCCTTTGCCATTTTGCGAATCATCATTGCATAAATATATAACATATGAACAGACTCCAACTTTTATTGATGCCAATAAAGCAAATTCTGTCTTTTGTAGGATATCAAACTTAATCCCTTTTGCAAGTTTTCTTCAGTGCTGCAAATACTGCAGTGAGAGTAAGCATTTAAATTATAGACTAAAAACATATGCAAATTTCTGTTTAACCAAATGATAGTAGTACTTCATTTAGGTTTGAATTTGTTGTAAGAAATGAAAAGCAGTGCTATAGAGAAGTCAGTTTTTGGACAGTCTTTTCTACTAGAACTTCTAACATGGTTAAAATTGTACGTTTAATTGGCATTGTATCTAGCATATATTTAATGTACCCTGCAAGGCAGAAGTACTTACATGTAGAATTTTAAAAAGTGTGTCAGTTTTAGGCCATAGCATAGGAAGCAAACACAGCATTGGGCTTTTTTCAGGAGCTGAGGGGAAGACAATGTCATGTGAATCAGAAATAATCAATGACTTTGCTTTAGGGTTTTTTTGAATTTTTTTTTTTTTGAAAAAAATGAAGAATGGACATCTCAAGTACTGTTCTTGGTTCAGCAGTGTTGAGAATGCTTTAGCAGACTTTGTGTGGGATGTTTTATGTCTTGTTGCCTCTTCCTCGACAAGCTGACCTACCTGAAGTATTCCAGCAGAGCCTCGCTCCTTACCTCCTCTGTGAATTTATGTGCTACATACATATCACTGATACAAAAAGAATTTCCAGTTCTATGTTTGCAACTCTAAGGCAAAGAGCCAAATTAATGTAATCATATGAAATTCTCATTTAATAGATTGATGACTTTAACAATACGGGAACTGAATCAGCAGCTGAGGTAATCAGATTTTTTTAAAGAAATGTTCACCTACATTTTTATTCACTTTGTTTTATTATTGTAATTTGGGTTGGGAAAACTTAGAAAACAGCACAGAAATATCTAATTAAAGTTCAACAAAGGAGTTAACAAATTTTTAATGTATATGGAACTATCTCTATACTTGAAGTCAATATAGTGAAGTCTGAAACAGAGCCTGCACTATGAATATTTTGTGGCTAATTAAGAACATCTAAAATGTAAATATTCAAAGCCACCAGAATTATTTTATATATATTAGGAATTCTTTTCCTGATATATATATATATATATATATATATATATATTAGGGATTCTTTTAAGTCCTCTGGCTTTGCAAAGAATTATCTTAAAAGCTCTTTGCCTTAAACTTGAAATTAAAGGGGGATTCTGACAATATGCAGATGTTTGAACACCTCACTCAGTTAACTTTGTTATTTTTTTTACTAATATACCATACGGGTTTTGATTTATCTTGCAAATAAATGTTTCATTTCAAAAACTGGGCCCAAAGGTCCTACTGTCTTTCACTAACACAAGAAAATCACACTCCTACTACAGTTTTGGAAAGAAAAAACTAAACCTGCAAATTCATCAGTTTTAACTTATTTGGCAGGAGGGAAAAATATGGGTAAATTATATTTTGGCAAATAAATTGTAAATAGAGAGTTGAAGCAGCAACATCCTTCAAGAAACAATTACTGTACCTGACAAATTACATATTAGAAATTACAAATTACATATTTCTGTGTTGAGCTATTGGCTTATTCCAGCTGCAGTTTATTATCATTTACATAATAAATATAAAACTGGAAGTAGAGTGTGGTTACAATTCTCGTACATTCAAAATTACACCTGTTCTTTCCCAAACCTTGAGATTTTATGGCAAACAGTTAATGAAAATCCATAAAGGAATTAAGGAGTTTGCCAGCCATTATGTTTAAAATATAATTCAGTTCTTGATACTCTTCAGATATTAGAAGAAAACCAGTGACTTTATTCTTGTGGGCAATATTCAATACAAGTAAATCTTTTGGAAGCTTTGGTGCACACACATTAAACAGCAGGTTCATTAAGAACTGAGGCCACCTACAAGTCAAGTGCCATGAAAATGTAATAAATATCTTTTTGGACAGGAAGGGGATGAATCACTGCTAGTTACAGTAGTGCCTGTAAAAAGCACCAGGACATCTGGGAAGATGAAAATAAACTCTGAGAACACAGGAAAAGAGAGAGCAGAACAAGGAAAGACACAGGATGAAGAAATGGCGCTAAAAGATGAGAAACAAAACCAACTCCTTAAGGAACCCAAGTGCCTTTCATTAGTCCAGGTAAAGCAGTGATCCAAAAATAGCTATATAATAGATATTTATTGGCTTAAGATACAACTGTTTCATTTTTCTTACCCAGGGTGAAAATGAAAACAGTGAAACTCAAGATCCTCTGTCTCCTGGTAAGCTGAAAGTGACATTTGAAGAGCTGGAAAGACAAAGACAGGAGAACCAAAGGCGGCAAGCAGAGGAAGAAGCGAGGCAGCGCTTGGAGGAGGAAAAACGTGCCTTTGAAGCAGCCAGGCAGAGAATGGTAAGCACACGTTCTGTTCATGCTGGTACACAATCTGCACATTCTTTCCTGTATGTGATTCTTCTCTTTTCTTCTTCCTTATCTCTATTTCAAGCTGTTAAGAGTCTGGAAATGAGTTTTTGAAAGACATTTTTGACCTTTGCTCTAACTCAGTAACCACACTGGCATAATGTTTTAGACATTCTTTTAGTGAACCAAAAAATAACAGTATTTTGATTTTGCCAGCAACTCAGTAGATTTTTTTATCTACACTTTGTAGTATCTTAAGCTGTAAGCCTTCAAGAAGATGAGTGGTTGTCTGTTTTCTCTGAAGTAGTGCTGCAGATGGCTCAGTAATTGGTTTTTGATGTAAACATTCCCTAGTAACAGAATGCTGTTTCTTAACCCCATATTTATTTGTAAATGTGATAGAAATATACATCAATTACAACTCTCCTCTTATGAAGAAAGGAAAAAAAAAAAGACAGCTCAGCTCTTTTTTATGTACTAACATAAACAACAACAAACTATAAATTACTAGAGGGAGTCCCCCAGATTGTCAGAAATGCAGCCCACAGAACCTGTTTTGTATTACAGAAAACTGCCTCCATATGTGTTCTTTATCGTAAGTCAGAGCTAGATCAGCTATAAACAGAGCTCACTGTAGTTTGCTCTTGGATCACACTGAAGGAATCATACACTTAGTATTAACCTAAGCTAACCAGATAGTTTAGCTTAGCTTATTTTTCCATACCCCATTTCCCCTGTATAGTCATGATCACTATGACTTTCTTAATTCGCATATAAAATTCACATACAAACAAGATTAACAAGAAATGAGATTTTAATCTTCCATAAAATCTTGGAAAATATTGTTTATAGGAAATTTGCTAGCTTTAACAGAGAATAATTATGCATGGACAGTTTTGGAAAACAGCTCTAGATCACTACTTCGATTATATTTCCAAAACATTCAGGACATTTATATTCTACAGAAACAAAATTAAACAACACCAACAACACAGAACTTCTAGAAAGCAGAAACACACAAATTTCCAACTGGTCCATATTGAGAGAGTTCTAGGTTTAGGCAGATACCCAAACTGTGGTTTACTTTTTCATCTCCACCTCCAATAACCTGCTGCTGTTTCACACCAATAACCTTGCTGTTATGTCTATAATGGACTTTTTTGTTTGGGGCAAGGGATTCTAGTGAAGGAGTAGAGTGAAGAAACTGAAGTAGAGTGAACTCCATGAAGTCACTTAGGTGTTCTAACTGAAGATTAGTTCACATCTCCCTTCCTTATGCTTATGCATTTATTTATCAAGTAATATGAATTAATTTACAAATTCTCTACATCAAAAGAATTTTTTTTAACATGAAGCTGTACCTACTGACCAGTGGCTGCCAAATTTTGAAGTAAACACTTTTCTTAAGAATTCAGCAGTTAATTTCCCTAAATTCTCTCTTTTTTTTTTTTTTCTTACAAATTTCAAATAAAGATTTCTCTAATTCCCTTAATGGGCTATCCCACATACCAGTCCCAGGGCTGCTCAGAGTACAGAGATCTGGATTATCAGTACTCTGACAGCTCCCAGTCACTCCCTCCATGAACAGATGAAGTACTCTGGGATGTCCTCTGAAAGGGGCTCGTGATTGCAGCTTGCAAAGCACAGGCTTCTCTCAGCACGCAAGAGTTCACTGGAGAGCAGCTACAGCGAGGAGATCAGAGTATCTCAATTCCTCTCCTTCAGTGATGATTAAATGTCTAAAAAGAAAAGAAACAAAAATCTCAGTCTGGAATAACAGCAAAATGCTAACTGATTCAGATTTGCTATAAGACTGTACAGCATTTCTTTAAGTGGTGCACTGATGAAAGCAATTTCTATACAAACAAAAAGACTTGATGATATAAACATCTAAGAAAATGATGTAAATAAAGAGAATAGAGAATGATTTACAGTAAATGATCCAACAATGAGACCATAAAGTATGTACTTAACTGTTCAGCCTCTTCCTGGTAACACACTGTTCTTTGAATTACACACTCAACACAGTTTTAAAAATTATAAAAGCTATGTGTAGGATACTGAAAATTTCTTTTCTTGCTCCCCTGGCTAGAACAAAGATTTAAATGATGCTCACAGGAACCTAAGTCTTGATTTTTTTTTTTCCCCCAAAGAGAAAACAGTACTTAGAAAAGATCAGAAAGGAATGGAGTATTTATTTGCAATAAAGAATATTTTTTCTTGTTTAGATAAGTGCTTTCTACGTTTTCCTCTCCCTATTCTCTTAAGATAAATGAAGGTGGTGATGAAGAATCTGAAAATGCTGTTAAAGAATTCCGCCCTGGTAAACTCAGACTCAGTTTTGAGGAGATAGAAAGACAGAGGAGAGAAGAGGAAAAGAGGAAAGCAGAAGAGGATGCACGACGACGCATAGAAGAGGAGAAAAGAGCATTTGCTGAAGCAAGGAAGAATATGGTATGGTATTTTGGTTTAGCACAGAATTTAATTTTTACCTAAATCCCAATCTGGAAAGAAACTCTGGGAAAAACTTTTAAATAAAGTCAGGAATACATGCTTCAACTCCTTTATTAATTAGTTCACCTTACTATTTATTATAAGGTAATGGGGTAAACTAGTCAGATTCATTTACCAAAAGTCATCAGAGAACAATCCCTCCTCACAGCCAGCCTAGAGAGGATTTCAGATAATTTAGTCCAAAGCAGGTATCATATCCAGTGGGTATTATTACACTAGATGCAACATACTTGGGAAGCAAAATGTTTCCACAAGGAGGGTTAATTGTTTTGGGATTTTTTTGGGAAGAGCAATTTCTTTTACAGCTCCAAGTTTATTCCCCTACCTCTACAGGGTGTCCATTCTTACTACTAAAAGCACTACTAATTAATGACATAGTAGAAAAATGCTCACTGCAAGTATGTATCTTGCAGTCATCTGTGGCTCTTCAGGGAGAAAAAATGAAAAGGTTGAGCTCTGCTACTTGATGTTTTTAATGCTTGTTCAGGGAAAAACAAAAAATAACTTGTGGTGTTTACCATTAGAACACTTTGCAATACTATCTTCCCTTGACAAACACAGATTTCTGTCATATGCAAGGACTTCGAAAATTTGAGTTAGGATTAAACTGGAGAGAAATTTTCAGGGGGTTAGGACTGACATTCTCTACTTGAAAGCACAGAAAGATGCCTGATTTCAGAGGTTGGCAATTACTATTTATATTTAAAAAAATAAAGAAAAAGTGGCCACAGAGCTTTTAACTGTGGTCTTCATACTTAGTGCAACCACTTCAAGATTCAGCAGGCTTTTGGATATAAGCCAGTTACTTATTGGTGGATATCAGGAAATACAGCATTAAATTACAAAAGTATAAAGTGGAATGAAGTAGTGTTTGTTTGAAAAGCGAGGGCAGGACCTGCCAGTCTAGAACTGTGGAATAACCCAGGCATCTGGTAGCACCTTCCTACATCCTCTGTGGCTGAACTGGGGAAGGCCAACTGTGTGCCCAGTAACATTTTCTTGATCACTCAAAGCAATACTTGGGAGAGAAATGAAAATTTTGTATGAGTACTGATCCTGCCAGCAGGGCTCCCTCTGCCTGGAAATTGGGCCAAAGATTTGTGCTGAAAGACTACCTAGAGAAGCTACAATGTGGATTTATATGTGATGCTGTACTGAACAATAGTGTCTGTCTGTATCTCCAAAGACAGAAAACAAAAGCTAAAGCCACTTAAAAATACCCTCAATCCAACAAAAGAATGCTATGGAGACTTTTTATGAAAAGGCAGCAGAGAACTAAAGGAAGCCCAGAAAGTATGTGCTGCTTCTGTTTTTTCCTGCTTTCTTGAGAAACTTTTTTTTGCCTTGGTGTAGCGGGAACCTAAACTCAAGTGTCCAGGCAAGAAAAACCTCACTGATAAACAGGGTGTAATCCATCATACCAGCACAGTGGCTGGGACTGCTCTACTTGCAGACAGTCAAAGTGGTCTGTAACTAAAAAAAACCTGAAATATATTTTTAGCATTTATGCACTTGAAAGTTCTCTGTTAAGTAGCATCCTGAATATGAATACTACATTTTCTACTATTAACAGAATACAATAATCTGTTTTCCTTATTTCCCACTGCTTCAAAATGTAGCAGCAGTGAAGATTGTCCTAAAATGTTTAAAAATATAATAGTCCTCCCTTTCATAGGCAGTAAAAATGAACATTAAATTGTTATTCCAGGAACTTTTTAATGTTCATTCATTTTAATTTCATTTTGGAAGTGGTAGAAATGGTAGTTTTGTGGCTGGAAAACACAAATGCCACCTCCTTTTGGATCTCCCTATTTCACATTTCCCTGTGCTATTTCCATGCTCCCCAGCATCAGTGTGATGACTTCTACACTGCAGTCTTTCACCCCCATCAATCTTTTCCTGGTAGAGACCGCAAAAAAACCCTGTCTTAGCACAAAAGCCCCAAAACAAAACAAAAAAAACTTTTCCTGTTGACTACGCTACAAACCATGATTGTTACAGGAAATTTTCTCACTACCAACCATTTCCACTTTGCAGAAAAAAAAAAAATGGCCTAATTTCACAAAATATGGCTAAAATGTTTACTGAACTAACCACAGAGGTTTTGTGCATGACATAGCTCAACTAAATCTTTCTGGTTTTTAAGCAGGGAGAAGGTGGCTGGCTTTTCATAACTCAGTTAGAAATACAGAGACAGCTGCTAGTGCATGCACAGTTTTTGAACTCTTGAGGGCAAATTCTGAATTGATGCTTCTCGTGGTCACTTAGGTTTGGTATCTTCTTGAAGTCATGAGCTTATGAACTAATGCACCACCAGCAAGAGAATTTCATGTTGCTTTGCTAATTTAGTTATGGGCAGCCTCTAAAAATTGTGGGGCATCATTTTCACTGTAGGGAGGAGTTCACAGCTTTGGTTTTTGACTTCACTTCTCTATAACATGATTTCAACAATTATGCTCATTACACAAAACAAATGAAGAATGGAAGGAATGGTGGTGCTGAAGTCCAGTTGTAAGCTTAGAGAGAAAAATCTGAGTAAAATCTGTAGAATTTAAGTGGGATTGGGCTAAAAATCTACTGAAAGAGCTGTGGCAAATAAAGAGATATGGGCAAAGTAGGTCAGGAGTGTGGTATGAACCAAGATAACACCAACAGCAGAAAAGGTGTGGGTTACAGTGGCAGTAAGCAGCAATAAATATAAATAGTGCCAGAGGCTCTTACAGAAATGCCTATTCTCTGTCCCTTTATAGTCAGAGCACTTTCTCAAATGGAAATATTACTCCTTTAATTATTGCTGTCATTTGACTGATTACTGCTGCTAGAAATGCCTACAACTTAGGGCACGTTGAGCTCTCCCATGTTTGCCACAAGGCTTTTCAAACCTGTGCTGATCAAGCAGTGCCAAAAGCCACATCACCCCCCAGTTCAGTACCTGACCAGTGCCTGACCTCACCTCACCTTTAGCTACAGAACGTTCCTGTAGAGACAATCTCTGTTAGTAAGCTGATATTGCTGCATGCACATATATTCTTATTCATAAACTTCCATTAAAATTCCTGTATAACTCACTGTCACTACTGGCTGCTTCTGTAGTGTTCAGATTCATATTTTAGTACTTCAACAAATTCAGTCTGATAAAATATTAGTTCTTGCACTTGCTGCTTTGGACATAATGAAAACTGCCTTTCCTAGGCACTATCTACAGATTAGTCCAAAAGATAGGCCAGCTGCTCCCAATGCCAACCAGGCCTAACCCTGCTCTGAAGCCATTCAGGGACAGGGAAAGGAGGAAACCCCTGCTAGTGGGTGTATAAATCAATAAACTAGCCACATAGCTTAACATAAACAATTTGTGCAAAAAGAAGAGCTGCTTCTGAATGTTCTGTTCCTTTATCCTTACTGGGAATACTAATACTGCTTTAGAACACAAATTCAGATTGCTGAAGAGAAACATTACAGATAAATGTACTTCAGTATTAAGAGCAATGACATTTAAACACAAACACTTTGTCTGAAGTAAACAAGAATGAATTGCTTTAGGTTCTAAAGGTGCATTTAGAGGACATCCTCCCCTACAGAGGGAAAATACTGCACTTTAAAAAACCACCTAATCTTCATTATAAAAGTTTAGTGCTGTAAGTAAAGTGAAATACCAACCCCCAAAGCACTCCCTCCCACAGCATCAGAGGAATGGCCACACTGGCACAGTGCCCCTGTCTGCTCTGGGGCAGATGTGACAAACAGTCACTTATCTTTATGTACCACAAGTGTCTGAACAATGCTGTGATTTCATCACAGACATAATTAATGCTCTGAATTTCCAGCAGGTGCTGGATGATGAATCACCAGAAATGTTTAAAACCTTTTCTCAAGAATCTCTCATACCTGGTAAACTGGAAATTAATTTTGAGGAGTTGCTGAAACAAAAAATGGAGGAGGAAAAGAGGCGCACAGAAGAAGAGCGTAGGCAAAAGTTGGAAATGGAAAGGCAAGAATTTAAACAGCTGAGACAAGAAATGGGACAGGTTTGTACATCAAACTATATGTTAAGTATGCTCTGAGTAAAAATAAAATTTATCACTTTGTTACTAAAAGTTTAAGACTGGAAAGAAAAATTCCTTTGAAAGAAGTTTTAAGTTAATGCATTCAATATGATGTGAAAGGAAAGAAAAATAGAAAATCTTATTTGTAAAACATTTTATATAATGACTTTTTTGTCACTAATCTATCAGGAAAATGTGTTTATCCACTCCCACCTTGGAAGCAAGTACAGTTATGAATTTGTAGTTTGGTTTTGCAATAATTTCTGAATTTCTGGACAATTACTAAAATGATTAGATAATATTTATGATCTTGGGAGAATATCTAGTTCCCAAAAGACAATACAAAAACAGAAGTAAGAGAAAGGGCAATATTCTTGCTTTTCCTTAGAGAGATACTGTGCTACCTAATGAGAAAAATACAGTGGGCTCAATTTTTTTCTAATTGGTGTTTCAAGGGTTTGAAGACTGGCACAGTTGATTTTAAAAATCACACACAAAATCTGCTTTACATGCCAATGTTTAAAACATCACACTGATGAACTTTACACTTCAGTGTGGCTGTGGGTGGCAATTCTTTTATTGTTCCCTTTTGAATGTTAGAGCACAACATTAATTTATTGTTTTACTGTTTTTGTTGCAAAGCTTGAGCAAATAGTAAAGGCTCTAGCTTGTGATGTTCTCAACTAATCCTGGGGAAGCAGGGAGAGACAGGGACATCCAGCTAAAATGCATGTACATCTTTACAATCAGGGTCATAAAAGGAGCGAGAAAAAGATCAGTAATTACAGCTTCCCATGTGGTTTGACTGCAGGATCCACAACTGCCCTTTCTTTTCCAGCCACAACATCTTGAAATGTCATTTACTTTTTCACTGAATTAGGAAAAGATAAAAAAGGCAGTATTTTATTTTTAACAAAACAGCTGTATTTTAGAGGATTACTTCATATCATGTTACAAGCAAGTAGAGGTGAATTTTGGACTCCAGCTAAGTTTTTCGTATTGGTCTGTGTCTGGTTTTCTGAATCCAAGAAGGGCAGTTTATTGACAGCAACCCTTGAACAAATGGGATATTCAAGCAAGGTATTTTAAAATCTGTATCTAGTTGAGATATTATACAAATGCATTCACCATGAGATAGCAAAGTAAAAAAAAATTACAGGGGAAATTTCAAATAACTAACAGAGCTGTAATGTATTGAATTATACCATCTGGAGGGAGAATAGGTAGTAAAAATAATGAGGGCATTTTCCATCTTACACATTCTGTCATTTCTGAACAGCTGGAAGAAGAGGCTGAAACTTTTGAGTTAAGCAAAGAATATGAAGAATTGATGAAGCTAAAAAGAAGTGGTTCTATCCAGGCAAAGAACTTAAAAAGCAAGTTTGAAAAAATAGGACAACTGTCTCAAGAAGAAATACAGAAGAAGATTGAAGAAGAGCGGGCAAAGAGAAGAGCCATGGATAAAGAAATCAGAGAAAGGGAAGCTGAAAAATTTCATGAGGTAAGTTGCATTCTGTGTATGTTAATGATCTACTTAACCAGCACACTAATGATCCAGCAGTGGAAAATGCTGCTGCTTTGATAAAATTTTGCTGTTTCCAAAATTATGTTTTCCCTTCTTTCGTGTTCCCTCCTTTGGATGCTTAAGGACATCACACCTCAGCATCCCTTAAAGAGACAGCACCAGTTTATTATCAGTGATTCGGTCAAGCAGAGTTCTGCTTTTCTGCTCAAAGCCCTACAACTCAGCATTTTAACCTGAAACCTGCCAGTCTGAGGGCTTAAAACATCATATCTGAGAATTACCTATTAATCATCACTTGAACTGCTTCTCCTTCTGAACTCTTAATTCATTCTCCACTACATGAATGGAATAAAAAACTCAATTACCCAATCCAGACAATAGCATTTGAAGATCAAGTCTCTGTGATGTACACTCACTCCTCAGGGTAGAGCAGAAGAGGGTTCATATTCATCTGTATTTCAGACCAGAACCTTCAGTTTTTCAGAGGGGAAACCCCAAGAAATGGAGCTATCAGTGCCAAAGTGGGCTGGAATCCATATGCTCAGTGTGAGCTTTTGTGATGAAATGTAAAACCTTAACAGGACTAAGCCTGATCTGAACTTCATTCTGGCTCTTCTCCACAGGAGTCACTTCAGCATCAGCTCCAAGTCTGTCCTATTTGTGAGCTTTTAATTTAATGATTGACACTCATTGTTTTCATAAGGTCAACTGTTTCAGTGTTAAACCCAATCCAACATCATGGCAAAATAATCCAGTCACTGAGGATGTACAATTGCCAAGAAGTGCTCAACTTCTATATGAATAAAACTTCAGCAATATTTTTTTACATAGAATTTTTGAAATTACTTTTGCAAAAATCTTGTGCTATCCTTGGATGAACTATTACAAAACTCACCCTACACTCAAACAAACTTCTGAAAAAACCAGGTCTCTGTGTGGCTCTGCTAAGTTAAAAAAAACCTCTGGGAACACAATACTGGTTTTGCTATCATATATATGTCTAAGGCAATAAATAATAGTTAAGCCATGTTTTTAATTATTATTTCCCAAGGATGATGATGTAGATGTGACACCAGCCATGAAATCTGAGGCTCCATTTACTCACAAAGTGAACATGAAGGCTCGTTTTGAGCAAATGGCAAGAGCCAGAGAAGAAGAGGAGCAGAGGAGGATTGAGGAGCAGAAATTGCTACGCATGCAGTTTGAGCAAAAAGAAATCGATGCAGCATTACAAAAGGTATAAATTGCAAAATAATCTTCTCCACTTGTGTCATTTAACTTAGCTTCTAAATTACCACTGTAGGCAACACTACCAGATGCAAAAGGAAAGTTCTGCTTCTTTTAGCAGGTGCTAGGAATTGCTGAAATAATATAAAATTGCTTTTGTTGTTTGCACATACTCTCCATGGAATCAAAGAATGGTTTGGGTTGAAGGGGCCTTAAAATCATCTGGTTCTGACTCCCCTGATGTAGGCAGGGACACCTCCCATGAGATCAGGCTGCTCAAAGCTCCATCCAACCTGAACACTTGCAGAAGAGCGTGAGACACTGCTGACATCCTGTGTCAGAGTATGTGACATCCTGTGAATAGTCTGAAAATGGAATTGACATTCCTGCCTGTATTTTGCACCAACATTCCAGCCTCATTAAAATGCATTTTACTGCCCGTGGCATGCCCAGATTGGGTGCATTGTAATGTATTGAGGACAGATGTGGAATTTCCTCTTCTCAGAAACACAGTAACTTGTAATGAAACGTGTGTCACTGTCAGTCATAGTGCTATTGCTACTTTAAATTCAACTTATTTTAAAACAGAAAAGGGAAGAGGAAGAAGAAGAAGAGGGAAGCATTATTAATGGTTCTACTTGTGAAGATGAGGATCAGGCTCGATCTGGAGCTCCCTGGTTCAAGAAGTCACTGAAAAACACATCAGTTGTTGATGGCGAGCCAGTGAGATTTACAGTTAAAATTACTGGAGAACCAAAACCTGAAGTTACATGGTGGTTTGAAGGGGAAATGTTGCAGGACTCTGAGGACTATCAATACATTGAAAGAGGAGAAACCTACTGCCTTTACTTGCCAGAAACCTTCCCAGAAGATGAAGGGGAATATATGTGTAAAGCAGTCAACAATAGAGGCTCAGCTGCTAGCACCTGTATTCTCACCATTGAAAGTAAGAGCTAGCATTTTAATTTGCTTATATCTCAGTCTTATTATCTGTCCTGTTATGAAAATCTAATTTCCTCTCTCTCTTAACCCTCTTTCTGTTTTCTAGCTGATGACTACTAATGCTCTACTTTAGCTGGAATCTTTCTTCCCCTCAACTTTCTTACTGCATCATCTCTTTCTCTGATGGGGCCAACTAAAGAAAGCAAGGATGTGCATTAATTTGTCATTCCTGCATCAGATAAGAATATACCCTTCAAATTGTGAGAATTCCCTACTCAATGCAAAAACTAGTATCAAAGGCTGAAACTAAAAGGAATCAATGTATGAAAGATCAACTGAAGGAAA
Organism: Zonotrichia leucophrys gambelii; assembly: GCF_028769735.1. NCBI lineage: Eukaryota > Metazoa > Chordata > Aves > Passeriformes > Passerellidae > Zonotrichia > Zonotrichia leucophrys. The sequence continues at coordinate 18,988,409 of NC_088178.1, read as the reverse complement.
AAGCTGAATTATCACAGTGCTCCAGCATTTGAAGACCAACTCTTGTGTAAGAGAATAAAGCTGAATACACGATCTGGAACTTGTGTAGTAGTGTAAATCTGTTGGTGTATCCTGCATGAGCACTGAATATTTAAGCTGTTTTACCTTATCCCAGAGGCACTGAACTGGCAAAGGAAATACTTCCTGATGATTTTCAAAAACCCAAGTGTACTATTTTTAAAGAATAAAAGATGACCTAAGTGCTCACCATTGCTTGAAGCAGCATAACTTCTTTTGTTTTAAAATGGGTTTACATTGAAAATGTTCTGCTCTGATTAACCTATGCAGCTGATAATCTCAAATAAAAACCATCTCCTTTAGGTTTATAGTAGTCTTTAAAGTACCAACACCTGCTTGTAAGACTCAGGATTTTTTTTCATTGATCGAATGACACCGAAACAGGCGGTGACATCTATGAGAATATTTTCACAAAGTGCCGATTTTCTCAATCTTAATGCAGTTCATTGCCACATTTATAAACACTATTTTCTGAAGCCTACTGTAATACTTTTTTCTAAGTCCTCCTGACATCAACACTGATGTCACTCTGCTGACACCCATCTGAACCACAAAGGTGAAGCTTTGGGAGGAGTAACTTTACACAAAAAGGTGCCATTTCAAAGTACTTGTGCGCAGCACTGTGGCTGAACCTTTCTTTCTACAGTTGCCTGCTGCAAGTCACTCTCTGGCCTCATTAAAAAAGGGTAACGAGCTGCATGGTGTTTTAAATTAGTATTTAATAACATTTTACTTCATTTTTTGTGGGTGATAGTCATTCACAGAAGTACAGGTGGATACAATAATTTTGCTCTGAAGCTGTAAGTTCAAAATAACAAAGGCAGGGATAGGAGCATAAAAAAGACAAAACCATTGCTATTATTATTCATCAGTTTACATTTATTGAGAAAAACCATACAAAACCATTATACAGTTAATGTGTACCCATATTACATACAATGTCAATGCAAGCTCAAAACCACATTTTTGTAAAGCATTCAATTTACCTCAAGTCCAAGCTGCATCTCCCTAAGACACTGTTCCCATCACAGTTGCCTTTTAAAGCCAATCTTCTGTTTACACACGGGTAGTTTCTGCAGAGAACACTTTTCTCAGGACGAAAAGGCATTTCACATGCACGCAAGAGAAATATTTGTGCATACACAAGAGTTTCATAAGCTATTACTAGGGAAGAGGGAATCCTGTCAACTGTTTGCTTTCTGAAAAGCCCAGTCCTCCCTTCCTCCCCCCACTTCTGGAGAAAAAGCAAAATGGAAAAACTTTTAGCATGCAATGGAAAACTTAAGAATTACTCTGGAAAGAAATGGGGAGAAACAGTTTCTACCATCCAGTAAAATATCACTAGTATAAAGATGAAATAATTCAAGATAGGCTGTGCAAGTGAATCATGATCCTATCTCCCTGACAAGTGAAACAGATGACTTACAATTAAGCCACCCTAAAGAGAATCCACCTGGTATTTTATTCAATGTCCTAATTAAGTATAGGCTGCAGAAAGCGATATGAAAATTCTTTTCCTACTTGGAACATAATGCTTGCTTTTAAAACTTTCCTTACTCTTCACATTCACTGTGGGACACTAAGAGGTGATGGGTGGGGTAAGCAGGAAACATTTCAAGACACCTTTTGGACAAGTTCACTGCATTTCTAAGCAAATTCAGTTATCTTTTTGGCTACTGGGGTAACTCCAATAATCTACTGCTGTCCCAGGAACTCTGAGTTTGGAGACAAGAGTTGAAACAGAAAAGGAACACGGTGCTCTGCACTGACCAGCATGCCTGTAAGCCCTGCAGTGAGAAGCTGGAAGCCAATACACCTCAAATGCTACACAGAAGAAATCTCACCTTCCACACTAGCAACATCCCAATACACTGGCTTTTTCTTCTCTATCTCCTCCCACAGGCTAAATTAGCAACTGAAAGACTGTTCAAGATATTTCAGGAGCAACAGCTGAAGGAAAAAGTACCATGTAAAAAGGAAGTGAACAAATGACTCACCCCCACACTAAATCCACAGTATCAAAATCCAAATGGTACACACCTACCCTCTTCTCACATCAAAAATGAAATTACATGTTAAGCTACAGATGAAATACTAAGTGGCTTGAGAAACTGAAGCACAACTATTAATTCAGTTCAAAAATTAGCTTGACTGTTTAGAAGAATATAAAGTAAAATAGATGGTTTATATTATTAAATCACAGTTTAAAAAACTTTAACAGATTATGGAACATTAATGGTCAAACAAAGAATACTTTAAAGAATGAAAAGTGATCAAAACAAAAATTATACCCTATATCATTATGTATGGGATACATTTCAAATCTGTTATGCTTTTGCCAATTTTACCTTCTACATGGAGCCCTTCTATGGTCCATGCTCATCGGCTCACCAATGGCAAACACTCAAAGGATTCCTCTTTACTGGTAGTAACTATCTCAGGACCTGATTCTATGAGCTATGATTTGGTGCTTGCAGCATCTTCAGCACTGTGTGTGAAAATGAAGGCAGTATTTTTGAATATTTTTCTTTGATGTACAGATAAGCAGGACTTTTGAAAGAGGAGCAGCACATTTTAGAAGCAGAATAATGAACAAAAACCAAACAGATGCTGCTTTATGTTAAGCTAAAAAAAACCAACAACAAAAGCTCAGAATAAAAACCTGTACCAGACCATCTGTAAGACATTTAACATTTTATACTATCAAAATATTCAGCAATTCAGTTAAAAATATCAAGAAACAGCATACACTGACTGCTATAGCAATAAAATATTATTTGCTGTACTGTTAACTGGTGCTCATGCTTTTTCAGTTAAAACATACTCATCTCAAACTGCAAAATCTCTTTTCCTACCATGTCAAGTATTAATAAGCAAACTCCACTAACACACTAGAACTGTAAGACAAGTTATCAAGTTCAGTGATAACAACAAGAAGTCATTCTTCACATTTAGGTCTTACGGATTAATGGGAATAGTGCCCTATCATAAAAAAAACATTTGTGAAGGCTGTTGACATTTCTAACCAAAGCAATTCCTGCACATTTTAAAGGTTTTGATTCTTTAATTGCAACAATTATCTATTTGGGTAAAATAACAAAAATTACTTATTCTGATCAAGTTCAATTACTGCAATCTAACATTCTTTTCTAAAAAAAAAAAAAAAAGAAAAAAAGAAAAAAATACATATTGACCTAGAAATATAAACAGTTGTTTAAAAACTTAAGATTTTCCACTCGAATGGAACCGTGAGTAACAATGCATTTGGGGAAGCAGCAGATTGCTTTTCAATACACAACCACAAAGATCTCACAGGGACAACATTAATGTACTGAAATATATTAATTTATATACTTCCTTAGGTTGTGCTTACCTGTTGCTTTTTTGCAGCAGAACCTAAGGTGGAAGGTCTGGGAAGGCACTGTGAAGTATAAATAATTGCACTGTTTGCAATTAATAAAGATTTTATACCTTAAATGAATCAAAATCAACAGCCTCCATTTTGCGAATGATAAAGAATCCAGTGAATTTAATTTTGCTCACTTTAGTACATAATAAATGCACCATTCTGTAAGGTTATCTACAAAATACCATGCAAAATACCTGAACTATTAAACTTAATACCCTACACTAAAGATAGCAAATACTGTCCTAGCCTTCTTCAAGCTACCAGCAAATTCCTAGCTTTAAAAGGATAAAAATAATTCCTTCTATTTCTACAGCACAATGCATACATTGCTGATTACCTGAAAAAACTACTTCAGTTTTCAAGCCTTAACTTTTACTTCTCTGTGCAGCCACCCTAAAAAAATTTAATTCTCAAAGCAACAACATGGTGTTCCAAAAATGAAAGCAATTAACAGTTACAGAATTATTTAAAACATACCTACATCACTACATATCCGCAAACTAGCTGGAGACAAAGACAACTCTGTCTAACAAGTGGTTCTCAAAGACTTCAATGTTATGATATGCATACTTTAAAACACTGAATGACAGCTGTCTCATGAGTACTAATGAAAGAAACTCTTAGATAAACAGAAACATGATTTTCTTTAGCTATTGCTAGAAGTTTCAGAAATACTTACCCACAAAACTCAGATTATGTGTATGTATATATATAAGCAAACCTATGTTTCTGAATTAAGAAGCAATTATGATTTCCTAAGATACCAGCACTGTATTCCAACATAATATCACACAAGCACAGCATTTGCATTATGTGGAACATTGACAAAAAGATACTGTTGCAGTTCATCAATTTGTCATTCTGATGTACTTACAGTGCAATGCTCCTTGAAGGAACAATCAAGGATGATACACAGCACAGTCCTCCTCACCCCTATAGAGCTAGTTCTATACTGGCTGGATCAAACCTGCACTTCAACAGACAATGGCAAGACAGACTGTAGTGCATGTAGTCTAATATATGCAAAGAGCCAATAAATATGCAAAGAGCAAACACAGGATTTCAAGAGAATCAGCTTTTTAGTATGAGCATTAGAGCAATAAGAAGCTTCAAGTATATATAAAAAAATAATCAGTTGATTCAAATACTTGAATATTTACAAAAAGAGAAGTTATCTGCTCTGCAGGAAGTTCTCAACCACTCCCATCACTCAAACAAAACAGCGTTTAAGGACAGACGCAATTTTTGTAACTACTATGCATTACCACATTGACTTTTCTACACTGAGTTTTGAAGTGGACTACTTTAAACTGAAGGCTTAAGCACATTACACTTAAAGTAAGTTTTATAACTAGTCTGAAAAAATCCATAGAATAGTTATGCAGGAACAGTTTTGAAGTATTCAATTAACAACAAAAGTTATCTGTTATAGCAGCTGCACAGGTCTGAAACAGTGGTCATGTATAAAAGGAAATTTCACTGTTAATGCAATGGAAGTATGCCAAAAGATCATCTTCTTAAACACATGCAGTTTTAATCAAGTAGAAAAAAAATTAAGGTATCGAGATTACTGGTGCTAGGCAGCAAAATACAATGAATGAAAGAGATCCTCCATCTACAGCTATTCTGCAAGAGGGGAAAAACATGCTAATGACAAGTTTTTAAACTCAGCAAGGCTTATGGGGGGGGAAAAAAACCCAACTCATTTGTGTAGCGGTACCTTGATTCAGCGTTGCAAATCAATCCTATAATCAATACTGCATATCCCCACATATCCAACTTACCGACACAGGAGGTTTCATATTATTTATTGTAAAGCACAAAACAGGCATTTTAAAAGTGATAAAGTATACATTGAAAAAGTACATTTATATCACAAAGCATTGACCACATAATTGCAAATACATTTGCTGGAATGTGTACATCTACACTAATACTAAAAACAAACCATTTTTTCATTTCTACACAGAAATATTACCTCCTATCAGTAGTGATAGATATTTTGTACATTTTCAAAAACACTATTTTTTTAAACCAAATTTAAGATCTTCATCAAGGCGTCTGCATCCATACATTTAACAAAGGTTTTTTCCCCCACACAATGAAGCAAATACTGTATTGTCCACTTCTTATTATTGGCCCTGTGCAGAAGAGATACATAAGAGATACACAAAAAGTTAAAGAAAATCCTTTAAATCGAGCTAACTCAGGAGTGAAGCCTTTAAGAAAGAAAAATTGGTTAATGTAAATGGTGGTGGCTTCTTGCATGGTTTTCAAACCCCTGGGAGGAGAAAGTTTTTCTTCTTTTTTTTAATAAAAAAAAACAATCACCAAACATATGGATAGATACAGAACTCAAGTTATCAGGTAAACAAAGTCATCTACTCATTATTCTGATAGCTATTTTGCTAGAAAAAAAGATGCATACCCCAAAGGAACAAAGCAGGAGACATGCAAAAAAATATCTACAACCACTGAGACAGAAGCCAGCCAAAAAGCACTTCAGGACTGTACCTGTGGCGCTGGAGGATGCTGGGGCATTCCCTGGGGACTTGTCTGGGCGTAGTACGCTGCCTGCTGCCGGTAGTACTCGGCCCACGCCGCGCTGTAATCCGGCTGCCCGCCCGGAGGAGCCCCAGCAGGGGCAGGCACGGCTTGACCTGCAAGGAATTGCAATTGCACAGCTTTGTTGTTGCAACAGAAATGAGAGAATCTCAACAAATATCACCCAGCAATATTCCTCCAAGGCTCTGAATAAACTTGTGGCTGCCTCTTTCAGCCTAAACACTCATTCTATTACTTTAATGTAATGACTCCCATGTAAATCCAAATTAAGGAACCGTAAGGACAGTTTTTTCAGCCTCTTGATTCAGAATCATGAATTATGTTTAAAGCCTGCTGACCTGAACAACAGTAGTATTTAAATACATACCAAGAAGCAAAACTTTTTGTAATCCACCCAGACTAATTGTACCTTATTTTACAGACTGCATTCATTAGCTCAGCAGATGCCAATTCATTTACTTCCCCAATGCTGGCATACTTCATTCAATTTCAAAGTTATTGCAGGTTACATTTTTCAAAAAGTGCAATAATTTTTGTAAACATTTACTCCACTACAGAATACAGTCCTGAAATGTGCTTCCACACTTTGTGGAAGTTCTAATCTCTAGAAACAAGAGCATGTACAGATACACTCTCAAAAAGAGCTCAGAATTACTTCTTTCAATATAATCAACTGACAGACTAAAATCCCAGTGCCAGACTGATACACAGGGACTCTTCAGCATACTAAAAAAACCAAACAAAAAGAAAATTACAGCAACCTTTCAGTTGTGCTGTTCTTCCACAGAACATCTGTCACAGACATCTTTACTTCCTTTTTCCTCCAACTTCAGAAACACCAAATACACCCCTCTCAGTACCACTAATCTTTACAATTCCTGAGAGGCGTTTTTGCAGTTACCACTACTAAATGTGCAAGACTCCAAGCACAGCAACACTCTCTATACTCTAAGTATCTGTCCACACACACTTGCAGGCACCCAAACAAAAGGGTTTTATATGTAGGGCTTTATTTCAAGTTTCCTGAGCTTCCAAATCAGAACTTTTATTACTGTCCTATGAAACTCATTAATTCATATTCTTAACGGATTCTTTCAAATCAAAGTTCTAGTCAGAATTAAGATATTACCAAAAAACCACTACCTCTGCAAGTTTTTTCTAAGATACTAGGGGAAAAAAAACCCCAAACCCAATAAAAACAAATCACCACATCACATTACCCCACAAGAAATAAACAAACCCAAGCAAAACGCAAGCCTGCACCCTGTACAATTCCATGTGCACCCAAACTGTCTGTTCTGTTATCAACAGACAGGGGCAGCTCCCACATGATGAGGGCCTAAAGTTTCCTGTTCTACCTGAAACCAACTCACTTTTTATTTGAATACAAGTCCACTGAGCAACTTTCTAAGGAACATGAGTATCAGAAATTCTAATGAAGTGTTTTCTAGAGTATCAGACTGAAGGTTGGCTTTGCTTGGTTGTTTTTCTTTAAATACTTAAACAAAGAAAATTCACATGAAGAATCCTAGCTACTCACACTACTCCTACCCATGTGTAATCTTTTAGTCCTCTCAAAAACACCAAGTGTGAGAGAGAACATGAGCATTTGGCAAAGCATGATCCTGAAAACCATCAAAAGACAACCTTCCATTTTCCAACTCTCCTTACAACTTAGTTCTTTCCACTTACACTGTAGGTAAGCTCTGAAAGTCTATCCATCTTTTATACAGTAATGGAATTTCTAACAAAACTTGTATTTCTTAAAATCTTTAGAGCTGTTATCACATTTTACAACTTTTAATGTACTACAGCTTACAACTGACACTTCTGAACAATTATTTTAACAAAAACTACCTTTAACGGGGTTACAAATTATCCCCAGGTACACTCTTTCCAATTTCATCATTACTATGAGATAATATCTCTACTTATAAATTACTGTCACCACAAGAGGAAGCATGAGAAACACAGAACACATCTCCTTTAAGGAGGGCTGAGAAAGGAAACACTAGAAGATTTTATAGTTCAACATTATTAAGGGTGATTCTAGTAAAAGTAAACTGCTTTGTTTCTTCTCTCCACTACAATGCTAAGGAATCTTTTAAAACCACTCCTATTTGATTACTGAATCCTTTAACTGTACGTCAAGCCCCCAATATATGGGAATGACTTTAAATGATTAAGTTAAAAATTCTGATAGTGGCATATGGATCATTTACTAATGATCATGACTTCATGTTTAAAGGGAACTGTTATCTGTGAGAGACTTGTTGGAGTATTTGCTACTCAAAGCAGTAGCCCCTGAAACAAGGGTCTGAAAAGGGACATGGGCTTTGCCACTGTATTTCTGACTCAGGTTAATATTCAAGTCACTGTTCAGTGAAAAATACAGTTAGGGGTTCCCCATGATTAGCAGAGTCATATCACACCAGTAGTAAGCCACTCTGAAAATCCTATTATTGTTTGGATGGGCATATTCTGGAGTTTTTTAGCATTTTCAGGTCACTCATACTTGACTAAGTACAAGAAAATCCAAAACACCAACTGCAATATCACTGGCAACTTGTTCAGCTTCCCACAAGGATTATAAAACCATTTTTTTTCAGCAGACAGAACACAACCATGATTTAAAAGGTAATGACACCTTCTGCCACATACTCTCTCCTTATACACAAAATAATGAAATAATCAACTTAACCAGCACATTGATTTCAGTTTTATAAAGAAAGCTACCAACAGCACATAATCTGCAGTTTAAAAACAGCTCTCAAGTGCTGCAAAGCAAATACTATTTTTAAAAAGGCACAGTATAAATGATAGCTAATGATGATGCTTTAGTATAGTAACTGGAAACACAGAAAGCAAAGCACAAGGAAAAAATATCATATGTAATCTGAAGAGAACTGGAAAACAATTACCAAACATAAAAAAATAGCTTCATAAAGTAGATAAAAGTGAACTTCAAAACAGAGGAAATGCACTTTATAATATTCAGAATGAAACAGTTAAAAGTTGCTGTTTCCCAATGATCAAAGACATCTCATTTTTGTAAAGTTGATTACTAGCCTGAGTACCATGAAGTGCCTAAAAACAACACAAAATTTCAAGTCTGTTTCTCAGCAGTATTTGGTTCAGAAGACATGACTGTGCATTTCAATTTCTTTCTGGGGGTAGAAGCCCTCATCTCATCCAGCAAAACAGACAAGTCTCCTAAAACATTGCACTGTGAATGTGGAACAGAAAAAACAACAGAAAACCCCCAGCACACTTACCCATTTTTTTGTAGTACTCCTCCCAGGCCTTGGTATAGTCAACCTGCCCTGCTGGTGCTGGATTTGGCTGATCTCCTGAATTACATTAAAAAATGTTAAACTAAAATTACTGGGGTTTGTTTCACACATAATCCAAAGAATCACTGAAAATTTCAGTAACAGTCCCACGTGACATGACTCAAATCTGACACTATAAACCTTTGTGGTACAAGCTACTGCAATTACAAACTACTAGTAAAAAAAGACATGTTTCCAAGATTCAGGAAGTGAATACCACTGGCAATTCAAAATACCAAAATCCAAGTGGTAAGCCTCAGCCAGGCACAAAAATTAAAATAATACAACTACATACCACAACTGTAATTGTCCTAAACCCACGGGAAGTGATGCAACCATTTAAGGAAATGACAATCAACAGCTTAGCTCATTACATTTTTATTTATGACTGCTCTATGTAGTCATTAAGTCAGCCCACATTGCAGCAAAATTCTCTTTGGAGTATATTCCAAGACAAATACATTACCCTTGTTACTGCTGAAATTATGAAAAGCAATATTGAAGGCTACAAGCAACAGTTTTCCAAGAAAACCAGCTGCTTAAAATAAATTTACCTGACACAGGAGGACAACAATAAAAAGAATGGGGTATTTACACCTCCAGCAATGAGAAATGTGCCCCTTTCAATCAGTATCTACCTTGTCCATTGGTTTGGGTTGTAGCTGGTCCACCAGGAGGGGCTGCAGGTGGTGGCTGTGCTTGCTGCTGGTAATAGTGAGCATAATAAGCTGCCCACGCTGCTGAATTGGGATCTGTTCCTGGCTTACCTATGAAAACAGAACACAAGCATTTATAACAGCACTACTATGAACAGAATGCTGTCCTCAACTAATCCTGTCCTAGGCATTCTTATTATCCTCCAAGGAAAAATCCATCTAAACAAAATATCCATGTACATCCTAAAGTATTTTTTCTTTCTAGCATCAACTTTTGATCAGGTTTAAGACCAATGTACTATACAAACTGTACTTTCATAGAGCTGGTGAGATAAAATAACTTTAGAACCTTTACTACTACAATGCCACTTATTAATCTTACATGTGGTAAATAGAAACAGATTTTTAAAGTTTAAATAAACAGTCATGTCAATAAATGGCAGCAGCAATGAATCACTCTAGCACCAAACAATTTCAGTGGTTTTACTTTTGTTAGAACCTCACGCTAATGACACTGGCACCGGTGGAGCAGGCATGCCAAATACATATTTCTGAAACAGAAGAATACAAGACTTACTAGGTGTTTGCAATGCTTGTCACTTAAACTTTAAGGTAACAGTAAAATAGAGAAACACACAGCATTTTAAGAACTTGAATCCACATACATGGCTATTAAGCATCACTGTTTACTTACAACTTTTTAGTATAAAAAGTAATAGAAACAGTTGCATCTTCTGCATCTATCTCCATGATTCATTATTTGTATCTACATCTAGGTAGGCCAATGATGCTGCTTCCTAGGGTTTTATTGCTCTGTTTCTCACATTTAGCCTCTAGGAATGACTTATTCTTGCTGATCACAGATTAATTACAAGATTGGCAATTGACAATACCCGAAAATCTACTATTAGAGAACATAATACGTTTTACACAACCAGCATATAATTGTGAACAGTATTTGCAGTCTTAAAGAATAAAAGTATCTGCAAAGAAACTCAGCCAAGTGAGGAGAGAATTTCACAAAAGGACATGGACAGAACTGATACTTTAGAGTAACTATACATGGGAATGGAAATACAATCCTCCCTAAACGTGAAACAGGTAAGGCAGTGAGCAATGGAAGATGAAGAATTCCCCTGAAAAAGGCATTCAAGAAGAACCCAGAGCAACAAATTAATGCTAAATGAAATCCTGTGACAAAAGTCAGATGTAATCACTTCAAATGCACACAGAAAAAAATGTTAACACACTACTTTCTGTTTAAATTGCACTGCTTCCATCAACAATAGTGGATTTAAATTAACACTTCCTATATTCTAAGGTTACCTGCAAATATCAAATAAGCCATTGCTCAATTCCTCCCCCTCCTCCTTAGCTACTTCTCTAGAGTAGAAGAACACAGAGCTGGATTCATTAATTTCCAAAGAAAATTGACTGTAGTAACTAGCTCCACTTTCACATGACAAGGGCAAGCACAGTTCTGGAGAAAGCACCTCTGAAAAAAGTACTGAAATAACCCATTTGTTACACTGGAATGAGTAACTAAGTGAAAACTGTAGAAAAATCATTCAAATAAATGCTAGTCAAAAGAAACATCAACTTTAACTGCACATATGAGAACTTCATTAGATTTTGAAGGTAAGTGTTCATCAAAAAACCAGTTACAGAATCATCAAGATGACATCAAGGGAATATTTGCCATTGTTTCTTACCCAGCCTTTATGTAGATAAGTGAAGAGTAAAAAAGGTGGTGTGAAACAGGCTGTAACTTTTCAGCAGTGGTTTTGCATGAAATACTTTGCTATGCTGATACTGAGTCACTTTGAGCCATTCTATTTCTAAATGAAGTCAGCAGCATTTTAAACACTGCACTGAGCACATGCAGAGCTACCTTGTGCAGAAGTCTGGGAACTAAACCCAGCAAGGGCTCTTGGCAAAGAGATAAACATGATACAGACATGGAGTCCCTCTCCACTAACAGAATCTATGGCAGGAACAGTGGCTATCATCAAATATCTGTCATCGATAACAGAAATGGAATTGAGATCTTTTGGCTCAAATTGTGAGGAATTACAATTCCACCTCAAACCAGTGAGGTACAACAAACTCAAGCATCTAGCCTTACCATGCCTTCTGTGGCTGATGTTCCATTTCCCCATATCCTCTAGTCCAACCAAAGGATGTAAACTTTAAGAAAAGCAGGATGCTACAACTTTGGAAGTTGTAATTAAGTAAGAAAGAACTCCCAATCTCGACAAAGATAAACAGAAATAGAAGAAACAAATTCTACAAAGATAGGTTTCAGAAGAAAATACAAAACTATGATAAGCAAAAGCTCAAAATACACAACCCTAACTAGTTTTACTGTATTAACAGCAATTCACCAAGGTTTTAGCCCTAAAAAGGGAGTCAACAAAATACACTGGAACATCAGACTCTTAAAATTGTAATAGAACAAAACCTAGAAATATCATAGCATTAACTGCAAAAATACAAATCAGTAAAGACTGTTTAAAATAAAATACAAAAGTCATTTACTATTAAAGACAGCCTTATTACAGAACTGTATGCAAAAACATTTACTTTAAGAAAACTAAATTGCACAAAATCAGTGAACCAAGACTTGCAGAAAGTGTCATAAATAGTGATGCAGTATCAGTAACATTTGTAAAAAACCATACTGTAACAATTAAATTTCAACATTTCACAAGGAACATATGGAAAGTGCAAAACATAAGTGACAATCAGTGAAAAAAAGCCAGAAGAAACAGGAGCTTTTCAGCTTTAGGAGTGTAACACAAGTAACTGTAAAATGCATATACTTGTAAGGACAGAATGGATGTACCTGAAATATTCCAACACTGCAGCACAGCTGTGCATTTCTTACCTGGGTCTGGTGGGTTTGGTGGCTGCCAGTGTGGATAAGCATTTCCCCATCCCTGTGGAGCATATGGAGCTGGAGGACCACTAGAAAAGATGACACACGCAGTGAGAGGCAGTGCCAGGGCCACCCCACACAGAGCCAAGCCAGCTGAGGCAATACTCACTGAGGGGCAGGACCAGGAGGGCCTGGGTTGTAAGGAGCTGGGTTGTAGGGGCCCATGGGAGCACCAGGACCCGGCGGCCCAGGAGGTCCATGTGGGCCAGGAACAACACCATGGGGACCATGGGGAACCGGGGGACCCAACGGATTCACTGGACCCTGCAACAAGGGTGGGACACAGATGAAAATACACCTTGAGAGTCTCCATTTTCCAGCATTTTAAAAGCATTTGTCTAAACACTCAACATCTAAAAGGTTTGATTGGTTTTAAAGACACTTCCCTGCAGAAAACAGGCTATTTAAAGTTTGATTAGGCTTAGACGTAGTTAGAGGCAGCTGTGGCAGTAACAGCAACTAAAAACCTGCAATTATTTCAGCTCCTTCTTGAGAAAGTGAAGGATTTTACAGAAAACTCACAGATTTTTCCACAAATTGCATTGAACTCCCCACACTCTAACAAGACTATCAGTTCTAAAGTAAATCAATACATCTAAACCTGACTAACTAAACCTGCTTACACGATCAGGCACAAAAAGCCTCTAGTAAATTTGATGACATGCACACACAGGCAAACAAAAACACTGTGAAACTGAAAGTGTAACTTTGATTAGAATTTTACCCAAACATAACTGGACTGAAAAACAAAACACACAATTTAGTATCACTGACATCTTAGAACTTAAGAATTTTTTCATATACACAGAATTGGCATTTTCAAGAGCATACTGTAAGACGTTGAAGAGATGAACTGTTTCTTTTCAATATTTCGTTATTACTTTAAACCCAGATGACCATTATTATCAATTTATTATTTGATTAATTTAATCTGGGAAGTGAAAGGAAAGAGCAATCTCCACAAAGGAGATTTGCTTTCTGCTCTGTTTAATAGTAAACAAAAAAGCAGTCAGTTATCCACTCACTCCAATCTTTTCCTCTATAAGTTGTCGTGCATAATCTATTTGCTGGGGTGTCCCACGGATAGTAAACATCTTCATGTTTGGATCTGCATTAGGTGGAGGATTTCTCTGAAGTTCTATTCTAGCACCAGACTGTTGGCTTATACTTTTAATAGTTTCACCACCTGCAATGCAATACAGAGTTTTTATGATGGGCATAAAAGCAAAAAATATTGATTCACATCAGAGAAAGTCAACTGCATGGAAGCCACAAAGACATGAAAAGGCACCTATTCTTATGAGCTGTTCAAGAACATTCCAAAAATTCAAATAAAATCTTTTCAGTGTAGCTTTAATGGCAATAAACAAGTAAAAAAAAAATAATTAAAGGGTTATAAAAAAGTTACTCAGAAATGTCAGCAAAGAATTCCTACAATCTTGTATGTATTTTTAAATTTATGTAAACATCTAATTTTGGACATTAATATCAACTGACACACATGGTTATCAGTAAATATAAATTTATAACCCAACCTCCCTATAAAAAGAGCAAGGAAGCCCAAATGACAAAAAGCCCCACAGAGGCTGACAAGGTAACTGGCTCCTTCTCTTCCAGGATCCAGAAAAGTTATGTGTACCATTAGTATATACAAAGTCTTCAAAACAGGGGAAACTGGGCAATCAAAATTTTTAAAAAATACCATAGAGTCACAAAAATATTCTGAGTTGGAAGGGCCCCACAAGGATCATGGAGTCCAACTCTAAAGTGAAAGGCCCATATGGGGACTGAACATATAAACTCAGCATTATTAACATCATATATCTCTGCAGCATGGCATTTGTCCAAACAGAGAAGCTGAGTGGTTTTTGAAGTAACACACAAGGTCCATATATAAGATACATTACCTTTTCCAATGATTAATCCAGTTTTGCCAGTAGGGACAATAAAATTGAACTCCTGTAATCCACCAGGAGGCCCCATGTTCCAGTTGCCTTGGCCTCTACCCCTTCCTCGACCACCAGGTCCTGGCCCACCAGGGTTACCAGCCTAAAAAAAAGCAGCAACAAATGAGCATGTTCTATAAAATTACTGCAAACAAATGCAAACAGTTACATTACATCATTGTTAAGAAATAACATATTCACTATTCAAGTCTGGTAGTTGAAGCAGTACCTTTTATGGAAGGCCTAAATTAAATTCTAAAAAATGTTCTGTACAATTCTGCATATGAAGGGTGAAGGAGGAAAGGATAAAGAAGCAAGCAGAAATTTCACACATACAAAGATGTAACTTTTGTCTGCCTTCTGTAAATGCAGCAGTGGGGCTCATCTAACAACAAGCTTTTAAACACTGATTACAACCAAAAGTAAGATCATATCAGCAATTAACTCAAAACAAGGACCAACTCTAAAACCAGACACATCAAGAAATGCCATGACTTTGAATCAGTATGGTCACCTGCAAAACTGTAACTGTAAACATTCATATTCCAGACCAAACTTTGAAGCAGATTCAAATGGCACAACTAAATTATTTTTTTCTAGTTACACACAATTTTTGAAAACTTTGGGTCTTTCCAAAAGGTGGGCAGGAGATTTTAAACACTGAACAACGTTGAACAACGTTACCCAACCTGAACACTGCGAAGGAGATCTGTAATGATTTCTGCAGCATGCTGACATCTGTCAGGAGGCCCTGTGATCTGGGCTATTCTATCTGGAGTTGTTCCATCATCTGGAATAAAAATGAATATTCCAGTATATGCAATTCAGTAAATTCACAGTAAAGTCACAAAAACTTATGAACATGTTACAAACCTGGCTTGAACTGAATCCTAACCCCAGCATCGTTCTGGATCTTCTTAATCATCTCTCCATTTCTTCCAATTACAATACCTACAGCAAATCGTGGTATTGGAACCTAAAAAAAAAAAAAACCAAACAAGATGTTGATGACATAGATATTACTAAAATATCCACATAATGAAAAGGTTAGAGTTGTTAAGTAGGGCAAGACCAATGCCACTTCAGGCTTTTTTAAGGATGGGTTTTTTATTATCAAGTCACAAGCCTAGCACATACTGGACTAAACCATTAAAAAGAAAGTGATCCCATGCTTTACAAGTTCTCATAGTGGTGGCAATTCCAGATTTTATGCCTCTCAGAATAAAAAAGAAAGAATGAATTTATAGAGTATCTAAAAGGCAGATTCCAGCAGATGAAGCTTTAAGCCTCTCCCTGATGAAGTTACTAGCTTGTGACTTGCATTAACAGCCAGCCTTAAATAAGATCTGTAAAGGCCAAAGTCAATTTTCAATAATGTTGTAACATGATATACTTGACCATAAAATTTACTTGCTTTTTTGATAAAAAAAAATCCAGGTACTTGAAATTATTCATAGCTGCTGGCAATGTAAAGTGAAAGCTGCACATAATTTAGTGTTGTAAATCCAGCAATGATCAAGTAATACTTACATGCCACAATCAACTTTTGAAATCTGGTTAAAAGCTTTCAGTGGTATTACCCAATTTAACATTTCAAAGTGAACATCTCAAAATACAGTGAACAAGTTTTTCAACCATGCTTACGTCTATCCCTTCATTTCCTCCTATTCTTGACCCATATTCGTTGCGCACCTCTCTAAAGCCACCTTGGTCGCGAATTAACTCCAGCACCATTTCCTTGGCTTGCTAAAAGAACAACAGAAGTTTGTTCAGGTACTGCAACATCCAAACAGATTTTCAAATGCATTTCATTGTGAGGCACCTCTTACCTGAACTTTGTAAGGGTCTCCAGTTATCCTAAGGGGCTTGTCTGCACCAGTGTTCTGTGGGCCATCCTGAATCATGACCATTTTGACACCTGCCCGCTCCTGTTTGACAAAAGGGAGGTCAATACTCACTCCAATCCACATTCAGAACCATCATATTTAAAAGATGATACATATATACCTGTAATTGTTTAATTGTCTCTCCACCTTTCCCAATAACTAATCCTGCTTTACTTGCTGGAATCATAATTTCTTGGACTGCATTTCCAGGTCCATCACCATGATGAAATCCAGGTGCAGGTCTTCCCTTTTCAACTATCTGATCAAGCAATCTTTTTGCTGACCTGTGAAAGAAAAGACACATTCATAAATGTGTATCCCTGCAAGTATCTCTTGCCCACACCTATTCTGCTTGGCAATTTTTAAAATTCGAAGTTTCTGCAAAAGAATTATGGTTATTATCACTAAGAAATATGAAGCAATCTCAATCAATCTGCAAAAGTAACTTAAACTAACTGCAAAATAATAAAACCACCCCAATATTGGAATTTAAAAGATGGTCCTTTACCAATTGTATTTAATGAAGTTACCTCCTCAAGGTCCCTGAATACAGTTACACTCATGAAAGCTTAATTCAGAACAAAAGCTGCTGCTTGATTCAGCATGCAAAGTAAGGACATTTGTACTTGTAACCACTACTACAACAGTGGACAAAAGCAAGTATACATTCACCACGTGTGTCAGGTCAGCTGCCATGAGAGTAAAATCATGATTACAGTTCTGATATCAGTTAAAAACACTTACTGAACAGACTCTGGTGTCCCAGTTAGCATACATGATCTTTCAGGCAGGCCTCCACTATCTGCAATCATAAAATAAAACCAACTCATCAGCAGTGTTAAATCAGAAAGAGATTATGAAATTAACCATAATACACAAACTACTGGATTTTAATATTCAATGAAGTAGAATAATCATTGTATCCCATTTTGCATTTCTTTAGCCCATCATAGTCATGATTAGCACAAAAAAATTAACTTGTATCTTAAATGAAGGTTCAGGCAATGAGAAGCAAGAAGCAATCTTCTGGACTTCCTACCAAGCACCTCCCCATTCCCCCAGACAGACAATTAAACCCCCCCCATAACAAATAGTTACCAGGTGCAATCTGTATTTTGCAGCCAGACTCCTGCTGTATGCGCGAGATCTGCTCTCCACCTCTGCCAATGACTTGGGGAAAGAAAGGACAGAAAGGTGATTTGTACCAACAGCACCTGCCAACATCCCCACCATGCCACAGGAGCACAGCCGGGCTACTTACTGAATCCAACCATCCCATCTGGAACTTTGTACTCCTCTGTCATCACAGACCTACAGCCAACGGCAAACAAAGTCATGACCATGCAGAGAACAAACCAGCATCACACTTACATTTCTCCTCCCATTAAACTAAAGCAAGCTACTGCCCCACCATCAGCCTGCCTTATTTGTCTTCCAGTAACTTTAAAAGTCATTATGCAAGCACAGTTCTACATAAGCTGACAACACACAGAAACAACACAAAAGGTTCGAGTGTTGTACAAATCAGTCAGAAGTTTCCTTCACTCTATTTATTAACAGACATGCAGTACAGAAAAGGTTACTTTTCAGTAGCATTTGAAGTTTCATCTGTATACCATCAAAGGATGTTGCAAATTTTGGTATCTCAGAAGTGTCCAAAGGACAAGAATAACAGCTGGATGTAGTTGTTTAGGTAAGAAATGAGTGGAGAAAACAATGAAGTTGTAGTCTGAATTATTTTATTTGGTTTTAGATCATTCAGCTTTGCTTTCTGTTTACAAGATGGCATCACCTTTCTCTTCAGATCTGCTTCCAACTTCTAGCTATGCTACCTATGCTGAAGTAGAAAAAGCAGCCAATATATTTTTCTTTTATTAAGCCCAATCCACAGCCTAGGCCGTGGAGAAAGAAAGGGAGAGCAATGTAGGTACATTTTAACTGTCTGACTTGGGACTTGCTAAAGCTGAACTCCAAACGATCACAAAGACAGAATAAATGCTTCCTGTATTGATACAATTTCCTCAGAAAAATTGCTTGAAACTGCTTTGTTTCAATAAAAATCCTCTGTAAGATGCAGTGTAAAACTCTTACCTTTGCTGCTGATGCATCGGTGGGAGCTGATTTCCAAAAGCTATAAACAAACATTGTTAAAATTAAATTCAACAAGTGCTACAGCTTACAACTAAGCTTTTCCTTTGATAACAATTGTATCAAACTTTTGCCCAAGTTTACTTTTAGGAAGTGCTATCAAAAGGTTTAAAAACTATAAAGACTCTCTTGTTGCTACCCCCACTGTCAGTTTTACCAAGCAGACTCGTGCTGCTTCAACAATGCAAGACAAACCCCCAGCCACATTTTGGATCTCCCTTATTCAAGTGTCACCTACCAGAACACTTTCAAACTGTTGTTCTGACAATGTTACACTTGTTAAGGTTTTTTTGGCAACAAAATAAAAATTACTTACAGTCATTCTGGGGAGCAACTTTCTTAGCATCTGGTTGATCTGCAAAATTAAGATTTTTTAAATTTTTTTTGCCAAGAAATTCAGGAAGTCTTTAAGCCTTTTAGTGTGAATAGTAAATTTCCAGTGCATTTTAACCCCCTTTTTTTTCCTCTCTTTCTTTTTCCTCCTCCAATTTCAGGGAGTTGATCATCTGAATAAAAGAAAGAATCTGACGAGCACTCAGCACTTGGTTAGTATAGCTGAAAAGATGTTAGGTTTCTCCACGTATCTCTCAGTTTAACAAAAGGCAGCTTTCAGAACGCACTGTGTGTAGATAGCTCACAGATACCCAGTCACTGAAACTCAACTAAGACAAGGAACAAAGTCCAGCTTTGTTGGCTGCTCAAGCTAATGATGCTTCTATAGTAAAAAAAGAAAAAAAAAATCAAATCCATACAAAAATCAACAATAACTTAAAAAATAATTCTGACAATGACCACAAATCTAGACCAAACATCTGAAAATACAACAGTATCACATGGCAATGCAATCTCAATCTGAACATTGATATGAAATCCCTATCCAAATATCAAGCATTTCATAGTATAAAACTTCAAAAAAAAAAAAGCAGATTCACAGTAACTGCATCACTACTGTCCAAATCCTTTCTGTACAGTAGAGAAATAAAAGGCATCATGAACCTGTATCTGAAAAGATAACACTTCAGATGCTTCCTTCCCACCCCAAAATAAAGGCTACATGAACCACCATTATTTATGTGCAGCAAAAACTCAGCCACATATTCCAAGAAATATTTGTGTCAATCCAGAAAGATCCACTAGTTTATGTCATGTTTACATACTAAACACAGGTAATAAATAAAAATTCCTGCCTTTAAAAGGAGAGGGCATTCCCTCCCAGTGTGTTGTACTGCTCGGACTTGTCCAAGAGCCATCTACACATAAAATAAAAAGAATACATTACATATATCATCTGAAGCATCATTAGCTCATTTTTGTATATTAAAAACCTCACCTTTAATAGAAAAAAAACCTTTACTGTAGGACACAAGAAATCCTGATATAAAGCCTTAGTTACATTCTGTAGACTGAGTTTCAATCCTCTTAAAAGAAAAAAAAAAGGCATTTCTCTTTTGTGAGACCTATGAGAACATTTCAGCAAGTTTAAAGATTTCTTCCTGTAATTTAGATAGGATTTGGTGTGTATATTAACCATATCAAACCCTGCTAAGTTCAAAGTGGATGCTCTGTAAGAGACAGAAGAGGACACACACACATTTCAGGAGAAAACTTTACTGCAGTGCAAGGCAAATCGAAAAAGCTGCAACAAGTCAGAGGATTTAAGTATGATCTTATCAGGGTTCACACGTGCTGTAGGCTGAACTATTACACTATACAAAAGCGTCTTCAAGGCAGTAAATTTACTTTCCTGTGTTTTTTTAAAGTCCTATGCTTTTACAATGAAATGCATTAATACTTTTATTTGAAACAGTGCAGTAATACAGTTAATGAAACAATCCAGCACTTCCTGCCCTAATTGCAATTTATGAGTTGTAACCAATCCCACAAAACCACAAAAGACTTCAATGACACCTGCATAGGCATTTTGCAACCTGAATATTTCTGTCCCTTTCCCCAGCATGCATTTTTCTATTGGCAGCACTTAAACCACATTTAAAATACTGTAAAATAATCTTACATTCACTTCAGGTTAGAGCACAACGATTTAAAACTTCCCCACTAAACTGAAAATGAAAAAATATGTCATGATTTATGAGGGGAACAAAATGTTTTAATGCTCTGCTATGGAAAAAAAAAACCGAATCCACAAACAACCTTTCTATCACAGTGGCCATGCTCCACGAAAAGAAATGCAGCAGGAACGAGTGCGTACCTCCATCCTCGAGAGGTCTTTTCTGCCCTCCATAACCGTAGTCGTTTGAATTCATTGCTGTGCCAGCATCTCCTCCAATTTTCGCTGCAATCTAAACAAAAGGCAGATGTGAGCCAAGAAAAAATGGAATTAATTCGGCCCATGTTCATTCCACGTCTTCTAAAAGATTTCAGGGATTTAAAAAACGCGCAATAAAAAGACCCCAAATCATTAAACAAAAGGCCAAAACCAGTTTTGTTCATAGAGGCTTTCTTTTGCGATTTAAGGACTTGTGCTCATACTTCTGCAGCAAAGCCGCCTCAATTTTCCCCAGCTACAAAAAAAAATCCCAACCGAAAACTTGGCCTTGAAACACCAAAACCTTTTTCCTACACGGGAATTTACTTTTTCTACGCCTTCTTCGCCAAACACCGCGGTATCTCACGGCAAGGCCTCACCGGCCAAACAATTTCAAAACCCGACCACACCGCGTCCTCTAATACTGCCAAAACCGCGACCGCTTAACAGGCAAGGCGAACATTTCTCCCGAGAAGCGACGAAAACATGGCCCGTGGTGCAGAAGCCGCAATTAAAGCTGCGGGATAAAAAGCTTCCGCAAGGGCCGCCCCGGCCCCGCAGGCCGCCCAACCGGTCCGAGCAGGCTGCGGGCGCCGCGGGCAACACAGCCCGGCCCGCGCCGCGGAGCCGCCGCCCTCCGTTCGCCCGCCCGTCCCTCCGCCGCGCCGGGCCCGGCCCGATAACGCGCCGCTACTCGCCCGCCGAGATTTGCCCTCCCCGCCGCCGGGGACGGAGCCCGCGGGGCCGCTCCTCTCACCGAATCCCCTCGGGCCGCTCCCGGCGCCGTTCGCGGGCAATGGCGGAGCGGGGCCACAAATACCTCGGGGCCCAGGGCGGGCGGGTGGCGCAAAGGGGGCGTGGGGACGGGACAAAGCTCCCCCCAATTCACACACACTCTCACACACGCACACACTCACACTCTCATACTCACACACACTGGCGGAGGGGCCCCGCTCCCCGCAGCCCAGCGCTCAGCGCCCTCACTGTTCCCGCGGCTCCGAGACCGCGGCCTCCAGGCCCCGAGACCCCATTGATTCGATGGAGCCACACACACCTGCCTAGCCCTCTGCAGCGCGTCTTTAAAGGCATCGTTCACTCCTCCAGCCCCGCCACCACCTCCCCCGGGCGCGCCCGCGGCAGGAGGGGGCACCGTGGAATAGTCCGCCATGGCCTCCCCGGCGCCGCTCCGGCCGCTGCCGCTGTCTGCCAAGAAAGAGAGAAAATGGCGGCGGGCGCGCGCCTTTCACATTCCTGCGCGGCATCGTGCTCGGGGGGAGCGCGCCGAAACCTCGCGAGATCTCGGGCGGGATTTCATTGTGGGCGCCGGAGAACGGCGGAGAAGCCTCGCGGCGTTTCTCCCGGCCCCGCCCAGCCGGCCCCGCGGGGCCTCCGGGGCCGCCTCGCAGGGGGTGGGGTGAGATCGCGATGTTTCCACGGGAGGCGCGAGCGCTTGGAGACGCTGCTGATAGGGCCGGGAGAGTCACGTGGGGCGAAGGGAGGACAGCGCGCGGGGGGGTGGGGGGAGGCAGCGCGCAGTTCTCGCGTCATTTGCTGTGGAGCCGCGGGTGCGCGCGGAGGAGCGGAGGCTGCGCTGCGGGGGCTGCCGGGAGCGCGGTCGGGCCCGGGCTGAGGCGGCGGCGACGCTCGGTGAGTGCGGGGGGCGCGCGGGACCGGCCCGGGGCTGCGGCAGCGCCGCCTGCCCGCGCCGCACTGCGCTTTAGGGGTGCTCTGCCTTCCCAGCTGCTGCTCGGGCTGTGGCGGTGGCAGCGGCGGCGCTGGCCTGGGTTGAGGCGGGGTCCGGGGCGCCGGGCTGTCTTCCCGCCGGAGCGCGACGGTGCCCCGGGGAGAGGCTCCCGCGATGCGCGGCCGCCGGGCGTTGTCACAGCCAATAACGCGGGCGCCGTTTCCGGGGGAGCCGCCTCGGCGCCTGGCGGGGCAGCCCGGCCGGCAGGGGCGGGGGGCGGCTCGCCGGCCGGTGCCGAGGCGGCGGAGCGGCCGAGCCGTTGGGCCCAGGGCAGGGCCCGCAGCCGGCCCGTCCCGCCGCTGCTCGCGGCCCGCTGCCATCCTGCGGGCGCGGCCGCTCGTTTCGAACGGATTTTTGGGTCGTTCCACACCCCGCGAAACGGGACCAACTCTCTCCTCTAGCGGAGCTTCGCTTGCTTCGTCCTGCGGTTGTCCATGGTTGTTTATTTCACAGCCGAAAATGTTCGTTGTTAATGTACGATCTTTAGAGCTGGGGGATTGTGGTCTTGGCTGCGCCAGCATAAGCTTTAATGAAAAACTGGAGTGTGTAATGCTTTAATCTGGGTCCTGTTAAGGTCCTGTGACCCGGTGGGGATGAAGTGTCGTGCTGAATAGGTATGACGGTGTTGTAAAGGCTTCACATCAGGATAAGGTCGTAGAACATTTCCTTAGGAATCCTAGCAATAGACTGCATAAAACCAGAGCGGAACGGTGTACGACGGCGTTCTGAATCATTCTGAGGACATGCTTTACAATTTTTAAAGAGTATTTCTATGTATTCAACTGTTCTTTTTCATCGCCTCCTGGTTTACATAAATGTCATGCCTTTTTTTTAACCATACCTGCTTTTAAACTGAAGCGTGACAGGTCTCTTCCAGCCTGAAGTGAGTGTGGTTTGTTTGTGGTCAGTGCTTTTACTTGGGAAGCTGTTGGTTTGGGTTTGGTCTGCCTGGGGCTGTGTGCAGGGACTCTTGGATTCGCATAAGAAAATAGCTCTCAGTGTTTTCCCTTCCCTGTCCTTCAGTGCTGCCTTGTAGCTCCTTGCTGCCTTAAGGCGATTGTAATTGGGATGAATTCAATAGACTATAAATCACAGTGTTGCTGAGCTCAGATTATCCTGCGTTCTCTAGTGCAGGTAACTTCACTAAAGGCAGCTAAAAAAATGCTAGATTTTTAACTCCCATAATGCTATCGAGGTAGTGCAGTTGAGAAAGGTTAAAAGAGTAATATATTCCACAAAGTTAAGAATTCCTATATGCTTCTAGGCAGATGACAGTGTATTGCTACAACCAGGTGAAACTTGCTGCCCTGAGACTTTGGCTGCAAAAGCCTGTATATAAGAATTAGCTTATACTTTCCATTGATGTAGCTGTGTTAGCTGGAGGGATTGGGGAAAAAGTTAAATTACTCTTGGAGTGTGGGAATCTAATTCTTATGCTTGGCTCTTTGCTGCTGTTGCTAAACACTCTTTGTTCATTCTTTTAGCTACTAATAGTTTGACTGTGTAGCAAGTAGTTACTTGTATAATTTGAGTTGAGCAATAGTAGTTGAGTGTGACACATTGAAACCGCTCCTGGCCAGTGGCTATGTGTTTTCTGGCTCTCTCCTGACTGGATGAAGGGCAGCATCAGTGTGCTTTGAGTTTTACAGTTACAAAATGTGCTGCTGTTTCTTTGCTGAGTTCTGTGAGACAAGCCAGTAGCCATGCAATGCTGGGAGTTTTTAGGCACTCATAACACCTTGGGCTACTACAAACACTCTTGTCTGCTATGGTAAGTGTTCTAGTGGAATTCATAAACAACTGATGATAGGCGAATGTTAATCTTCAGGGGTCTTTATCAGCTTTTTGCTGCTCTTTGAGGTGATGCTTTATTTGAAGGCTGAGAGTGATATTTAGGATGTCTGTTATTCTTCGATCTTCTCAGTTCTTGAAGTCACTGTAGGCTTTACAGTCAGAGTATGAGATTTAGCAAACTGAAGAGGAGAACGATCTCACAGTATTGTACGCTATATAAATATTTTGCCTTTATTTTCACTGTTCCTAAGTTGATCTAATGACCTTTATTAGCACTTTCATCTGTCTGTGTTTCCCATGATGGCACTTAGAACCTATCTGCTAGAAAACCACATCTCTTAAGCACTCTTGTCTTCATTTCCCTTTATTAGATGATATTTCTGTTTAGAAATTATCCCTAAGGGATTAATTGATTCTGTAATCTGTGAATGGAGTGGGGTGAGGATCTAACCCTCTCACAGTGCTCACTGCATTTTTTTCGATGTTGCTGGCATGTCACAGCAGCGTACAGCAGGATGTCCTGCCTTCTTACTTGCAGGAGTTGCCTGCACTGCCTCTTTCCTCGATGCCTTCTAGAAAGTTCCATGTGTTTGATGTAAATAGTAGTTTGCTTGGGCTGCCAGAGCATGAGAGCATTTGCTGTGCAAAATAAGGTTCACTTCATACAGTAACTACTCTTACTAAAGAAGGATGAATAGTAGAAAAGTGAACATCTTACCTTTCAGAATCTTGATAGATAGATAGATAGATAGATAGATAGATAGATAGATAGATAGATAGATGGCAGTATAAGAAATAGAAGAATATGGATTTTTAAAAGTCTCTTCACTGTTTCTTTTAGAGATTGGAGGATGATGTCTCCCTTAACTGAATTTACCAGATGATGACATCTCCCACGGTTTTCAGGACGTAAAGTTGTTTTTTGCAGTAATCATCAGACTAAAATATTCTACTAGATGTATTCACTGAGAAACAGTGAGTGTAAATATCTGACAAGTCAGAAAACCTTTTATTTGTGTGGGTTATCACAGATTTAAGTAATGGATGGTTTTGAGGAAAAAGTAATCATATGCTGTGTGTGAAAGAATCCTTTTATCAAAAGGTCCTCAGGGTATTTCTGTATTAGTTCAGGTATTGCAAAAGCATCAGTGTAAAAGTGTGGAACTGACACAAATCCTCTGCATAACCAAAGCCACTTCAGTGCATTGAGTTCTGCTGGGTTGATTGGTTTTGTTTTTCTCTTTTACAATTCACTTCAGCTTTGCTCTGTGGTGACCAGACTAAAAGCTAAGGCTGTTCTGATAGAAGTGATTCTCTGGTACAAGTAAGGAGACCTCTCACAAGGTCAATAAGTAAAGAATTCCATTTCTCATGCAGTTGCCTGTGCAACCCTGTGGGTACCATGTTTTGTTCAGCTCTGCCTCAGTACCCTGAAGGCCTGTATAGAAGTGCTGATGTTCTCTGAGAGAAGGATGGCCACTGTGATCGCTGTACCTGTGCCTGCCCTGCTTTCTGCAAGGCATTGCTGCTCGGCTGAAATCTGATGATTTCCTCACTTTGGGAGGTGTAGATCAATGGATTCAGATCCTGTCAGCTGCTGCTCCTGCACTGGCAAAGTGTGTCCAGGATCTGCAACATTATCAGTAGGGAACTCCCTTCAATAACTGCTGAGAGAAACAACTGTTGATCTGTCATGAGTTTTTATATTTAATACATGTGCACTGAAGTAGTAATTACAGTTTTCAGATCCACAATTTGGGTAGTATTTGGATAACTTTTACATAGCGAGTTTGGGAGGGGAAAAAAATGTCATAGCTGGTGATTTTGGCTTACATTTAGTCATTCTGCCTTTCCTAGAAAAAGGTTTTAGTATATTAAAACTTCATAGAGAAGCTGAGTAAATAAAGAATCTTTAGAGCTCTTCCCTTGCAGGCTTTTTTTACTCTTGTGCATCTCGTTTGATATGTATTTGATATAAAATTTTGGTTACCTTCCAGGAGGCTCTGAAATGGCATGAAGCCGCCGTTGCATTGGGTATGTCCGATGTAGGAGGATAAGTCAGAGAACACTCACTCCTTCCTTAGGTACAGCTGCTGTGCAGAGACGGGATCCTTCTGTAGAAGGAACGCTGTGCCAAAGGCAGCTGGATAATATTAGTCAGCGGGATCGTGTCATCAGTGCTCAGCACTGACTTGTTCCAGGGGATTGGGTGTTTTTGTGGCCATGTCATGGGAAAGAAAGCTTGGAGAGCACAGAGAATTTACTGTAAGCATCTGAAAAATTCTTCCCCGATGGGGGAGAATAGTGAAAGGCCTTGCTTGAAAAGTTGGGCGGTGGAGCTGTCTTGGAAGTTGCATATGAATAGGGATTAGAGAGGCTGAGGTGGGGACTGAGAGACTGTGAAAGGAGAGCAAATGATTAATGCAGCAGTGTCTGTAGAGGATGGAAGTGTCTTAAAATATCCCTCTGTCAGCAATGCACTGAAGAAAATGCATTTAAGACCTGTTAATTAGTGAGTAAGTACTGTATTTAAGGCATAATTAATATTCAGAATTCTCTTCTTGAAGTGGGAAAAGCTTGATTGCTCCAAAGCTTGATTGGTGTACTTCCTTATTACCCAGGCCTGATCTCTAGCAGTATTCTTTCAGATATTGTTTAATTAAGCTAACAATTGTACTTCTTGATTTGTGAGAGTCAGAGCATCTTATTTTTAAACAAACTGTTGGAGTATCATAGCATAAATTAAAGAAAACCCCAAACAGGTAAATCTTTTCTGAGTCTGAATTCTGATAGTTTCTTGGTAGAATAGATACTGAAATTTGGTATTGCTTCAGAACACCTAGATATTTTCCTGCTGAGTTGTACCTTTCTCGTTTTACCTTCTTTATCTCTTAGCTAGCTATGCACTATTTAATCTAGAGGAATAAAGTAATTTAAGATATTAACTGCCAAGTAGCTGCTTTTTATCTTGAAACTTTCCTAGGCTGATAGAGAAGGGGGAAACCAGTTATGAAACATAACTTAGCTATGGGATGTGGTAAAACATTGCAAAGAGTAGTGAGCAACTATTTTGACTTCTCTTCCAGCAGATTGTAGTAAATATAACTAGGGCTGCTTGTCTTTCTGTCTCCTGTAGGTGAAATACATTCTTACTGACATCTGTTCTCCTTTCACGTTGAGCAGCATTGTGCTGACATCTCCTTTTTAAATTCCTCTCTTTGTACCACCGTTCAGTGTGTGTGTTTTCAGCCTTGCATGTAAAACTGGCTGCATGAATCAGAGCTGCTGGGTGGGATTTTGACGAGCACACTCTGGAAAAAGCATCTCGTGTGAGCACCTTCTTTTGCTTATGTAAGAGCAGTGGGATCACATGTCCACAGCAAAAATGTGGGCAGTTCCTTTTTTGGTAGTGCATTAATAACCTTGATCTTGCATGAGTGTAACAGCAATTAAAACAATACAGTGTAGCTGAGTCGCTTTTCAGCTGGATTTATTGTGTTTGCAGTTCATCTCTCCATCAAGGCTAAAAAAATAGTTCATTTTCTTCTGGAAACTATAACTTCTCACATTATTAAAGGGGAAGAAACCTCAAGAAAACAAAGAAAATTTGCATGGGGATTGTGCAAGCATCTTCCACCTACCTTTCACCCACCCTATCTTGTGTGTGGCCTGTATTGATCAGTTGTTTCTTATTGATAGCTTTTTAATTATGTCAGAAAAAAAAACGAATGCTTTTGCAAGAAGAAAAAATAATTTGCAGACATGACTTCTGTCTGTTCCTTAGTTATGGAACATGACAGAAGTAGTGATAAAATTCTACAGGAGTTTGTCAGCCTTCTGTGTAAACCTGTGGAGTATATTCATCGTTAGGAAAATATTTCTATAATGTGTTGTGTTCCACTAATGAATGTTCCAAACCGGCAGTGTGGTGGGGCAGTGGTTTGTTGGTTTTTTTTTGTTTTGTTAATAGAACAAATCCAAATACCTAATGGTAGGCTGAGAACCATTGGAAGGACAGACTTCAGGTTCAGATCAGGTCACATCTGAGTTGTGTCTGTGCCAGTCACAGAGACGTTTTTGCAAGAGCTAATCAGTGAGGAATATCTTTATTCTACAGGTGCCCTGATTCATTATTTCCGTATCTTTTTAAGACAGCAGGTTATTACTTGTATTGTTTGGTGGAAAAACCCCACTGGGTAACTTTGTTATGCGTGAAGGAATTGCTACTGTGCTTAAGGTAAACAGTAAATAGTTACAGGTGCTAGATACCCTCCTTTTTCTAGGCCAAAAGAGATGATGTGCTATTCTACAGCCATCGAAGTAGATACTAAATAAAACACACTGCCCATCCTAATGTTTCCTGGGGGTCAGAATTGTAATAACTGACCTTATGTAGGGTGTTGAAATAAATGCCTTCTCAACGCTTTCTCAACTCGAGTTTCTTCAAGGAAAGTCAGCTGGGCTTATTGTGGAAACTTGTGCTGGGTTTTCCATTGTCCTTTTGCGTTAATCAGTGCATAGCACTGGTATGAGGTCACAGAAGCTCTCCTGCCCCGGGGTTCATTGGTGGAAGATGTGGTCGGGAGCCAGTCCAGTTCTCAGGTCTGAGCTGCTGCCCTGTGCCCAGCCCCGAGCAAATGGAGCTTTGGGCTGTGCCAGCTGGCCCTGGGCTGTGCCCTGGGGAGTGCTGGGCTGCACAATGAGCTGCCCCTCCTGTCCTTATATTTTTAGAGATATTTCTGCCCCTTTTTGCACGAGGGGGGCTGAACCTCTTGACTGTGAATGTCAAATTAAGCCTCAGTTTACTGAAAACATCTTCACAAGTGCAACTAAATGCCTGTTTTTAAAAAGTGTATTTATTGTAAACACCACCTCTCTATTTAGGTGGAAAACAATACAGATATAGTATAGTATACTTATTCATTATTTTCCAATATTTGTATAATAAGCACATCTGCAGGACAAACAAGTAGAGGTCTACCCATTTTTTTTCAGTATCTTTTTAATTTTCTGACATTCCTGCTCTGGTTTTTTTGTTAAAACACAGTGCATCTCTTTTTTATTTTTTCAGTGTCCCAGTGAATATTCTTATTTATTCAGTGTCCCACTGACACCATTATTGAGTCTCCAGTGTCCTTTGGCAGGGAATTCTATCACTTAGAGAATTTCTTCATTTCATTATTTAAACTAGCTTCTTCTGATAACACTTCGCCTCTGGCAATGGGTATAGACCTTAAAAGATTCATTTCCTCCTTCCTCCATCATTTGTTGACCTTGCAGACCTTAGTGACTTCTGTGTTTTTTGGAGACTGAAGAATTCAGTCCTCCTCAGTTGTTTCTCACGTGGAAATAGTTGCATTTTTTTATTATCTGTTATGGTTCTCTGAACATTTTTTATTTTAAATAATACACATGGTTGAGGGGGCAGAATAGCTGAGTGTTAACAGTGTAGATGGACTCTTGGCACTGTAGTGTTTACATGAGTAATGTTTTCTGCGATTTTTGTGTCCTAGTATCTCCTAATACTTGTTTACTTGTTTTTTTGGTTGTTTTTTTTTTTTCCTGGCTACCAAGCAATCTTGTAGTCTTTTTGTCACTGATCAGAATTAATCAGTACTTTTTAAACCTTTTCTAAACAATGTATATTTTAGTAAGTGGTGTAGTCTTCATGCTGAGAAAACAGTGTGGGGCATGCAAGCCCCTGGCTATGTATAAACTATATGTACATCCAATAAATCCAGTAAATCAGTCCTTTGTGATGGTATTGAAACATTCAGTGTGTTGGCACTTGAGAATCTGAAAGAGTTGGATTGCAGCAGTATGTTTGTTTAAAAGAGTTAACAGAAGGGCTATAAGACTTTTTACAATCAAATTAAAAGCAGCTAGTCTTGGAGGGGAACAGAGCACACACAAAGCATTAAGCCGTTCATTCTGTGAAATATCTTTACTTGTTGTATAACCAGCATGAGAAGGTTGGTGACACGTGAGTCAGAAACCTGACTAGTGCAGTGTGATAAATATGTGATTGAGTCTAACTCTTCATTTGCATTTGGCTATTTCAGGACAGAATTCCTTCAGGCTTGGGCAAATTCCTGAGTGATAGCCATCACAGCAGCAGGTAGTTAGGACAAAAACCCGGGCTTTTTACATGTAAAACTAAAAGAAAGAAGTTTGGCTACAGTATTTCTCTGTTTTCTTTGCCCCAGACTTACAACTTAAGTAGTGAATTGT
Organism: Zonotrichia leucophrys gambelii; assembly: GCF_028769735.1. NCBI lineage: Eukaryota > Metazoa > Chordata > Aves > Passeriformes > Passerellidae > Zonotrichia > Zonotrichia leucophrys. The sequence continues at coordinate 18,957,437 of NC_088178.1, read as the reverse complement.
GCAGAACTTGTTAAAATCAAACACTTTCGCGGAGGAAAGAGAACTTCAGCTTTGCTGTGAATGTGGGGTTTTTTTGCTAATAACAGGAGGCATTTCTCTGTACCGAAACACTGCGCTTTTCCATACAGATATTTACAAAAGAATGTGAGGACATTCTTAACTCCTTGAAGTTCCCAGTAGTGTGTTAAACAGGCATAGTCAGTTACGGGAGAGAACCTGGTGAATGTTTTGCAGGATTGGCATTTTTGCTGATCATCACTCGAACTGAGCAAGAATCCCTTCAGAGAAATGCGTGGGTAGGGATTGAAATGGGGCAGAATCTGAGTAAGGAATTGAAAAGCACCTTTGGAATGTGTATTGTTGTAGAAGGGGGAAGTCTTAACTTGTAGATGGAAATTCTTTGTGTTGCTTTGTGTGGCCATACTTTGGATGGTTCCTTTTGAGTTTCCAAGTGCAGTCCTGTGTTTTCATCCATCTGTACATCACTGCTGAATCCCAGGAGCTCTGCTTGCTTTCACATAGTTGTTCATTCCCTCTTAGCAGTGAAAAGTTAAAATGTGGATGTTTATTCCAAGAGTATTTCTGTGTTCCAGCCATAGTAAAGATTGTGACTTAGTCAGCAGGAATCAGATATGAGGTGTATGTTTGCTATGTTCTGATCAGTGTGTAATGGAAATAATGATTTCCCGAAGAGAGGAACCCAACCCATAACTTAGCATATCATAAACTGTAGTAAGTTTTAAAGTGTGATGAATGTTTTCAGTTGTACATTTTATTTTTGACTTTTGGTCTATTGTTACAAAAAGTAATAAGAAAGTTAAAACTAATTTTTAAAAAATTACTAACATCTTGTCATGTAGTCTTTTCCAAATGAAGTTGAAGGCTATGTGAATCACATCCTTAAAAATACATTTTTGGGATTCAGAAGTGGTAACAGTGTATCTCTGGTTTGAGATTTTACACTCAATAATTCATGTAATTTCTGGAATGTATATTTTAAGTAAGCTTTTCCACAAAAGACCTTAAAAATATATCCTTCGGCCTGTTGGCAGAATTTAATGTATGTTCCAGTAATATTATAGACACTGTTTTAAAAGACATACTGCCAATGAAAATATAAAACATATTTCTTGATACTAGGACTGGTGTAACCTAAATATAATGAATTTATTATAAGTCATGTGGCATCTCACTTTGCTTTTATGATTATTCATTTAGCTGTAAAGTCAGCCCCAGAATTCTTATGTACAGTTAACTTTTTTACTTCTGTCACAGTAGCAGTTTCCACAGAGAACTCAAGTAAAAATTTGATAAATTTGGTTCTTACTGTGGTATGAAGGGCATTACTAAATGAAGCTTTTCTTTTAGGGCCATCCACTAGAAAGAACTGTGATGCTCTGCAGGTTCCACTTTGCATTTTATGTTAGATATATTTTTTATACTAATTATTGCTTCTCTTGTAAACTCCAAAACTTATTTCTGTGTATGATACCAGCTACTGAATAGTTCTGTGCTGAAACTCGATTTAATTATAGAGTTCATGAATGGGGCTTGCGTGTACCAGGTCTTATTCACAGTATAAATTGTATATAAGGTACAAACATAGCTCAGGCAGCAGCTACAGCCAGTTCAAAATGGTAGGGAGAAGAGTTTTAGGACTTTTTTTCCAGGTAAAACAATGGATAATGTTACAGGAAATTATTTTATTGTATATGGGTGTGCTTTCTTCAAACCATTGTAGATGAGTATGAATTTATTCCATTCATTAATGTGGGTTTGCAAATATTGTGCACTTAATTGTGAAAGCTTTTCCTGGGGAGGGATTTGGCTCCTGTGCCTTGACATTTATGTGCACATGTGTATTTATAGTTGTGATCTGTCTGGAATTTGCCTTTGTGGTTTTGTTTGCTCTTTAAGTTGTTCTGTGATCTAGTCCTGTCTTTCTCAGTTTTGTTTCTGTGGTTTAATAAGTGAGCAGTACAGAAGAAATGGTTTAATTTAGAGCAAATAATGAGCATTTTTATTCAACTCTAGGGAATATTGACACTGTTCTGCCAAGAAGCTTTTCCTTAACACGTTGGTGCTAATTTATGATTAATCTATAATTTGAGTTCAGTATGTTATTACGAATGCTTCTGTAATTTCTCTCACTTGTTGTGAAGGCTTTTTTAAAGAAATCAGCTGATTCAAAGCTGATGTTGTTCCTGTGACCCTGCCCCCACTTTCTGCCAAACAAGACTTAAAGCTCTTGGCGTATGTACGTGAGTTAAACTACAGTTGTTCTGAGAGAATAATGGAAAAGACATTTTAAAGCAACAATTCTCAAGTGGAATGCATTAGTCAGGCTCTGTCTCTGAAGTGCAGCTTTTAAAGGAACAATTTTCAGTTTCATAGTGTGTATTTCATACACATTTTTTGATAAAAAAAGGAAGTCCAGTATCGAAAGTGAATGTCATAGGTTTTGATCAAAGAACATAGAAAATCTTCTAGGTAAGAGATTGCTTATATTAGGCAAGTTTTGCATGTTTTCAAAATTTTATTCAGTTTTCCTGGCAATAACATTTTTAATAGTCTGTTTGGCATTTTAGTAATTTGTTACATTTGAAAATGTACCATTTTTTTTCTCCCCAGTCAACATTATAAAGCTTGAACTGAAATTCCTTCCCCCCCCTAGTTTATACTGTAACAAAAACCAGTGATGTAAAAAAGCACTGGACAAATACAGGCTGTTAGCTTTCTCAGTACAGAATAGGAGTACCATGGCATTACCCTGAAGTAGCTTGTAAGAACAGAAAGTCACGTCTGAGACTGCCTGTTTTGGTGGAAAATTGTTTTACAGGATTGACTACATCCAAGAGCTTCAGAGATCCCACTTGATACTGGAAGGATGATAACTTTTTTCTGTGTATGCCTGAAATGGAATATAGCTGTTGTATTCGAAGACTGTATAAACAAATAGCTGATTATGTAAAAGGTTAATTGAGTCATAATGTGATATATCAGTTGGAGAATTACTGTGGTAGAGTGAGGGAGAAAGTTAAGTGATGGTGGGAGGGGGTTTCTGTTATGTTTTTGAGGTGGCTTTCTGGCCAAGTATATTACTGGATTTGTACATCTGAGAATTTCCTTAGCTTTCTTACGGAATCATGCTTAATCAAGGCTTGGCTTATGGCCTTACTAATTTTCTAGCTGTGTAGTTTAGTGCTTCTGGAAGGCTTGAATGATTTACAGGACTCACGGCTGCTGGTTTGTGAGGGCTGAGAGCGCCGGGGGCCGTGTGCGGGGCCCGCCGGGGCTCTGTGCTCTGACTCGTGCCGGGGCAAAGCCGTGAGCTCCCAGCCCAGGGGCCGCGGTTACAAACACTGCAGGGACCTGTGGGGCTTGGACACAAAGCAGCAGGCTCTGAAATGCAAGGATTCTGGGAAATGGGCGTACTGATGGAACACATCAAGGTAGAAACTCTGGAAGGAATCTAGTAAATTCTGTTGCTGACATTGGAAAAGAAAAGATAATGGTGTGAGGATTAGGAGGATGATGCAAGCTAAGAAAGTGAAAGTAAAGTTCCAAATCTTTTTCTAGTACTTTCTGGTTAAGGAAGCATTTTCTCTCCCTTCTTTCCAGTCTCTTGCAAGTTTGAGCAGGTTCTAGAAAACGGCTTCAAATGTAATGCTCCCTGAGTCAGAGGATTAGTGGGTTTTATTGTTAGAAGGAAGGCAGCCTCCTTCATAATTCAGCCTAGAGTTGTCTTCATACAGACAACATCTGGATATGACCCAAAGTGTTGTATTCTAATACTTTGTTCCAGGGAGGAGTAATTTTTCAGTTGTGTTAACCTGTCATGTGGTTCATTGACCTACTGACAAACGTAGCTGATTTTTTGACCTTTAGCTCTTTACAGAGGTACGAAAGAAATCTTGCAGGCTAAAACTTCATAGCATTTTCTCTATGGAGCATGAGAAATACTTCAGTAGTAGAATTTGTTTTATATATTTTAAAACAAATGTGTAAGAACTAAGTATTTTTCTGTTATTATCATCTCATCAGATGAAAGCTATTTGTTTGGTATATTGCCATACTTGTATAATAATCTTGGTATTTCCTATTCCATAGAAGAAGGCTGAGACAGGATTTATGTTTTGATCTGCTTTAATTTAGTGGCTTGAGTTGTGGTAAACAAAGTGGTATTTTTTTCCTCAGATTCATTCTTACTGCTTAATAGTATATGGCTATGGTCAGCTGTGGTTGACAGTGGCTTAATTTTATTTTTAAAGAAAGGAAATTTTGCTTTCAGAAGCTTTGTCGTTGATACGGGTGTAAAATTCTTCATAGCCTTTGCTGGAAAGGGTACAGCTCCATGTTGATATATTTGGAAAAGAGTTATGTACAGCTGTTTCTATAGAAACAGTGAAGTAAAACGCTATAATTACTCTGGGTGGGCTTCAGCCTGGTGCTCGGGCAGAGGAGCCCCGGGAGCGCCTGGCGGTGCCGGGCTGGCGGTGCCGGGCTGGCGGTGCCGGGCTGGCGGTGCCGGGCTGCTGCAGGCGCCGTTCCCGCTCCGCTTTCCCCCCTCAGCTCCGCTCGGGCGCTCCGGGGCCGGGCTGGCGCTGGACGGCGAGAGCCGAGGCCGGCGGCGGGGAAGTGACGTGAGGGGCTGGGCGTTCTAGAAAGAGCGGCCTGCGGGGGAGGGCGCTGCGTGCCCGCTCCGTAATGCTTTATAAATGAGCCACGGGGCACGGAATGGAACAGGACGGCCTCTCCGGGCTTTCTTCATGTAGCCTAGAGTTTGTTGTTTTGTAGCAGCTCTGTTTGTTTCGATTCAAAGTTTGATTTTTATTTTTCCTTCTCTAGCATCTCCACCCTGCTAAGACACTGGACGCTGCTTCCTTTACAGCAAAGAAAATCTGAATTCCTCCAACGCTCAGGATGGGGAAAGATTACTATTCTATCCTGGGAATTGAAAAAGGGGCTTCTGACGAGGATATCAAAAAGGCTTACCGAAAACAAGCGCTGAAATGGCATCCAGATAAGAACAAATCTCCCCATGCAGAAGAAAAGTTCAAAGAGGTTGCAGAAGCTTATGAAGTGCTGAGTGATCCCAAAAAGAGAGATATTTATGATCAGTTTGGGGAGGAAGGTATGTATGTCTTTGTTATGCTTTGGTCGGTCACTTTCATCATGTTGAATGAAGCAAAGTAAACATGTGAAGACATAGTATGTGTTCCTCTTTAGACAGTGTATTTACAATGTATTTGTTCTGCTCATGAGATTTTAAGTATAAAATGCTGGGTTTTAATGCTGGTAAAGTTTTAATTTCCTTATTTAATGGGGCTTAGTTCAAACCCCAAATACATGACAGGCAAAAAGTTACTAAACAGAATAAGTTTCTATCACCCATGAATAGCTTTCTGTGATCTCTTACTGCTGCCTTCCTTTGCCAGAGCAGTTTTTGAGATGCAGTTCAAAAGGCTTGTATTCTTTTTTAAAAATTTTGCTTAAGGCCAATCTGCTTGATCTAGGCAAAGCAGTCCTTCTGAGCAAAAGCCCAGGTGTCCAGCCTGTAGTTGTCCTTGGCTTTGTGCCTAGAGAGGAAAGAATTTGGCTGATGTCATGAAATACCAGAACAATTTTTTAGCTTTAATTGTAAACAGTGATAACATGCCAAGAGAATGAGGCCTCAGAAATGTCACATTTATCCTAAAATGGTTATCTGGAGAGGATGATTTTTTTTTATTTTTTTAAATTTTTGACCGACATGACTTTCAGTCTTATGATTGAGCAACAGAGGAAGTCATTAACATCCCTTTCCATAAATGTGTATGATATCAGGAATTCCTTTTAAAATAACAACTTCCGTTGTGACAAGTAGGCCTGCTCATTGCTATTTGCTCAGGGCCATGTTTTTTACAATTAAACAGCTCTATTTAGTATTTTGGGCAAAGATATAAAGTATGGTCTTTTGAAATGTTGAATGTGTGAATATCTCACATGCCTCAGTTACTCTCTAAGCTCTTTTGAGAGGGTTTTAATGGAAATGCAAAGGGTTGGGGTTTGTAAGAAGGAGGAATCCTCAGTGTTTTTGCAGCCAGGAACTGGATGTACCTTCAGTAACTTCTGGCCAGCTATTCCAGGAGGTGTCCTTCTGCTGTCACAGATTGAATCCCCTGATCTGCATATTTGGCATTAACAGTAGTGTGTCAGAAGGATGTTTGACATCCAACAAACTCCAGTTTAAGTACTTTTGCTCTGGTATTGAAATGTCTAATGTCTTAGCTGGTTAATGTCGGTACCCAGCATTAAGGTTATGCATGAGAACACTGAGCTAAAAAAAACCCCTACAAACCCCTCTTTCAAATTTATAGAATGCCTCCCTCATACTGTAAGCCTTCGTTTTTCTATGGTTATAAAAGTATGATAGCAGCTGTGGTTTTGAGTTGATCTAAGACTGAAAAAAAAAGTTTAAAAAACAAGCATTTGAAGTTTAAGACTTTGACTGTTTACTTTAAAACAAAAGTACCTTAAGAAGAACTTTCAGCCTTCTAATAGTCTGAGAAAGCACCCTAAAATGGTTGGTGGAGAAGAGCACTGTTACAAGGAAGTAATTGATCACTTATTGGGAAAGAGGCATTGAAAAAATTGATTTTAGCTTGATTTGAAATGGGAGCGCAGGAAGTACAAGAGGATTTTCAGTGAGAGTTCTTGGCATGAAAAAATGAGATTTAGATCTCACCATGTGAAAGAGAGAACAAAACTGTTGAGAACCTTCTGATATTTAGCACGGACATGGTGATAGTGTCTACAAGGAATTTTGTATCAAATGGATCTTAGTAAGTTCCATGATGCTTTTATTTGTGGCTGCATTGAAGAGACTTCCTATGCTTTGTACCATAGGAACACAAGCTGTGATAGTTTTGGGGTTCTAAATTTAATATTAAGGAAGCATATGTGTACTTGACTGTTGGCATGTTACCTTTTACTCAGAACAAATTGCAGGAAAATGGGTAAATCTCAATAACTGAGTTAGAGCTGAGCTGTAGAGGCTATGGAATATGTTGCATATGATAGTGAGTAATTTTCCCCAGCAGTGACCTTGTAGAAGGATGCAATTCCCAAAACACTTTGCAGAGTAAGAAGAGTTCAAATCAAGCAAACCTGTTTTCTGCTCTTAAGATGCTAATTGATTAAAATAACTGGTTTCAATCACATGAAATGAAATTGCCAGTGTCAGAATACCTGTTCTTCTGAAGTCTTTGTAGAGCTTCAGAAACCTTGCTGTTCAAGCTATTGAATTGCTAGTTAGTACCTCACATTCTCATGGTGAATCCTCCCTGAAAAGCAAACCTTTCACTCTACTGCAAATATCTTTCTGACTCATCAGTCCTAATATCATTACACTGTACAGCAGGAAAGCTTATACTAAGTCCCAGTTTGTTTTTAACTTGCCTTATTTTTCCTGTTTAGGTCTTAAAGGAGGAGCTGGAGGATCTGATGGCCAGGGCGGCACCTTCCGGTACTCCTTCCATGGAGACCCACACGCTACATTTGCAGCTTTCTTTGGTGGCACAAATCCTTTTGAGATCTTCTTTGGGAGGAGGATGCCTGGTGGCAGAGACACTGAAGACATGGAGGTGGATGGTGACCCATTTGGATCCTTCAGTAGTTTCAGTATGAATGGTTTTCCAAGGGAAAGGAATACAGTTGGCAGCCAGTTACGTCGTAAACAAGATCCCCCTGTAATCCATGAACTGAAAGTGTCACTGGAAGAGATCTATCATGGCTGCACGAAAAGAATGAGGATTTCACGCAAAAGGCTTAACCCAGATGGCAGAAGCGTCCGAACAGAGGACAAAATCCTCACTATTGAGATCAAAAGAGGATGGAAAGAAGGCACCAAGATCACTTTTCCAAAAGAAGGCGATGAAACACCCAACACGATTCCAGCTGATATTGTTTTTATCATTAAAGATAAACCTCACTCTCATTTCAAGAGAGATGGATCAAATATTGTCTATCCTGTTAAGATCAGCTTAAGGGAGGTAAGTTTCTCTTGTGGTAGAACAATTCTCTTGATGTTATTACAGTATGATACAATGGTTAAAGCTGTATGGTGGCTGTGTGTGTAAGGTATTTTTTTTTTCTTAATTAGTATCAAGTAGAGAAATAAACTCTTGATTTCATAATGAACTTGTAAGTTAAGCTACCTTAAGGAATTCTACAAAAAGTGTGAAGTGAGGTGAAGCACTTAAAGTAGTGAGGGAGGGAGAAAAGACAATATTTAATGTTAATGTGGGTAATAGAGTTCCTTCACAGATAAAAGCCTGTTTAGACTCATTGCATTGTTATGTAAATTGGACATTATCAGTGTATACTAAGTGTGCTGAATCAGGTGAAGTTGTAGGAATCAGTCTTACTCTCAGAGATCCTAGTAATGAAAATAAACTGTTGGATAAAGCAGGTCTGCAACATTCCAACTTTGGTGCAACAATATTGTTTGAATTTCTTTAGGCACCACAAATATTCACATAAGACAGCTGTGATTCTAAATGCCTCTGCTTATAGACACTTAAATGTTCTGAAATTTTATATAATAGAGCTTGATAATGTATTAGGAAAAAAGTCCTGTGCAATGTAAACAAACAAAAAGTGAAATGGGATTCTAAATTTCCAATGGAAATTTCCACTGGAAATTTAGAAGACTGACATCTGTAGAGAGTAAGGAGTTCATTCTGCTTAGCTCTCTTTATTATTTGATAAAGTCTTTGAAGGACATAAAAGCTCAATTACCCTCCAGTAGCCATTGTGTAACATTCATAAATTCAGTGATACTCAACAACAAATTAAAGTTTTCTCTTTTTAATAGAGGAACACAGTATTAAAATTTTGAAATCTGAGAAGTGCATAGGAGAAATGGTATTTAGATTGCTAGTCACTTTTAAATAATCTAAATTCAATTATAGGTACAAAAAAGTTCTGACCAATTTCTTTTTCTCCTATTACAATCTTTCTTTAGGCTTTGTGTGGCAGCTCTTTCAACGTGCCAACGATAGAAGGAAGAACCATACCCATGACAGTCAATGAAGTGGTAAAGCCTGGGATGAGAAGAAGAATTATAGGATATGGTTTGCCATTTCCCAAAAATCCTGACCAACGGGGAGACTTAATTATAGAGTTTGAAGTAATTTTCCCAGATAACATTTCTCCAGCATCAAAAGAAGTACTTAGGCGAAATCTTCCAGTTTCATAAAATGGAAGACTGTGTATGTCAACAGATTAAAATAGGACACTGGAAATGCAGAAGACTGGCGAGTCTGCTTTAAAAGTGCAATCTGTAACACCTAGTGGAATCTTTGGTTTTTTTTGTTTTGTGGGATGGGTGGGGGGAAAATACTGTAATGCTGCATGAGAAGAAAAGGGTTTAAGTAGAAGTCCTACAGATGAATTCTGCAGTAAAAATTACAGGGAAAACCACTCATTTTGTTTTACATCTTCCTAATCAGCAATGTTTAGTCATTATTTTGCTTAATATAATTACAGTAATTTTTTTACAAAGTCAGTGCATATTTCTGATACAGTACTTGAACCTCCAAGTACATTATTTCTTATATCCTCACCGTGTCTATAACATTACACATTTATACAGAAATTTTAAATCATAGTAGAGATACACAAAGGTATAAATATTTTAAAGAGCACATGAGAGAGATCATTTCAGTATGTTGCCTTCCACTGCACAAAGCATAGGCCAGAAAAATCAGCTTGGACTCCTGACCAGCTCCCCTGTGCAATGAAAGCATTCTCTTTATTGCCTCCAGAAGTGTCAGGACTGCATTGTGGGTGTGGCCAAGGGCACATGGCCTGAGGAGGCAGAGTCGCCATTTGCTGTGGGATGGTTCCTCAGCCTTCAGGCAGAATAGCAAGAAGGGTTCTTCAGGGACAAGAACAGCAAATATGAGCCTGCTGTTGAATGGGGCAGGGAAGCTGGTGACCAATGACATGGAGAAGGCTGAGGTACTCTGTGTTGCCTTTGCATCAGTCACTACCAGTAAAACAACCATGCAGAAATTCCAGGCCCCTGAGACTAGTGGGGAAATCTGGAACCTTGGTTGGTGGTGGAGGATTGGGTTAGGGTGCACTTTACCTGGAATTCTGTGAGCCTGGCAGATTGCACCCTAAGTGTTGAGGGAGCTGGCTAAGCCATTGCAGGGCCACTCTTGGTTATCTTTGAATGGCCAGGGGGATTAAGAGATGTTCCAGTAGATCTTCAAAAAAACCAAGAAGGAAGATTTGGGAATCCACAGGCTAATCAGCTTCACCTAAGGCCTTGATAATATGATGGAAAAGAATCCTCCTGGAGAGCATTTCTAGAAGGTGGTCGGGGTAGCCAGCATAGTTGTACAACAGGGAAATCTTGCTGGACCAGTCTTACTGCCATCTCCAAGAAGCTTTGGGGATTTGGGAGAACAGTCTGAGTTGTTTACCTTTTACATCAGCAGGCAGACTGGTGAAGTACAGGTTGGATAAGTGGGAAGTGAGATGGATTAAAAGCTGGCTGCATGATGGGGCACAGGGAGTTTAATCAGTGGCACCAAGTCCAGTTGGAGGCTACTTAGTGGTGTACCCTCTGGCTGAGTACTGGGGCCAACACTAGTCATCATCATTAATGACCTGAATTATGGGATGGAGTTTACAAACCATATAAGATGGGAGGAGTAGCAGTACCACCAGCTGATGGTCCTGCCTTTCTGAGGGGCCCCGACAGGCTGAACAACTGGACACAGGATTCTCACCAAGTTCTGTAAGGGGCAGTGCTCCACTGGGGAGTAACTGGCCAGCAGCCTGTCAGTAAACTGATTGTGAGCTGGCAATGCAGCCTTGTGGCAGCAGAGGCCAAAGCTTTGCTAGCAGGTGAGGGGAGATGATCCTTCCTCATTACTCAGCACTGATGAGCATCCATCTGGAGTGCTGGACTCCCTGGTACTTGAAGGATACAAACTTAGTGGAGCAGCTCTAGCACAGAACCACGTGTGAGAAGCTGAGAGAGCTGGAACTTGCAGACATGGGAAAGAAAAGAGTTGGGGGAGATCTTGGCTCCTTCAGGAGGGAATGAAGATGGAGGAGTCAGGCTCTTCTCAGCAGCTTTCAGTGACTGGACTAAATGGACACAGTTAGGGGTTCCATCTGAACACAAGGAAACAGATTTTTACTGAGAGGATGATCAAACACTGGAACAGGTTTCCTAAAGAGTTTGAGGAGTTGCTATCCCTGGATACTCATAGCCTGACTGGACATTGTGCAGGGCAGCCTGCTCCAGCTGACCATGTGTGAGCAGAGGTGTTGCACTACATGGTGCCAGGAGGTTTCTTGTAAGCAAAATCATTCTTTGAACTTGGGCTTGGCATTTTTTGCTATGGGTCATGTTCTGTAAATGAGGTTTAGCCTAAAGATGGTGCTCATGTGACCGTTCCGTAGGGAGCAGGTCTGTGCCAGATTGGAAAGATGCACAAAAAACCCTGTAAAAGCATTTGGCTAGGGCAGGTATTTAAGGATCATGCTGATCACAAGTATTCTTTATTTTCAAAGGCCAAACTTTACTCCCACGAAGAAAAAAAAAGAGCTAGGTCGTATCTAAAGCAAAGTTTGTTTAAGAGTCAGTGTGGGATAGGGGTTGCCCAGAAACTTTCTATGCTTGAATTGAGTTACTTTTTTAAAATTCAAATATGAGTCCGTTGTCTTTAGAGTTCAAAAGTGCATAGAGAGATGGAGAGCCCTCTGTAATAGTCTAGTTTTATAATACAGTAATAGGGCTGGTTCCCTTGGTTGCAGCATGGATTGGTGGAAGAAATGCCTTGTGGGCATGCTTTATTACTTGAGTTTAAAACCATAATACAGTGCTTTAACAACACTTTCAAAGGGTTTGGGGTTTGGGATTTTTTTTGTTGTTGTTTTTCATAAGAAAGTATTTCAAGATTTGCTGTCAGCCTTTTGCCTGTGGAAATGTAGAGGTTACCTGCTCTGTTGGGTAGCCTACAAAATAGCAGTGTTGTATATGTGACTGCAGAAAGTAAATCATATGGAAGTTGGGATTTAATTTACAGTAATTTTTACATGAGTGTAAGAATAATCCCATTTTTTAAAGGAGTAGAATTTCTGTGGGTTATTGTTCAAGTCAATTTTTCAACTGCAGATCTCTTCTTGCAGTACCAGTTAGTTGTAGTCCTAAATCTACAGGAAGTAAACAATTGCTGGAGCAGTATTACAAAGAAAAAAAAATTGCTGCTTAGTGCTTCTGCATATTGTTAATACTATATATTGTTTGTTGAAAAATTTCCATTTCAGTATGTTCCGTATTGCATTTCTTATGTGGTTTTTAAGTAAAAAGTGTAAAGTTGGTTTTTAACTTTCTCTTATATTTTGTTATGATGGCAAATGCTACAAGCTACACAGCTTTAAAGCATATCAACCTAAAATACCTATTTGTCCGTTTAAAAGCTAATGGAATCAAGCATTTTGTAATCCAGGATCTTGTAACCATATCCAACTTGTAAAAAAAAAGTTACAGCAACTAAGACTATTTTTTTTGTAACCATCTTCAGGTAAGAGGAGTAGTGTTAAATTGAGGAATTGCAGTATCTTGTGTATTTAGAGGTGTATATATATATATATATATGTGTATAGCAAACTAAACTTTTCCAACTGTTTTCAAGCTCAAAATACAAAACTTATAGAACTGGTATGAAATAAATGCTTGTATTTCTTTTCTTATGGAGAGATAAAGTATATGTTTCAGAAACCAGCATGTAAAATTACTTCAAAATATGAGAGGAAGCATTAATATCTGTCTAATCCAGGATTCACAAAAAATATTTTTCTAATCAAAAATGTGCTTAAAAGCTATGTTTTAAAACCCACTTGATTATTTAATAAAGCTACTTGGGAGAAGGAAGCAAATACTCAGTCAACTACTATATTTGTAACTACTGAAATACATGAAAATAAAATGGTCATTCATGAAACTGGGATGGGTTTTTGATCTCTTGAAGATTGCTTAGGTGCCATAGAAAGAAGAAGTCATTACTTGCTTTGGAATTCATCCAGCAAGTCTGAAAACCTCTGCTTCTAAAGATCCTTTTCTAATCTCACCAACATGAAGCCTTAGGGATACCCTCAAGCTGTTGGAAGAGTAGGTCAAGCTACATTGCAACCCTTTCTCCTTCCTGCTGCTGTGGTGCTCTGCTTGCTCCACAGCTTTCTGCTCTCCTGAGGGGGTTAGCATTCCATTCTTTCAGCCATTTTGTAGTGCTGGAAGCTTCCTGAGGCCTATTTGAAGAAATGCACTCTGTTGTTTTCTAGTATGTGCATCTTATATGCTAGTCTGACTCAGCAGAAGCAGACTTTTTTGGGATCAGATAGGTTTTCCTTAAACAGTGAAATTTGCTAAACTTAGGGTGAAATTCTCTGCACTTGAATTCATGTGCTAGACCTAAAAAATATTTTCCATGAACATGATACAGTAAGTATATTTAAGAGACAGTTCTACTTTTCCAGTCAGTAAGTGCTAGTCTTCTTCTGCAGCTGACATGAGTGGTTCTTACTGTATTGTTTACTGAACACATCCTACAGAACCAGGGAGTTTGTCATACAGCCACTTACTGTTCAGCACCCAAACTGGGCAGATAGCGGCACTAATCCCCTCATGAGGTGCAGAATCTCAACCCTTCATTTGTCAGATTGCTCAGCAATTGACTCTTGGATGGCATGATTTGTTTCTTTCAGGCTTCTCCAGTTAATTGCTCTATTATTTGAACAGTGAAAATAGAGATCTGTTGTTGATCCCCTTGGGTGTGGAAGGGGAAATGCCTTGTGCTTGTTGCCCTGGAAATTCTGGCTTACCCAAGGGAGGAGCTGTACAAACAAGGATCTTGTTTAGTCATGCCTGATTGCTTTATCAAGGACAAACTGCCACGTTCACACCCTGCTGCCCTGCATTCAAAAACCCTTAACACCACCCAACCAGCACCTGAAATACCTACCTGAGTAAGGGTAGGTAGCCCATGTGTAGTGAAACACTCACTGATAGTGGCATTTCATAGCCAGCAAGGTGACTGTTCACATACATTCTCCACGAATTATGGTTGTTGCATGCCACGAGTTTTGCATCCCAAGTAGTATGTGTGAGGAATGGGGTAGCCTGTAGTGTGCAATATACTTGGGATGAAGGGATTAAATCAATTTGTCTTTTTTTCAAGTACACGGTTTATTTTTCTTTCTAAAACCAAGGCTAATAGCAATTTTATTTCAGTTGTTAACTCTCTTCAAAAAGTTAATTTGAAGTCATTTTTGGGTCCTTAGTATCCTGAGTTGCTGGAGGCTTATTTGGATCTGTTGATCTAGTGTGCATTAATATGGCAGATGATTCCTTAGAAGGTGCACATTCAAGGGGGTCTGAAAATAGGATTTCTTGTAGTTGGAGCAAATGTCTTCTGTCCATTACAGCCTTCTTTTCATTGAGGTTCTCCTTCAGCAGACTAATTTACAGGTCTACAATCCACTCAGCATTGTGTTATGGTGATCAAATGTAAATCATTGAAACTGCTAATCCATCATCTGAGCAATATTAATAAATAATACTTGAAGATTAGGAAAAAGAAGTCCATGGTAATAAACCTTTTCAGTAACAGAGATGAAACTGAGTGTTCAACACTTCTTTACCCTTCCTTCCAAAGCAGGGGACTGCTATGGCAATTTTATGTATGTGCTTTTCTAGGTTTAGGTTTTGAAAATAGGCATTGTGCAGTGTCATCTTCCTCTGATTTAAATGTCACAAGAAAGGTTTCATTTCACCTGTTACATCATGTAACAAATGATGGCATATACATGCTCCTTGCTGTTTGTGTCTTCAGTTTATTTGATCAGCTCCATTGCCCTCATCATTTTTTCTTTCCATAGTTAAAAGCAGATGCCATGGCTCCAAGCTGTAGGTAGGATCAGCATAGTTTTTGTACCAACTTCAGCTGTTTTTCTCCATCCACCTCCATATGAAACACGGAAATACACTTCCACTGAAGAAAGTTTTGCAACAGATAGCTAAATCAGGACTGTTAATGTCTGTGAATTATTTTTAAATAAATCTGCACAACCTCTGTATATATGGAAACTTGACTGTTCATTTAGTAAATCTCATTAACAAAATTATTAATAAACAGTATTAACTGGGTTGTAAGAGTCAATTACCTTTTCACAAGAAAAGGAATGAGTCAAGACAAGAAATAAATACTTGTCACCAATTCCTTTATAGTACATGTTAGTAAATGGCAAAAGGCTTCTTTTAAAAGAAGTTGCTTTTTTAAAATTGAAAACCAGCAAAACCCCCTTAATATCAAGATGAACATGAATAGTTTGGTACTGTTAGTTAATATCTCATCTCACTGCAATGTGATCCAGTGAATGCCAACATGCTGTCTGAATTTCATTCCAGTAATGGGGAAAAAGTACACACAGTTCTGCAATTTCAGAGAAACCTTCAATTTAAGTTCTGTGGTTTCCAACTGAACTGGACAATCAACTATTAAAGTGTGGAGGCAAGTTTGTGCAGTTTTGTTAGATTTTTTATTGATGGAAATTCCTACAAAATTAGTAACAATGTTGAATTCGATTGTCTTCAACTAGAACTGGATAAAAGCCAGAACTGGATAAATTTTTGAGTATTCATTTAAATCTACTACATGCTGTCTTGGAAAAGCTGAAGTCAAATTGGCTTCAAATGTTTTTTACTTCACAGCATAAGCAGTTTAAAATCTGTACGTAATTTCATATAATCAGAGGTGCTCTGATTAGATCTGCTGAGAACTTTTGACTCAGGGCTGCCTCACAGTAATTCATTGTCTCTGCCTGCCTGCTCTGACTCCATGTGCCAGAATGCTGTTAGTCTTTTTTATTGTGCAAGTCAGAAGATGTGGCAAGGCTCTGCTGCTTCTCCCTGTGCCTTTCAGGCAGTTTCCTTTAGAAGTGCTGAATGTTGCTCATGAATTTTGCACTCATCACATCCTGGGTGGATTCAGTGCACTATTGAGCAGTTCCACTGAGGTGAGCGTGGTTACTTTGGAGCACAGATATCTCCTCTAATGTGAACTTCCGACTACAATATGGAGCTCTATTTCACAGTAGAGGAAATATTTTGTATTCGTGTAAAAGACTTGAAAAGTGTATTTTCTCTAGGAAATCTCAATATTTCAGAGCTGTTGCCCAGTACAATAGGAAGTCTCTTAAGTTATGTTACTGTTGCTTCATGAACCCTTAGAGTTTTATGGTCTGTGATAAATGAGAAAGAGTAGCCTGAGGTCCTTGTGTACTTTTGGTTTTCTTTTATGTGCTGGGTATAAATCTATACTAGTCGGTACTCAGTGCTTTGCTCTTAGCAGAAATGAACGAGCGAGTGGAAGGTGGGTACAGGACCCCTGTGTGGCGGCGCTGGAGCGGTCTGAGGGCGGCGCCGCTGGCCCCGGGCTGCCCGGAGGGGGCAGGGGCGGTTCGGGCTCTCCCGGCCCGCAGCGCTCCGTGCCCAGGGCGGTCGGGCCGGGCCGGGCGGGGCGGGGCCGGGGCGGGGCCGGGCAGCACCTGGCGGCCGCGATGGCCGCGGGGCCGGGGCGGCGCCGCGCCGGGGGCAGAGTCCAGCGCGGGCGGCGGCGGCCGCAGGAGCCCGGGGCTGGCGCGGAAGATGCCGCTGGGACTGAGACACAAGAAGAAGGACAAGTCCAAGGAGACCTTCAAGCTGGTGGAGAGCGAGGCGGCGGCCCCGGCCCCCGCGGCGGCCCCGGCGCCGTCGGCCAGCGCGGCGCGGCTGCAGTTCCACACGCAGCTGGCGCACGGCAGCCCCACGGGCCGCGTGGAGGGCTTCGGCAGCGCCCGCGAGCTGTACGCCCGCATCGCGGCGGCCTTCGGCATCCACCCCGCCCAGGTAGGGCCGGCACCGCCGCGGCCGGGACCCGCCAGGCCTCCGGGGGCGCCAGCGGGCGCCGGGGCTGTTCGGCGCCCTGCCCCACCGCCCTGCCTCGGCCTTTGCGCGGGCCCGTGGGGACGGGACTGCTTTGCACTGCCTGGGAGGAAAAACTTCCCATGGCTTTTCCAAATGAGCGTTACCGTGCGGGAAAAGGCATACATGTGGCTGTATTTAGCTCTTGCATGGTAAAAACAATGGTCCTCTTGACCCAAACTCCAGGGTCTCGGTTAACCTGTTGCCAGCTGCTGTTTGAGACAGCTCTTGGGCATTGCTGCGTTCCAGTTAAAAAAGGGACAACGATTTATGAGGCTAAATACCCAGAATGAATGCATTGGAAGGGTAAGGCATGTGGTATAAATGCCCTGAATCGTACTGCATTTTAAAATTTCGGCTGAAAGTGATGTTTGGAAAGTTTTCTGCTTTATCAGGTAATTATTTTTAAAGTGTTCACTGTTCCAATGGAGTTAAATTTAAGTCTGTAACAGGATTCCTTTTTAAGCTCTGCTGCCTTTTTGATCTTTTTTTTTCTGAGCCATGTTCTAAACATTTGTTTGGATAATGATTCATTTGTGTTTGTAAATGCATTGTTTTCTCTTAGTTAAAAGGTAGTGGCCATATCAAGTTCTTCCTATGTGGTTCTTTGAACCTTAACCTCCGAGTGGCAAGTTGAAACAGAGGGCTAACATTTCATTATGCCTACGTGTGGCTGTACAGCTTTACTTGTTTTCTTCTTTGTGGATGACTTTTGAAAAAGTTGTAAAGACTACTACTACTACAGGCTTTGTTCTGAGTTTGCTGTGGCCTGATGTAGCATTTCAAATAGTAAATTGTAAAGGGGAAGTGGCGGTAGCAGTGAATACAGTTTAATCAGTCAGTGTTGCATTAAGTAATTAAGAGGCAATGCATCAGTGTCCCAGACCTCCCCAGCTGCTTTCTGACCTTCTGCTCCTTTGTTTTCTTTTCATCCTGAGCTGCTGCTTCCCTTTTGTTCTGTTCCATCTCAGTTATACATTGTATTCTCAAGTTCTCATAATCACCAGATTGTCTTCTATTTTAGTTTTCTTCCTTTCACTGTTAAACTTTTGGCTCCACTGACTTGAGAAAGAGCAGCTTTCACAGAGAAATTTAATTTTGTCTGAATGGTGTGCTCCTGTTTCTCCTGTTAGATGTATAATCTGACACTCTCAGAGGTTTTAGAGGAAGCACCACATATCATGGCATATATTGCCAGCCATGTGCCAGACTGGAGAATTTTCTTATTTCCTTTTTCTCCCTAGTGCTCCATTTCTTTAATTTTTTTTGAAATGTGGCTTATTGCTAAAAATGGATGGAGAATTATTGCTGGAGGCACTGAACATAAAATCTTCTACTCCAGAAATTCAGTTGGCTTTAAGAAAGTTGTATGATGTGAAAATAGTGAACAAAAATATTTCCTGATGTAAAGGTGGCAGAGTGAAGAATTCAGATCAGAGAGTCATGCATAGAAACGGGATAGATCAGTGAACAGCCAAGAAATGTGAATTTATTAGAATTTATTTTAAATTGTAGTATCTATTCATTAAAACTGCTTTTGGACAGATAGTCTGGTGTAAAGAATAATGCCAGAAGCTGCATCTCAGCGAACTGCAGGACGCTCAGGTACTCAAATGCCATTTGTAGGTGTTACCTGTCTAGGAAAGTTTCAGTGACCCAGCTCTGCTGGAGGCTGCGGGCAGTGTGATACCCACACGTGACAGCCTTTGGAAACAGCTCCTATCGCAGGGATCTCCGCCCTGCAGTGCCTGGGCTGGAAAATGCTGGGGGGGAGTGGAGGGGAAGAGCTCAGCTCTGTGCAGACAGCATTCAGATGCCTTTTGCAGAAGTGAATACATTTAACATGGGATGTGAGGTTACCGCAGGGCAGGCAGCAGAATGGATTCTTGGATAAATTCCTGCCTGAGTGTTTTAATACTATTCTGAATGAGCTGTACTTGTAATCTGTCACTTCTCCTTTTGACTCCACATGCTTACAGCGCTTCTTTTCCTCTTTGGATCACACCTCCCGGGACCAGCTGAGTTCAGTTTCTGCTGGAGAATCCATTCCAGGTTCTGGGATTGACTGCCAACAGTGACAGAAGTTTATATAAAACACAGTATTTGTTGGACAGACACTGACAGAAACTTCTGTGCAGACCTGGATCATGAGTGGGGGAGGATGGGGACAGGATGGGTATAGCTTCAAAGGGGATGTATGTTTGCTGGGTGTCTATGAAGGAGTGAGACACAACAGCTGCTTTCTGAGGCTTTTCCTGCACTCATCCTTTCTTGTAGGTGTTTTATATATCTCTTACCCCTTTTGAGCTGAGGGGTAGGCAGAGGTCTCCCTTTCTGCTCACCTCTCTGACTTTTACAATGTCCAGCACTTTCTCTGTCCAAGGTGATTGTTCTTTCCCCAGGGAGGAGGAGTGAATATCGCTTCTGGCAATACATTGCCTGTGTCATTGACACCAAAACTGCAGGAAAAAAGATACAGACAAACCCAAAGAAATTCTTGTTTACTGGTCTTAAATTAGACAATGCTTAGTATTCGATCTCCTATTGCCTTCAATTGATTTGATTGATCCCTTTGCTAAGTTGGTCCTCATTCTTCAGTTCTCTTATCAGTCTTTTCCCAGACCAGGTGTCTCAGGCCACGCCAGGGGGTGGTTTTGGGGAGCTAATGGTCGATAATGTTCTCTTATCTCCTGTGTACCTTCTGGCTACTCCCAATCTGTGAATGTTAAAATTTAAAATTTTAAACCCTGGTGGAGAGTGTTGTAAAGAGAAACTTCAATTCCCTTCTCCCTGGGCAAAGGAGAACAAACCCCTTGCTAAAGTTACATTAAAAAAAGGAAGTTTTATAATTTCCAGCATCATTGTTATGTGTGTTGTTTGAGGTACATCACATTTAACTTGATTACTTCAACAAGCTTTCAACAAGAAAGCACAGAGCTAAAAAAAAGATAGATGCAACTCTTAACTAAAACCACAACCCACACACAGTTACGTGTATGTTTCTGTTTGCATAAATAATAGAAATATCTTCCCTTATTTTTTCTATGGAGGTTGAAGTAGGAAAAAGTATTTATGTGTAGCTTTGGCCTTTTAGGATTACTACTCCACTCTGACTATTGGGAATGTAGCAGGGAATGTTCCCCATGCGGGTGAAAGTGCTGAGTGCAGCCTGTATGATAAATAAATGAGCACTGACTGAAGGACAATGTGGGTCTGTTAAGGCATTTGGTGGTGGTGTTCTCCTGTGAGAGCACATGGTAGGGCTTTAAAGTATTCAGAGTAGCTAATCAGGCACTGAGAACGTGGATATTAAAGTCCAGCTGTAGCTGGGCTATTTCTTGATCAGACAAGAAGGGAATGCTAACCCATAGAAACTGTAAGGACTTCTGGTTTGCCTACTTGCAATTTGCCTTTTGATTATTTTGTTTGCTTTGAAAGGTGAAATGTGGTGGGGCTGGAGGACTAAACTTAATGCTCGATGGCTGTGCCTGTCCAGAGCCCTTGCAGGTTGGGGTTTCTTTCACAGTGGGAGGAATTTTTCACAGTGTAAGGAATCACCAGGGTAATTCAGACCTTGCTGGCAGCAGTAAGGGCAGAAATGCAGCTCCCTCTTTCTCTTCCAGTAGCAGGAATTCAGCTGCTGAGCTTTGTGTGGGCTGTAGTTGCACAGGCCTTGCCTCCTCATGCTAAAACAGTCAAGTATACGGTGAGGCTGTGCCACATTAAACTTTCATAAAAGTATTTGATTTAAACCTGTTCAGTTTAAAATTTTATGAAAGGCTGCTGACAAATAAGCCACTGCTGAAACTTGTCTTTCTGAGCAAGACTGCCCTTTTAATAATAAAAAATCTGAAGTGTGTTTTAGAGAAAAGGGTTAGCTTGTGAAATTCTCATCACCAAAATGTTGAAAGTTTTATTGTTAAGCTTATCTGTTGAAAGAAATTGCTCACAATCACGCCTACAGATTGAATACTTTAAATGAGCAAACTTAACACTCCCTACAAAACACCTCCTCCCATTCCTATGGCAAGAATTGTTTGCTTGCTGTTTCCCTAAGCAGTTCTTAAATGTCACACCCATATTGCATGTGATGCTTGCTGTGTCTTTTCCAATACTTTGATTGAAAGTATTTGAAATATTAGTATGGAAATAATTGGATGGAAAAATTTACACTTTAATTACTTGTGTACACTGTATTACACTGTAATACTTGTGTCTAAAAAGACCAAAAACCCAAAGGAAAAAAACCCCAACCAAACCCCAAAACAAACAGCAAAACATTGAATGCTAATTTTATAAGCCTTTGAATGTATTGACCAGGCTAAATACCTGACAGTACCAAAAGCTCACTAGAACTTGGAGGAGCTGGTTACTCTCTTCCTGTTGCTGAAGCTGGTCAAGGCTCGCACATTTTCCTTGGGGAAGATAAAGTGAGTAATACCTAGAAAATGCATTGGTGATTTCTTGATATGATGGCATCTGCATGTATAGGGAAATATGTCAGTGGGTGTTACATCTTGCTCAGAATTAAAATTCCCAGTTCCCTACCTCTTAAACAGAAAGTGATTATGATCTCTGTAAAGTTATCTGAGATTTTGAATACATTTTCAATAGCTTCTGAGTATATAATCTATCAACCAACTCATTTTTGAGTTCTTCTCAAGGTGTCAGCTCAATATGGAAGATGAGAGTACAATTAATGTATAGAACATGCAATATGGTACTGCATACATACTTTATATAACACATCATGTAACCCTCTTTTTCTTAGCTAATACCATTTCTTTACATAACACATGTTTATATTTCTTTATATAGCCCTGGTTTTGTTGGATAATGTGGTCTCTTCCAATTGAAAATATGGGTACAGGGAATGATCTGTTAGTAATCTTATTGGACAAATCTATTTTATAAAGTTGTGCATAAGCCCCTAGTGTCCAGCAACATGGAATTTCCTTCTTCTGAGTGCTGCAGAAGGTAACTCTTGGTGAAGGAGGTATCCTAGATACTTTGAGACTGATGTAACAGTTCTGATTTATAATATCTTGCTAAAGTTGGCATGAAATATTCACAGCACTGGTATACTGAGTTAGGGACCAAATGCCTATGAAGGTTTAGGGTAAGGACAGAAAAGACTTAACCATGAGAATTGCACATTGAATTTTTTTCTTGTTTCATTTTTGAATACAAAAATTACTATTAAAAATATGCAAAAGTTTGAGGGAGTGGAAACCTGTTGTTTAAGTATTCAAGTATATAATCTGGCATTAGGTACCAATATTTAACCTTTGTAAAATCTATGAAAAGTACCATTTCTGAATGAATAGGTCTCAGCTGTGTACAAATAAAGCTATGCTATAACTGGTTGATGGTGTACTGGTATATCCTTCTGGGTAGATACATCTTTAGTACATTACTCTTTGCATATATCTCTTCTGAGAAAAAGCAGTTGTTCACTAAAGAGGATGAAGAATGATTTAAGTTTTATTTTTGACTAGCTGATGCTCTCTCAGCCTTGTGGCTAACACAGAACTGACTCACAAAAAATTCTGCAGACTTATAGGCTGTAGTAGGAATGCCATCCAGATGAAGATCTATAAAGAGAAACTCTGGATCAAGTTTCTAAATATCACATTTCTGCTCTGTTGCCAATTTTATCTATTCAAAGGTGTGACAGTATTTACTAGATTGTCTGTTTGACAAGGTCAGATGAAGGATGCTAATGTCTAAAATGTAAAGACAGTGCTTGTTATTCATCACAGGAACAATGAACAGAGAACTGAGTTACCATTTTAAACTGGCAAAGTTATGTAGCTTGAGAAAGCTGAAAATGTGTATGTGAACTTGATGTCATCTGTTTTTAATTTTCTTTGTTTTAAAAAGGAGTTTATCATTAGAGATTATTATTATCATCATTATTATATTCAATTTTCTACTTAAAACCAGATTAATTTCTCTAGGTGTAGTTATATCTGGAGTATTGTTTAACTAAAAACCTTTGCATTACCCGAGCAAATAAAACTAATGTCTGCTAAGGGTGTGCTGTTCCGACTTTCATTGTTAAATAAGGTGTTAGATTGCAGTGGATGTTTGATTGATTAGATGAGATAAGCAAGTAGCCATTGAAGTGAGGCTGTTTGCTGGGGGTTTTTTATTGTTTTGTTTTCAAAACCAGCAACTAAACAAGACCTCTATCAAGAAACACAATCTCTCTATTAACTTTCAGTCTTTTAAGATTAAAACCCCCATAGTTACAGAATCCAAGTCCTAAAAAGCTCCAGAAACTTGAATGCTCTTTGTGAAATACATTAGTAAAAGTATCCACTCTTCTTTTGACCTGGAATCAATGTAAACAGGTTGGTTACTTTCATTTCAATTTTTCTGCTTTCATCCAGTGATCCCAGGAGGAAAGAAAAGGGCAGTGTAGTGTTCTGATGTGGAAACTCCATGTCTTTGCCTCAGTCAAGTAGATTTTAAGGACTCCCCAATTTTCTCTGGGAGCACAGAGTCTCTGGTTTGGCTGCTGCCCTGTGCCCTCCGTGCTGTCCAGAAGGAGCTGGGCTTCCCTTGGCCCTCACGGTTCTCCTGCTGCAGCTTGGAAAGGCTTGGGCACTGTCATTACTGCAGCTGTGATGGCTGTGCTGGGCTTGGCACATTCCTTCATGCAGCTCCTGGTGGGCAGGAGCATCTCTGGTCCCAGGCAGCACAGATGGATTGCTCTCACCCTGCCTATGGCCAGGACAGGAAACCTCCCTGCTGAGGAGCTGGCATAAGTGGAGGGAGAAAAAGGACTGCCTGATATCCAGTGCTGAAGGGAAATCCCTCAGAAAAGCTGATTTATAAGGAAGCAATTTGACTTTTTTATTAAGCCTTGCTTTTACTGGAACAGGGATGACCCCAGCTCATGCTGGGGAAGAGCAGGAACTAATGAAGCCCACTGGAGACAATGTGCTCTGAGCTAATGAGGGAACACATGGGGCAATACCAACCATTTCATGCTCTCTTATGACTCTTTTGTTTTGATAAGCTCTCTTTTTTTCCCCTTCCCATTAAACTCCTTTCAACTAATAAGTTTTAAACTAGTCCCTAGTGATCTTTGGATCAGGTGGAATTTGAGGTGGGTGAATGATGAAGCAAAAGATGGTGATGGCTTTTCAGTATGCTTACTCTGACCTGGTGCAAGCTGTAGCAGCTCAAGATGCCTCTCTCAGGGCTGGTGTGCTCAGACAGGCCTTGAGAGGCTCAGGGAGGGCTCTTTCCTATGTTCCCTGCCAGCTCTCACCTGCACTTTGAGCTACCAATGCTTTCTGTGTGGATGGAGACCATTCCTTCTCCTGGTATAGCTGGAGAAGAAGGGGATCACTTAAGCTATGGACCTGTCACAGGGCCTGAACTGAGCTCTCATTTTGGTTTCCTGTCAAACTCACCAAGCCTAATGCACTGTTAATGTGTTTGCTTTCCTTCTGCCCAGATCATGTTTTGCACTTTGAACACTCATAAAGTTGATATGGACAAGCTCTTAGGTGCACAAATTGGCCTTGAAGATTTCATATTTGCCCATGTGAAAGGACAGCGAAAAGAAGTGGAAGTTCTTAAAACTGATGATATGCTGGGACTTACCATTACAGACAATGGAACTGGCTGTGCCTTTATAAAGGTAAACTTAATTACCAGTGAAATACTTTGTTCTATAGAAGCCCCTGTTACTATAATTGGTTAATTATTGGTTTCATGATCCTTTAGAACTATAAGATCTTTTATTATCATATATATGGTAAGTAAAGAATAAAGTTGCTTTTCTTTAGGTACATAATTCAAAATTAGTTCAGCTAATCTGTACTGCATGTCATTCAAAATCAATTCATTTCTTCGTTGCTTCTGTAACGTGTACCAGCTTCACAATGAGACCATTGTATCTCCTGAGCTACCCTGAGATGGTAGGTGTTAGATACTGCTTGCATCTGCCCCCTCCTGTTTTAAACTGATTTTCTGATGTCATTTATTAGATGCTTATAGAACTTCTCTCACTCATGTGATAATGAGATCATGTTCTTTCAGTCTTTGGCTGTTCCTAGGGTAGAAGCCTTTGTGCTGTGCAAGAGCAGGGGCAAGTACAGTGGTTTTTCAGCTTTCCTGTATTGTTGCCTTAGATAGGGTGAATTACAAGGATGTGGATTACCACAATGAGCTTGAGTAGCAAGTATGGGCAGTAACATACTCAGTATATTAATCATAATTGCTTTCCTTCTCTTCTGTCTGACCTAGAGGCAGTATGTTTTGAGACAAGTAGAGGCTTATGAAATGATGCTGCCCTTCTTGCTAGACTAGGTATTAGGAACCTTAATCACATTTTCTGCCTTTTTGAGATTCTTTGCTCTTATATATTCCAGTTACCCATTATTAGTGAGGCATTAGCAATTATATTTGATTACTGCTGCCCCAATCGTTGTTCTCACTGTAAACAGAGCTTTTGTATGGAGAGGTTGTATTTTCTGTTCATTCCTTAGCTACCATGGCTATAAAACAAGACATGGTTTAGGAACTGGTTTGCTTGTCTTTGTTGTGGAAAAATGTGACTGCGGTCCTGTTTGTGAAAGTCAAGATGCAATAAAGGTTTCACTAAGCATTTTGGCAAAATCATAGCCTAACTTTTATGTTTATAAAGAACTGTGAATTTCTAGTGATGGCATCTATACAGCCCATAACATTCAGTCATGCTGCTGCTTATGTGGCATTTTAAAAGAAGGCATTGAAGCAATGCTTCAGTGAGCAGCGAGTGCAGCCCTGTGCAGTGACACTCCCTTTGTGCTTGCTTGGTAACAGCCCTCACATAGACTACTGCACAATTGGAGCACACTGGAAAACCCTCACAACATTAGCCAGACAAGCTGTAACTTCCAGTAAATTGTGTAAAAGTCCTCTGAGCAAATATATATTCTTTTTCCTTGTACTGGTCTAATAATAAGCATTGTAATGAAAATGATGCGGTCTTCATGGGAATGAAGGTGAAGTTTTATGGAGTTTCTAGGAGCAGACTTTGTTTGTTATTGTTACAGATTTAGCTAATGGATCTTTTAAATCAGCATAGAAAATGCTGATTTATATATATACACATATATATAAAAGTAAAGGCTGCATCTTTTTTATTACTATATTTTCTAGGTAAATGACTAAGCAGAGACTGTCTCTAAAGTGTTATTGATTTTTTTTTTTGCTTATGTACATATATTTTCCTTAAAAAATTGTGGCTGTGTCCCGTTCTTAATTAAAAATTAATACTGAATTTACTGATTGGCAGGTTGTTGAAGGTTGCTACGGGTTGTAGTTATTTTACTGCATTTTGAATAACACCGTAGTTTCTAGGTTTGATGTGGTAACCCAACCAATTTTAAACCTGACACTGAACTGCAGGGCTTTTTCCTATGGAATTCAGTCTTGTTTTGCCTTACTAAGAACAAAACCTGGTGTCGTTCTGCTTTCACAAATTTGTTTTTGGGGTACACAGGCAGGTGGGAAAAGGTATTATGGAGTCAAATTAGCATTCAAAGAACAGCAGTAGAACTTGAAGTATGACTGAGTGGTGTACAAGGAGACATTATCGAATAGAGTAGGCATTGCATGGGAAATATAGATCCTCATAGCTTCTCAATGGACTGTAGAGCACTTGAAATACAGGCAATTGCATCTTAATTACTGTAACAGTGTAGCTCAACTGTCTCAGTCAGTTAACTTGGAGTGATGATAAAAAGTGACACAAATAACAGCCAGTGAATATTATTTCCACAGTTTTAGTGTGTGGATCCAAGTGCTAAGAAGAGAAGCTAAATGAATATTTGACATGTAGACTAAACATTGATTGAAGCTGTGTGGGGCAGGTTTTGAGTCCTGGTAACAGGAGCATTTGGCACATTTGGTTTTTGGTACGTACAGTACCACATCCACAGTCACCACCAGGCTTCTGTTTAGGGCTAGAAAGAGTTAAACTGAGCCTGAAGCTTCAAATGCTGGCAGTGCAGTGTGTGGCAGTGAGCACTCACACTCCCACTGCCTCTCTCATGTGTGGGCTCAGCCCTGTGCGGGGACAGGAGCAGCTCGCGGAGGATTGCACAGCCGGGCTGGCTGCTACAGTGGGAGGTGGCAGCTGCTTTTCTGCCTTGTCTCACTGTTATCTCACACACAGTCAGCTGAGCCACGCCAGTCTTGGTTGGAAAGATTGTTCTTCAGGAATGCTTTAGAATGAAATTTGTGTCTGCAAAATAAAAGGTATTTTACTATGTCATGGCTTGTCTATCCAATAGCTATATAATAATGGCTTAAGTGATGTATGGACACAATGAACCAATATGGCAGTATGTAACAACAAAAAGCAGAATCACTGAAATTTAAACTGTCATAAATCATACAGATATTTTAAAGATTTTTCCCCATACTTTTAAAATTATACTTTATAAAAGCTATAACTTCTGTTATGACCTTTACACTATTTGTGTTTTCCATAAGATGGTAGTTAAAATAATTTTTATTATTTCAGAGGATATCCTTTAATATACAGCTGAATAGCTTAATGAGGAGAACAGTAGTTTCAGCACTTAGTATGGGTCTTGTTAAGATCAGCCCTTTACAGTATGTAATTTTTTACTAAGTCCCTGGACTAAACTTGAGAAGAGAAAAATTGGTTCCAATGCTTGTCAAGGTTAATTAAATAGAAAGCCCCCAAAAACTTGAATAACCATTCACATTGCTGAGATGTCTGTAAACAGTTTTAAAGCACAAAAATATTAGGTTATTCAGAATTCCTTACTTCTAAAGTGTGGTTGCATTCTTTTTTTCCCTGTCTGATTGTATATTCAATGCTTATTAAAACACTTTGAAAAATAATGCTTTTCAAAATATGTTTTATGATAATCTCATAGACAAAACACACTGCTGGAATAATAAGCTCAGTAATACTGATATTGTTAACTAACATTCTTGAAACTTGGTGGTGTCACCTCTTAAAAACAATCACCTTTTAAAGAAATGTTTCTAATTCTGGTGGGTTTTTTTTTTTTTTCAAAATAGCGAATCAAAGAAGGCAGCATTATGGACCAAACCAAAACTGTCTGCGTGGGTGATCACATAGAGACCATAAACGGGAAAAATGTGTCAGAGTGTCGGCATTATGAAGTTGCCAAAATGCTAAAAGATCTGGAGAAAGGTCAGAAGTTTAAGCTGGAGTTGGTAGAGCCTTTGAAAGCATTTGGTGAGTGACCTGACTGTCCACCTTGTTCAGTAAAACACCTTGGTGGTAAAATCCCATCCTTGCATTTCATTGTGGGTTTGTTTTCAGAGAGCAGCCAGGTGTCCATGTGTGGTAACATAACTACTACAAGAAAGTACATTTAGGTTTTTTTCTTTGAAGTGGAAGATTTATGAATGGATTGTCTTCCATCTTGTTTTGTCCAGCAGTCATCTGGTGTGGGTTACCTGACCTGGGCCTTACTCAGTCTCTTCTGCCACTACATGAAGTTGCAAAAATAGAACAGGGATTGTTTCATAGGCACAGTTTTAAAGCATGGATCACTTCATTAATGTCCTGATCCTCAAAACTCCTTTTTTCCTCTATTGGTACATAATCCCTGTTGTTCTGTGTGTCAGGCTTTTCTATTTCTGTACCCTTTACTGGGGTCTGTGCTCTCTGATGCAGAAGGAGTCTGCAGCAAGCACTGTCTGGGGTTCCCCAGAGCACCTCCTTTGCTGCCTGCCTGTTCTCCCTCTCCCCCTCCCCAGCCTTTTGTGGATCTCCAGTCATGCAGCTGGTAACAGAATTGGAAGAAAGCAGAATTGCAAAGCTCTGTCTTTGCTTGCCACCTGCATGCAATGAGAAGTGCTGCTTAAATAGGAGAATGCACACCTACTGTTAATTCTTGTATATGTAAACTCTTATCAATGGAGAAAACAAACAAAAAAGAAAACAAAAAAGGGAAGTTTTGCTCAGGCAGTCAAAGTAGAGACCGAGTTACAAATTTTATTATGTCAATTGTTTGGATCCGCTCCCCAAACCATATAGCATTTTCCTGTAATAAAAACTTCAAAATGATGCTAAATCACAAATCTGTATGAGGCCTTCTGCAGTAACAGTCAATTCAATATCACTGTCTTCACTACAGCAGCAAAAATTTTTAATGTTCGTTTTTCAAAATTTTTTTATGTGTTAGTAGTTTACAGCTACTGTCATACACCAGTCTTGACACTTGGTGTCAGAATAGTAGCAGAAATTGAAAATGAGAGAAATGCAAAGATTTTTTTCTTTTGCTTTTGGTGCTTCTGTAAGGAAAGGAAGTTATGAATTGATCTCTAATGTGTTTGTATGTAAGTTGGTACTGCTGTTAAGTAAATGTGTATGTTATACATTATGCTAAAGAATTGCATGTGTTGTCCATCACAATTAGTAATGCAGCAATACCTCTTTTTAATATGGGCCTGTAATTTGTGTTCAATGCTAGAAGTGTTACATGGTCTGTTTGTAAAGAACAGGGTAAATCAGCATTTGATTGATGACTTCAGTCATAATTTAATAGTTTTTACTTTAGTCAGGTGACTAAGACACCTTTTAGTCTGCCTGTTGATGTAGAGGAGGAAATGCACTAATTTCATGGCAATACCTTTCTTCTGCCATCGATTTAAGAGGCAACCAGAGCTTTGTGGAGAGATTTTTGGAATATGCACATTATTTTTTACCCTACAGAAATTCACTTGCAAGTTGCAGTGCTCAGTAGGTTAAAACGTCCTGCCTTTAGCCTTAGGTACAGTCAGGCTTCAGGCACAAAGATAATGCTTAAGCTGCAGCTTAAGCACTAAGAATAGCCCCAGAGGAGATGACAGACAAGGTCCAGATCCTGCTCAACAAATAGGTGCTGAATTCCTGTTAATTTCAACAGAATTTGGTGAGGGTACAGAAATAATAGACAAACCTCTGTGTGAAATTAGTTTTATTTTTCTTCCTCTCAGTGAAATGTGAAATAAGCATAATTTACTGGTTGGACATCCTTCTACCATATACACACAGGCTGTCTCAGCTCCCCTAGGCAAGGCTTGTAGCGCAGAATAAAAGATTTGTACCAGTCACAAGCGTCTGTGAATTGTGAAAAATGAATAGAAACAAAGTAAAGGCAGCATAACAAACTCTGCATTTTAATTATGTGAACATGAAAAATAGTTTCTGTGATAGCCAGAGTGTTTTGGTCTAAAGTACTGCAAACGAAGGTTATCTCAAATCATGAGTTCTAAGGTGATAATGGTGACAGAATTTGAAAAATATGGGAGTTTTTTATCAAGAATGACTTTTTGAAACAAGTCTAGCAGAAATGATGACAATCTTAAGGATGTTTTAAACTGTCCTTGAAGCAATAAAAGGATAAAGAAAAAGTGTTGATCCTAAGGATATATATGAGACTTTGACATACCTATTTGTATCATGAAAGCTAATAAAATTTACTTTTCAAGCATACTGTTCAGCATAATAGTCTAGATTTGTGACCACTTATGCATAATGATGAGCTGAAGTCTATCTGAGCAAAATTAATATAACATGTTAAAGAAGAGCTTATTAGAAAGGCCTGCTATTAAGGAGGAATAATCTGTTAGAGAAAACAGGGCAAATAAAAGCAGTTCTGCAGAATTGTCTCCTCTCTTCTAGCACTTTCCAGATTCACTGTGTAATTCCCATGTCAGTAAGTAAATTAAAGCCTTGCCACTCTTGAATGTAAAATTGCATCCTGAAACAAGAAACCCAAATCTTAAATGCTTCCGTGCTCCATCTACTAACTGGAGTGCCCTTAGCCAGGACGAAACAAGAAAGGCTGAATTCAGGTAAAGGAAACTTCGTGTAAACCAGATACTCTTTGTAGAGATTCATCAGCTGTGAAATAATTTCAGTGAAACCAGTGGCAAACCTCCTGCAGATCTGCTTATGGCCACTCAGCTCTGTGAGTGCTGATAAGCAGATTGGTAACTCAGCTCAGTGTGGCTCATCATCACCTGCTTAGCAGCAGTGTTGGCACCATTGCATCAGTGAAAGATAGAAATGTTGCAGTGCTGAACCTGCTATGTGTTCTGTCTGTAAAGAGCTGAATAAATCAGCAGTTGGCCCGTGACTTCAGCTGCTATCTAATTTAAAGGTATAAATACTTCTCTGCAGAACAGGGAAATCAAATTACACAAGGTACATATATGAAATGAATGCCATAGGCCTGCTTAGATATATTGGTCAATTGTTCTAGCCTCAGTGCAGTTGAGCAGATATTACAATTTGAAGACAAGAAATTGTCAGCAAAGCTATACTTAGAATAGTTAATTTATAATTAGGTTTTTACATAGTCTAGATCTCAATTAGGCTAAATGTGAAGATACTGTAATAACCAAAACCGATACCTCATATTCTATTGTACTGTATATGTAGTTTTGGTTGATTTTTTAATTTTTGTTGGATTTGTTTTGTCTTTAGAAAAGCTGGAGCCAAGGTCCAAAGTCAGAACTCTGTCAGAGGCTAAAATCTCCAAAGGGAGAGAAACACTTCGCCTGAGAGCCAAAGGCCCTGCTACTGTGGAGGAGATGGTATGGTGGGGATTGCCCCTCAGCAGTTTGATCACCCAGCTTCTGATTTATTCTTCCCCAAGGATGATAAGTAGGAAGGAAAAATGGGATGTTACAAAGCTTGTGGGACTGAAGAGAACAACTGAAGTTGATGACTAGCAGGGATAGGATGGGGCTGAAGAACCTGGAAGTACAGAACCCAGATTTTGAGTTCATGGACTGCATGGATGAATTTAGATTAGACCAAGGGGTGCTGAAAAGAGGGAAGGGGGGAAAAAAGAGGTGGGATGGTTGTGAAGAATTTGTTCCATTTCTGACACTGAAGTGTACAGGGCTGGTGTAAGGGTTGTTGTTTGGAGAGGCTGATTAGATACACTGACATGAATTTGTGCAAAACTAGGATTAGAGTTTGGTGAATAAATATTATTTCTTCTGGGCTCTTCTAAAGCTGATAAGGATTTGATGGAGGTCTGTATTGTCAGGAGATACAAGGCTCCTGTTCAGTTTGAATGCATGAGTTGTGTGGCTTGATATTAGGAGGAAGGCTCATGTTTGTGAGAAGAGGGAAAGAGAGTGGAATAGTGTGTTTTAGATTCTGTAAGTCTAGGGGCCAAGGTGGGAGTAAGGATAATCACTGGCACATTGCTGGTTATTTTGAAATCTGCATGGATATGATCATACCTTTGTTCTCTCCCTTTATTCCAACAAAGCCAACTGAAGTTGAAGAAAAAGCAATTAAAAAAGTGGATGAGCTTCTTGAAACATACATGGGCATAAGAGATATTGAATTAGGTGAGTTTTTAGCAGATACATTACTACAAGAGTAAATAATTTCTCATTTTCTATAGTCTAACATTTATTGAGTACTTTAGTCTCTGGATGTAAGTGAAGCAAAATTTGTCCAGCCTGCAGTCTCAAAAGCTTGCCTGTATTTCTACAAATGTGTTTTTCTGATAAAAGAATCACCCTTCCACTTCGATCCTTATGGTGTAATTACTCAATCAATCCTCTATTCTTTCTGCACATTAGCTATACACTATTGCATGACTTTTTTAGTTGTTTGCTATAACTGTTACCAGTGTATTCTTTCTGGTATATATTTTCTAGTGGATCTTGTGTGTGCCATGGTTAAGAATTCTTCAGAATAAGTATGTTTATTTGCTTTTTTGCCCCTTGGCATAGACCCATCAAAGTTGATTGCTAAGGTTTGAACCTGAGATCTTCATCAGTGAACAAGCAACTATTTAGCAAGGCAACTGACAGAATAATTACACAAATTTATCAAAATCTCTAAAACCTGTGTTCTGATGAACATGAGAAAATTTACAGAATATTTACTAGTTATAAGAATCATTGATTTATAATGAAAGAAATGATGTAACCCCAGTGTCATAAGTTCCATAAAGATGCACCAAACTTGTCCTTGCAGCTGTTGCTTTTCTTTGTTATTCTGACAACAACTAAATAGGAATTTCTGTTTGTGTGGGAAGAAGCTGCAGTCTGGCTGTTGTAGCCTGCTGTGGCTGGTGTAATCCTCCTAGGATCTTGTGGAACTGCTGGTACTGAGACAAAGAGGAAGGTATTTATTCTTATGGTAATATCTTAAAAGAACCAGCCAAGAAAAAGGAAAGAATTGGCTGAATGGAAAGTGATCTTGAAAAGAAACCTTTCATGAGAGAGAAGTGGAAAAGGCAAAGCAGAAGAGAAAATAGGTCTGGCATGAAGCTCCAGGGCTGGAGGGGCAGCAGTTAGCACATGGAATGAGAACAAAAGGTGGTTATCTCAATAGCCAAAAGGCCTTTTGTGGGTGCTCCTACCAGCGAGCATCTGTTTGGCAGATTCCACTAGTTTTCTCACAGGAAAAAATGTAGTTAAAACAGTATTTGTGCTTCAGTCTAAGGCAGAATTGGGCTTCATGGCATAGAAGAGAGGGCAGAGCTGCCCAAAACTTGAGTTCTGTTTTGTAGGTTCTATCTAAACTTTCCAATTTCCGGGAATCTAGAAGTTCTCAACATTTCTGTTCCCATTCACTCCAATATGTGATGCTGCTGCCATGCAGTGCTCTCCTGGGAGGTCTGTGTGCTGCTGAGCCATGTTTAGGTTAGGGAGGATTCCATGTCCATCTCATTCCTGCAACCTCTGTGCCTCAGCCTGGCTCAGGCTTCAAAGCCCTGGGTGCCCTGCCAGCTGTCCCTCTGGGAGCTGTTTTTGTCCTGCAGCTGTTGCAGCCCTGGCTCAGCCTGGATTCTGGAAGCTCCTGTCCTTGCAGGTTACCTCCAAGGTCCCCAGGCTCCTTGCCCTACAGGAATCAGCAGCTGTGGGTGCTCTGCTTCTGGTGTCCATGGGAACAGTCCTGTGGGAGCTGGTGTTCCCTGTATTTTTGGCTCTCAGTACTGTAAACAGGATGGCTCTTGCACACTAGACTGAGAAGTTCAGCTTTCAACACATGTGGTTGAGTTAATAGCCAAGCACCTGGTAGAGTTTTCCCATGAATTCCTTGAATTTTTTTTCCCCTCAAAAGATCTAATGCCCTTCATCTTTCAGTATGTAGTTTGGAAACTTAAAAAAAAAAAAGCCTTAGAAGAATACTCAAAGAAGAAGAGGTCTTTGTTCATAGAGAGGCT
Source organism: Zonotrichia leucophrys gambelii (assembly GCF_028769735.1). Lineage (NCBI taxonomy): Eukaryota > Metazoa > Chordata > Aves > Passeriformes > Passerellidae > Zonotrichia > Zonotrichia leucophrys. The sequence goes on along the minus strand of NC_088178.1, from coordinate 18,923,213 downwards.
CTTTTCTTCCCAGCTGGGTGGTTGTTTTGTCCCTCACCTCTTCTTTTCCTCCCCAAAAGGTAGTGAAACCAAGAAGAACTGTCAGAAATCAAAGACTGTAGGGTTCATGTAGCTTTAGTTTGCACCTTTGAAGCCATATCTTGAAGTTCAAATCTAAGAGACAACAGCCAGTGTTGATGATTCAAACCCCCCAACTTTACCATTTTAAAACAATTAAACAGCTCAAGGATTCTTTAGGAAAGGAGAGCTAATCACCTGTCACAAATCTGTTCAATTAACACATGTCAGTTTTTCACATACTGGATGTGATCAGTCACCCATGAAAGTGAAATATGAGGAAAAGATTCATTCAGAGAATGCCAATCACCACTTAGCTCGAAATTTCTCTCATTACTCAAGCCAGATTAGTTGAAAATGCAAGTCATCACAAAGTGCAGCTGACAAGTGATTAAGATCTCAATCATTGCTCACTTCCATGCACTTCTGTTTGTCAGAATCTTTGGATGTCAGTTAATGTTACTCTTTCATCTCCATTAAAATGACACTTCCATGGTGTGATTGAATTCTGAAGCAGTGCCCCAGTTTTAAGACATAAGTTAGAAAGAAAGGAAGGAAAAACTAATGTTAAATTGCAGACAGGATTAAAGGTGAGATAAAGCCCTTAATTTTTGCTTTGTTAAGTATCTTGACAGTTTCAAGAATGGCTGACTAAATCTACACACAAATCCCTAGGCTGGACCAAAATACTTGGAAATTGTTAAAGAAAATGCATGCACTTATTTTCTGGCACAGTTTTTAGTTTTTATTTTCAGAGATCTAAATGCCATTGAGATTTACATACCTGCTTTTGGATGCATTTTTACCTTTTTACTTCCTTACCCCTTTGTACTGAAAACTGTATGTAATCCAGAGAAGGGGCAGTTGGCTCTGGAAATGTATTCTTCAGCCATTTTATGGGCATAATAGAAATTGAGCCAAGGCTTGACTTCAGCATTCTTTAAAACTTAAATACACAGCTGAGAGATAATTCAGGTTATTTTAAATTCTACGAGTGCTTTCTGGTAAAGGAATTTGAGCAGTTGGTTAATAGGAGCTACTCAGGAAACAGTGGTAGTTAAAAATATTGACATTTATTTTTTTAAATCAGTAAGACTTGAATTGCTATGGACTGTATTTAATCCCAAAAATTCTGGGTGGGAGGAGGCCTGGATCTAACCCCAGAATGCTACCGATGGTAAATCATGGCAAAAGGGCTTCCTGTCCACAGTTTTTTTTAGCACCTTTTGGCTTCATCCACCAGTATTTTCTTCCCCTTTGTTCTGTTTTTCTGCTTTTGGATGATTATTTCCTTTCTGTTGCTCTCTATAATATTATCAGGCATGATGTATCACAGCATCATTAGGGTTGGAGAAGAGCTCTGATATCACCGAGTCCAGGCTTTGACCAAACACCACCATGCCAACTAAACATAGACTAAGTGTCACACCCAGTCATTTCTTGGGTACTTCCAGCTGTGGTGGCTCCACCACTTCCCTGTGCAGCCCATTCAATGCTTAACCACCCTTTCAGTGAAGAAATTTTTCCTGATGTCCAGCCTGCACATCCCCTGGTGCAGCCATGGGCTGCCAGCTTCTCTGGGAGAAAGGTGTGGGGAACAGTATCCAAGGCATTGCTGAAGTCCAGGTGGGCACATCCACAGCCTTCCCCTCATCCTGTGGGTGGCTCATCTGGTCATAAAAGGAGATCAGGTTGGTCAGGCAGGACCTGCCTTTCCTAAACCCATGCTGGCTGGGCCTGACCCCCTGTTTGTCCTGTCCATGCTATGTGATCACACACGAGATAGTCTGTTTCATAATCTTCTATCACTGAGATCAGGCTGAAATATCCTTGCATATTCTGTCTTTTCTGTTTAAAAAAATTGGACTCAACTTCTCAATTTTTGACTTTATTTTTCAAACTTACCATCTAGTCAAAATATCTTAACAGGTTTAAACCTTTTTTGTTACCCAAGCTTTTTCTCTTGGCTCGCAAATCCAACCCATCAATATTCAGTAGATGTTTTTATCTCTAAATGCTTTAACTGAAGTGATATTCTCCCTGAATCTGTTGTTTTCTTTTCCTTCTGTCACCAGACTTCCTTTCCCAAAGGATTTTATTGCATACATCCAGGAGTGTATTGTTTACAGCTGTTCATTTACTCTGAGAGAATAATGGGAGTTTTTTTAATAAAAGGAAGGGCAGCAAGTCCAGTTAAACAAAATAAACTTCAAGAAGAATTAGTATTTAAGAAAATGGAACAAGCAGAAATATTTCTGATAGTTATTGAGTACCAGATCTGACAATGTTCAACATGAAACTTAAACCAAGCAATGTTAAATACTGGAAACTGCAATAATGTGCTTCATTTTCTGCTTTAGAGTGACAGAACAATAATATTTGTTACCTTTTAATGAAGGCAAAAGTTATAATGGCATTACAGCTAAATAAATATTGAGGCTTTCTGTCACGAAAAAGCTTTTTCAGAAGTTACAGTATAGGATAAAGGTAGCAAAACCACCATGTAAGGTAGATAATAAGAATGGCAGGCAGAAGGTGGCTAACATGGCTTGTGCCCCATGTGTCCATTAAAATGAAAATAAGGATTTTGTGAAAGATCATGGAGATTATTTTAAAGGAACTGTATTTGAAAAGCCAACATATTACTTTGTTCCTATTCTGGGAAGCTTGACATTAACTTCTTAGTTAAAGTTGATGAGACTTCTAATTCCTTTCACTACTTTTAAGATTGCTGAACTTTTCACATTTTATGTAAAAATCAATCAGACATTAACATTGCCTGAAGTGAACTGAAAAAAAGAAAATCTGAAAACAATTGAGGCTCTTTTGACTGTGGAAAAATATTCTATTGGAATAAAATTCCTGTAAGAGCTGCACAATAAGTGATTACAAGAAGCAGTGGGGAAAAGGGAGGGGAGTGGAGACAATCTGGCACGAAGCTGTCACCCTCTGAGAACCAGCAACGTTTCCTTCAAGCTGGCAAGTATCTGCTGCATGCCTTGGCAGTCAGGGGCTTTGATTTGCCCTGGGAATTGCGCATCCATTCCGCCAATGTCACCGTGCCACCGGGCGCGTTCTGCCATCCATTCCGCCAATGTCACTGTGGGACCGGGTGTGTTCTGCCATCGATTCTGCCAATGTCAGTGGTGTGACCAGGCGCGTTCTGCCATCGATTCCACCACTGTCACCGTGCCACCGGGCGCGTTCTGCCATCCATTCCGCCAGTGTCACTGTGGGACCGGGCGCGTTCTGCCGCCCTGGGAGCACCGTCCTGCGGCTGTGGCAGCTGCTGGGGAATCAGGCAGGGAATGGGGGCTGGGATCACGGGCTGGCAGGGCAGCTGGCCCTCGGGAAGGCAGTGCAGGGGCTCGGAGCTGTGGCAGAGCCCGGCGGTGCCGCTGTGCCCGGGGATGCTCCGGCAATGCGGGCGGGCGGCGCTGGAGGTCAGCACCGCGCTGCCACCGAGCCTGGCTCTGGCTGCAGGAGCGGCTGGGAATGCCGCTGTGCCTCAGTCAATACACTGCATTAAATGTGCCCTGCCGTGCTGGTCACACTTAGTACAGGTGAAAATGGGGGATTTTTTGAGGCTGCTTTAGCACGGCGATGTTCTGATTCTTGCTTGATTGGGTTGAAAGTTGATCCGCTAAGTTTTTAGTGGATTTTGTTTTCAAGTTTTGTAAATCTGTAATAAACCAGTTTTTTAAATTCTATTTAGTTATTTGGGAAGGTAAATCTTTAAAGAAAGTTGCGTTTGAAGTACCACTTTGTTAATGACAGTTTGCTATGTGCAATTCTGAAGCTTCACCCAGAGCAGCTGGACTGTGATATAATGCCTTGTTGTCTTGTGTTATTGCTGCTGTCTGCTTCATATGGTGCTTCCATATCTCTTGGCCAATTTATCTTAAAGCATTCCTGCTCCCACTCTGCTTGAACACTTGTCTAGATCCTTACTCATTTGATTTCTAAATATCTGGTGTAACAATCTCTTGACGTGTTTGTTCTTTCTCCACCTCGCACAGCTCTTTTCTCTCCACCCTTCTCCCAGTGTCTATAAAAAGTAAGTTTACATCCAGCTTCATATCCAGAAATCTGTGAAGTTTCAATTATACCCTTCACCTCATTATCTCCAGGCTTGCTTCCTTGTAAGTACCTTCTTGTGCCCCATTGTCAGAAAATAGAGAGTGCTGTTGTAGAACAAATCCTTGTGTTCCACTTACCAAGAACAAGAGTCCCCTCTTTAATGCCCATTTCCCATCCAGACTTGACTGAATCAGAGTCAGAGGAACTTCACAGGGGACACAGAGAGAATCAGTGCAACAGGGATAGGGTTTCTTCTGGTAGGGTCTTGAGAGTCCTTGAGAACCGCTAGTGGTGCCTGGGAAGCTGGGGACACTTGAACTGCTTCCATCACAGCAGTTTATTTGTAAAGATTTACATACATTTTCCTTGCACAGCTTTGTGTAGTTTGACACACTGGGATTGGAACCTCACAGCTGAACACAGTTAAAACCAAAACATCAAGTTTCCTCAGAGTTACTGTTGTTGACATTTACAATGTGGAGTATGGCTCACGCTTGCTCACAGCTTGTTACATGTTTGCACAACAGCAAGTGCTGTTTGCCAGAAGTTCATAACTGTCAATAAAGTTGAGCTGAGTTTTAGGTCAACAAAATAAAATAAATGTAGTAAAACTTCAGAACAGGGAATGTTTATTTTTATTTTTCTCAGAGAGATTTTGCCATGTTGATTCAATACAGTGCATGTGGTAGATAGCAGACTGTCCCAGTAAAATGTTTTCTGTGGCTTCAAAACTTCCTTCCCTTTCTCAGGCACTATATTACACATTTTACATTTGGACTTTTCTCTAAGAAAAGGCTAGAAGCTACCAAATCCTTTGCTTTGACACTTGAATTTGATATGCTTGTGAAGAAAGTGGCAGGAATTTGGTGTTTAACAAAAGATGGAGGACGTCTAGCAGTTTAAGGCAAGGGTATAAAGTAATCACAAAATGAAGCAGACTTTGATGTTTCATTTATTGTACTATATCATCATTTTCCTGTGAAGAGAGGATGTGCAGCAGAGATACAGCTCAGAAAATAAACTGTATTCAGCAGTGCTGTTTGTGCTGAGTGTGTCTTACAGAGCATTCTGCCCTCAAACCATGGTAGCTTGCTGCCAGTGGTGCTCTGGGCCCAGCTTAACCAGGAGAAATTTCTGTGCTGACTCTTTTCACCCTTCATGGAGGTGCAGGTGCAAACCTGTCATGATCAAGACAGGTTTGCATTTGCTCTAATATCCATGGGTTGGCAGCATCCAGTGTTTGGGATAGACTTCTGTGTTTTCCTGGAGTCTGAGAAGCTGCAGTGGCAAAAGGTGAGGGATGATCACAGCAACTAAGGAGTCAGTCCTAAGCAGCAGCTCCAGTGTAGCCATTTCTAAAGTGTGCTCTGGCACTTGATAAATCCTGATACTTCTCTGGTAAAAAAGAGAAAATGCTGGACAGTGTTGGCATACAAGATATCACAGTTTAACTCCATTGTATCACGCCTGCTTTCATTCTCCTGGATACCAAGATGTTCCTTGGTGGCTCCAGCTTCTTGTGCACAGCAGCAAAGCCTTTCTCTTCCTTCTGTACAATTTGACCCACCTGGCTGAGATTTTCAGAAATAACTTTTTCACTTTCTAGAGGCCTAAGCATGAACTTTAAGTGCATAATTTCCTCTTGAATCCTAAATTCACCTGGTAAAATTTGCATGTCCCTAAGCTGACCTCACCAGCTGTTGAAAACAGACATCTCAAATCCCATCCATCCCTATCCTGGTTCTGTGTGTTAGCTGTCACTTTCATGATAATTACATTCTTTTGTTTTGTTGCTTTTTAGCTGCAACAATTGTGGAAGCTGGAAGAGACAAGAAAAACCCAGATGAGTTTGCAGTGGCCTTGGATGAAACTCTTGGAGACTTTGCATTTCCAGATGAGTTTGTATTTGATGTGTGGGGAGCAATAGGTGATGCCAAGCAAGGACGACTGGAATGAGAACTGTGCAGTTTATCAACCCCTGTTTGGAAATACAAAATGATTTGCAAATACATCAGAATGTTACTAATTTTGTTGATGTGAATTCAGACTGCTTTGCACAAGTATTCTGACCTGAGATTTTCCTTTGCAAAGGAAGGTTTCTAATAGAAATGAAGGTAAACCCAAACTTCTGACAACTGCAATTTAAAACATTTAATTACACATAGAAGTCACTGTGAGGAGAGTGTCAAGGTGATATATTTATTCAGAAATTTTATGAAAATTAGGTAATTTTTATTGTACATACACTTTGATACCAATAGTCTGAAAAGTTTTAGACATATGCAACTAGGAGTTTGGATTATTTTATCTCTTTAGAGAGGTTTATAAAGCTGTAGAGAAAGTACCTAGCTTCATGCTGCAGTTCCCTGGTTTTCTGCTGTTTCTATGTATTAGCCTAGAGCCTTATGTTTTCTTACAGTTTGGCCTGGACATTGTTTTTACTGTAGGCAAAGCTGGGAAGAAGCTACCCTGTTTCTTTAGAACCAATATTCAGGGAAAAAAAAAATTCCTCTGAAACATGAAAACTAAGATCTTTGGATGAGAAAGGCTTGCTTGCATTTGAGTCATAATATGCTCTGTCTGGGTTATTACTGAGATGAGTAGAAATGCTTAAACCAGGAAGCTGCTGCTTTATTCAGATGCCATAATATTGCAATAGGAACTGCACAGAAAGAAATAAATGTTAATTTTGATTAATATTAATGCATTTGAATAATATCTGGAGACTGCACTGGAGACTACAGTGTATCACTAAGTGCTTAATTGATCTTTGCATATGCTAAATGATTTCTTGAGATCCCATGGAGTTCCCCTCTTGTCTGTGTGTTTTTTCAACATGGCTACACAAGAGAGATACTGAAGGTGTTAAAACCCAAAAGATATTATTGTAAAGTCACAAAGAATTGTAGTTTGGATGACAGTGCATGCCTAGACCTTGAAAAATACGTTTAACTAATCTTAGATGTTAGGTTTTTCCAATTAAATTGTACATAAATGTTTATTTTGACTACTAATTTTTTACTTTTAAATCTGAGATTATTGCAAATGAAATTGAATGAGAATGTGGGCTCTGGCCTGGGAAGGTGTCATATCTTTTTAGTATTTTTATATTTGCATAAGAATATAAAGTAATAATTACTACAAAGTTTTTTTCTAAATCACTACCTGAAGAAAATGTCTTTCACTGAATTGCAGAGATCTCTTTAAAATAAAGATTATGCCAATAAATTTACATGTTCTATGTCAGTGTTGGTTTTTTTTGGTCTGAATCTGTGACACTTGGAAGTATCATTGAGCGAACAGGTTCTTGTTCTCATTACTAGGTTCTTGAGGAAGGATTCTAAACTCCACTTCAGCAAATTTCTGTAAAACTTGAAAATAAAATTGAAGAAATTCTAAGGAGATGGTAAAATTTTGTACATCCCATTGCTCATTTGACCCTCAAGGATGTATTACTTTGCAAAAGGAGTTTGAGCATTTCTTCTTGTTCAGTAATTGCAAGTCTGAGCCCACAATCTTCTGTTGCAGTTGAGCACACTCTCTGTCTTGTGCAGGGTTACTTTAGCTGATTTACTCATGGTAATGAGGGGTTAAAGTGTTGTGGGCCATATGATTTGTTCTTTAAACTTCTAGGTGAAAAGCAAAAAGGAAATTCCAAGAATTCCTTGTTGGTTTCAAAACATAGAACTCAAATGTCAAATTTTGTGGACGTGTTTATGTACACTACTGTTAGTTACCAACATGCCACTGGTTATAAAATGTATTAAAATGAAGAATTCCTTTAAAAAAAGAGAAAAAGTACTATGGATAATGTACAAAATGTTGCCTTGTAGTAGATAACCACTTGTTAACTTGTGTTTTGGCCATTCATTTGATTTTGAGAAATTAATGTTGTTCAATCAGTGTATACTCAGGGAATAATTTGTCTCATTACACTGATAAAATAGTAAGATAAATATAATCTCTGAAGCTCTAATTCTGCAAAGAGCTGCCTCTTGTCACAGTGGCCTATTTTTGTGGAGTTTATTTCAGGTCTAAGATTTAAATAGTGATTGCAATTTTACTAGCATTTACTGCAATAAAGCATGTCAATATATCTTACTTTTTCAGTGTTCTCAAAGCACTCACTATTTGCAGCACATAAGACAGGTACCACTACCTAATCTGGTAGATTATTTGCATTTTCCATGCATGCATGAATAATTTGTCACAGTGAGAATCCCACTGCCTTATAAAGCATGATAAATACTTCTCTCTCTTTGTAGTGATATGTGTAGCAAATTAACGTTGTTTCACTAATAGAATACAGCCTTTAAAACTTAACCAATAATGACACTAATGCTTTGTACAGTGAAAATGTCATTAAATGTCACTACAAATGTCTCCCAGGTTAGTTAGACAAACTAATTCTAGCACATGAGCTCTATTTAAGTGCTGGCCAGAGGGACTGTAAACATCTTGTTAGTGTGTGCTGCACATGGAGGTGAATGCTGGTAAATAATCTGCTCAAAATCTGAGGTGGAATGGCCCAGAACAGTAACTCAGCCCAAACTCAGCTGTTCTAAAAGTGACTGATTCCTTACTTTTGTAATTTGGTGCAGAGCCAGCAGAGAGCTGGCAGACAGATGCAATTTGTGCCTTTGCTTCCAGACTTACTGCTATGTTCAAGACAATGGAAAACACAGCTCTATTTTCTTCTATTTTTGCAGAGTCGTTAGGTAGTCTTTAGATGCAACAAGGGGATTTAATGAAATCTGGTGTTCATAAAGTTCTGAGCTCATCATTTAAAAAATATGATGAGCGATGAATATTTTACACTTTTAAAGGAACAAATTTTGCAAATTACAGGTACATCTTTTGTGACACCTTTAATATGCCAAATTATGCTTCAGTTAAACCTGATTTTATGCTACCCTATTCATTCAGCTATTATTCAAAGAGCTATTAATATAATCAAGTCTATTTAGGAAAATCTCGTCTGCTAGTCAGATTTGAATAATGCATATACTCTTATTTTTTTATATAATTTTCATCACAATTTGTCTAATTTATCTTTTTTTTTTGAGATAAATGTAATATAAAGCTTTGAAAACCTTGGTTTTTGTGAATTTGAAAGTGCAATATTAATGTTAAAATTAGGCTAATTTGTAATATTTTGCTGGATTTTTTTCTTCCTGCTTTTTAATGAGAACTTATCCTACTTTTCAAATTTAATACTGTTTTTGAAGAAAAGAGTTCTGAGAATGTCTCTTCCAAAGTCTGAGTATTGTAGTAAGATGATATATTATGCTTTTATTTTTCCTATTTTTTTTTTTTTGGCCAGGAGATATTTCAGAACAATTAAAAATCAGGGCCTTGGCTCTTTCCCTTTTTGAAAGAAAGGCATCTTTGTCATGAATTTCAGAACTCAACTCTGGCAATAAGAGCTTCATCTGAAATTTATATTCAGTATTGTTTTCCTGTCCAATTCTCTGACTCAATATGTTTGTAAGGCATTTTGCATTTAGATGTTGTAATGCATTAAAAGATCTCTGATTTGGTTTACGAAAATGTGAACAAATTTACAGACTTGGAAGTCAAAGAGAAAATCCTCAACGTTTCACGAGGATACTCATACATAGTAACAACTTTGAATGAAAAGTATGCAGCCTGCAGTACAGACTTTGTCCTCAGAAAAGAAATGTTTAATGTGTGAGATTCAGGCACTGACAACTAAAATAGATTGAGACTGCATAAATGTACAGAAAATATATTTTTTTCACCTATTGCAACATGCACTGTCATTAAATAGAACACAGTGTCTAAAAGCAACAACAGAGTTTCAGTAGATTGAATAGAAGCGATCTCCTGATATATTGATATTGTCTTTATCTCTCCTGCTGTTAGTAAACAGAGAGGTTGGGAACAGCTTTTTCAGTTTTCTTTAATGGCACTCTTTACCTAAATCTCTATTGTGATGTCTGAGCTCTTTCAGAGAGATGTAGCTGCTGGTTTTGTACCTGGATCATTATTTTGTGGGGTTCTCCCGGTCCCCTGAGAACCAATGCAGGTTTTCAAGTTGTGGTAAGCTGATTTTACTATAGTATTTGAAGGAGAGCGAGAATCAGGGAGAAATACATGTCTACTTTTCTTTGAAATGAAGTCTGCAGGTCAGACTAGAGGCAATTCAATGTAAATCCCTGACAGGATCAGTGTGGAGGTTGGGTACCCCAGTGGTTCTGGTCAGCAGAACTGCTGCTGTGGTTCTTGGCGTGTTTGCCAAGGAGCTCTCCTGCCCTGCTAATGTTTGATAGGAATGTGGGCTCATGAATGTAGTATAGAAATTATTGCCTTCTTTTGGGATGAATAATAAAATATTTTATTGTAATTTTCTAGGGGTAGGGTTTTTAGCATGAACTGCATTAATTAACGATAAGAAGGAAATCAGGGATTTGAATTTTAGATGAGATCTAGCTGAAGAAACATATTGCACCACAATATCTAATAATGCAATTTTCTGCTTACAAAAAATATTGGTTTTTTAAGTTTTTCCAAATCTTTACTTTTTAACAGGAAAATAATGGTGAACAGTGAGGGAGGAGACTTCTTAGTTTAGTGGAAAAAGCTTTTAATGACAGACTTAGAGTTACAAGTTGTGCTTGTAACACAGCTGACCTGTCAGTGATTTGTGTAATCCTTTCACTTGACAGCTCTTCCAGTAAAGGCACAGATTTGTACTTTATATATATAAACCTTCTCTGGCTTGAAATGGGAAAGCAAGCATGGTAAATCCATTGCAAGTCACAGTCTCCAGGCATTCATATCATAGTATTGAAATCTCTTTTAAAATCCTTCACACATACTTTCCAAACATTCTCATTTTTACAATGTGGATTTTGTTTCCAGTGAGTGTTTTAAGAGATAATTTTACTTGCTGAGCTGAAGTTTTGAAACCAGTAAGCCTTTTTTGAAGCATCTCTAACCTAAATAAACTAAATTTTTAATGATCAGATACAGAAAGCAATCAACAGAATGACATAAATCTCAGCTCTGTTGGTAACAATACCTGAAATGCCCAATGGACGTTTGCCATTAGCATGTACAAATTTGATAGTGACAAAATCCTAATTGCAGGACTACAAAAGTGGGGTTAACCTTGTCCTTCTTATGTCAACAAATTAAAAGTGCATGTTGTTTCACAGTTGATATGTTTTCGTTTCATTATCTATAAAGCAAACCAGAAAAGAAAGGGAGTTACAAGTATGACCTCTTTCCAGGAATAGGAGCATTGTGAATTGAGGTGAAGCTCTAGATAAATATGCTATAACTACTTTCTCCTTTGGTAAAGAACAAGCTAATTCCCTTCATTGTCAAGGATAAGTGAATATAGCTTTGACAATGTTTGTCTTTTAGAATTCTGTGCTACCAACTGAATGTGCAATTTTCTTGGCAGGGTTCTTGGTTAGAGTGAATTGCTGCAAGGGAAAGGTTCATGAAACTCGGCTCAGATTGGTGGTTTGGCTCATCAAGTCCAAGGCAGATAATACATTGCCTGTGAGGGAATCAGCTCTTTTCTTGAGCTGTGCTAATTGTCACACTATTGAGATAGTGAATTTACCAGAAGACTTTCTCAAGAACTGATCTGAGGGATGATTTCTTTTTTAAAGAGGCAGAAAAAAGACCATGGCACAAAAAATAGGCTTATGTTAATGAGATTGCTGAGGACACAAACTGGGAAAGATGACATGACCAAAAAGATTGTGTTTAAAACTTGTCCAACAAGTTTGCCTTTAAAACTTGACCAATAGTATTTTAATAGTTCAATATTTTAAAATGAAATGTCATAACTTCAAATTTAAGGGACTGAGGGAAGTTCTTAATTGGAGATGCTACATGGAAAATACCTTGCTGCTCTAGTCATTGAATGACTAACCCACCTGAGGGCTGCATCTGGGAAAAAGTGACTGCTGTGCATCACAGGAGGGAAGACCAGGAGAAACTTGGAGGCAATGTGGCAACCCAGAGCAATTTTTATTTTTATTTTCAACCCTGTGCTCAGTGCAGGCTTCCCCTGTTGTTTAAGCATTGGACAGATTTGGAAAAAAGGCCTAATAAAATGATTATGAGAACCTTTAAACATCAGACTGAAGATCCTGTGTTCTTTGGTACAGCTAAAAAGAGTTTCTTAGGTTGGCAAGAATCTTGGAGAGAGGAGTTTTTCAAGCAAACCAACTGCACTGCCAGGAATACAGGTGTGGCCACAAGCTGCCTTCGGTCTGGAAACACTAAGGAGGATTTCTAACACAAATGGAACAGCACGAGGGAAGAGTATGGAGACAAAATCCAGGCTGATTTTAGGGCAGAACTCTAACCTTTATGAAGAGAGGCTGTATGAAATGGTTGCTGGAGCACCAGCAAACAAGGTGTGATCCCACAGTAGGTTCCTTTTGGTCCCAAGAATTGTTTTATCTGTATTTAATTGCCAGGTGTTCTGAACTCTCACAGTTTGAATTGATATGGGAACAGATTTGGAAAATGCAGGTAGGACTGTAGAGAATTTTTTAAAACTGGAATGCAGGAACTTGCCTTTTTGACTGAAAAGCAATGCCAAAGCCCTCCTGAGGTCTCTCTTCAGAGTAGGTGGTTTTGAGTGTTGGCTTTTCTTGCTTTTCTTCTGTGTGCTAAATGTATGGGAAGCTGTGTCAGGGGAGGAGATGTCTCTGGAATGCTGAGCTTGCTACTGCTGCTGGAAGTCAGAAAGAATCATTCCATCCACAGCTACTGGACTTTTCTTTTGGTGTTAAAAGACAGATCCTGGTTTTTTATGTGGATTCGGTGTGCTACACTAATTTTTCTATCTTTGAACTGTGTTTAAAGCCATCACTACAACTTTTGAGTGTGGAGAGGGAGGCTGCCAAGGTTTCATCCTATCCCCAGGAGCAGGTGGGAGAAGATCTAGTCTTCATCTGGAATTAGGTGTAGGCACTGAGTTGTCCAGAACATGGGAGGGGGCAGAGCTAAGCTCTGTTCATCTTCTAGCTGTGCTTGACTGAAGAAAGGCTGCAGACAAAATGGTGTCTGTGGGTTGTGCTGCAGACTGTTGCTTGGGACTCTATTTTCTCCATTGTCTAGATTTCTAGTCCCTAGTAAATAAAAAAATGCCTGTGATTTGTACCCTGCTGAACTCGCTACAAAATGTTCTCCTCCTGTATTTCTGGCCGTTCAAATTTGTGGTTAGTCTCTTGAATGATCAGGGGAAAAGGGATTAGTAAATAGCTTTGGCATTAATCTGTATTCAGCTCTGTGTTGAACATCCATTATTTTTATGATTATAATAAAATGAATAGCAGTGTAACAGCTGCCTTGAGTTTTCAATTAAATGCATTAATACATATGCAAGAAAATAGCCTGTCTCAGTAGTATTTATAGGGAAAAGAATATTTTTCAAGATTTGTGGCAAACCATTAATACGCTTTTTTTTAATATGGCATTTGGAAATATGAGAGTGGAATTGCCAGCATGCTGCTTTATTGCTTGCAAGTGGAATGTGTGATAATCAGCCCTTTGCAACACTTCTTAATGACGACAATTTTCAATGCATAAATACCAGCTTTATAACTTGATGAACAAGTCTGGAGTCAGTGCCTGGTTTAGTAAAACCATGGTTAATGCTTGCAAAAGGTCCTAAATGCATAATTACAGTTTTCCAGAGTTATTTGTAAAAGAAATTTTGATGGCATGAGTGAAGTGTGTAAAATCGTGGTTTATTCCGATGGTTTGAGAGTTGGGGGCATTTGCTTCCCTCATTGTTTCCAAACTGCTTTATTTTCTTCATCTTTGCTCCAAGTCAGAATGATGCCTTTGGCAGTTTCGTTTGCTTGCAGCTTACGTTCTTCTCTGTGCCTGTTGGCTTTGCCAAACAACGCTGAACAATAAGGGAGTCACTTTTCCACCCAGCTCAGCTTTTGTCAGACTCTGCACTCCAGCTCATTCTTCCATTCTTTCCAGCTGTATCTTGTATCTGGGGCCTCATGTTCCTGCCTATGAGTCTGAAAGAATGGTTTTATCACACTTTTTACAGATGTTGTTCCTTCTGTGGGAGTAATAGACTGCTTGGTGTCCATTAATATTTCCACCATAACAAAATGCAATGGCAAAAGTCACCTTGACTTTGTAGCATAGAAATTGCCTGATTAAAAAAAACCCACCAAAATTACCATCCTGCTATATTATTTACTTCATTTCTAGAGCAAGTTTAGAAGAGTTTAAGAAGATCTCTAAATCTTCATTCCCTTATCCAGTGCCAGTAATAAAGCCTAACAGATAATAAGCTCACCAGGATTAGTATGAGACAAGTAGTGTTATGTGCATAATTCAGTCATTTTACTCATAGCACTAAACTCCTTTTATTGAATTGTTTCACTGCAGAAGGATTTTAATCTTCTATTAGTAAGAACACCAGAATAAAGTCATGAATAACCTTGAACCAGTTGGACTGTGAAGCTTGCAGGGTTGCCATCTTTCTTCCCAATGCTCCATCTCATACCCAAGACTCCTGGGCTTTCCCCTTTACCAAATTGCTGTTTGCTAATTTACACAGGAACAGGAGCAGGTAACACAAACAAACAGGCAGGGAAGAGAAATATTTGTGTAGAATTGTTGCAAGGGATCCTCATCCATCATAAACAGTTGTCAAAACACTACCCTCAAAATCATCACAGAAAGTTCTTTAGAATCCAGGGCAACTGGCTCAAAAGCCTTAAAAAACAAACTGGAATGATTTCTACCTGATACTGTCACTGTGGTAGATAGAAAACAAGTCCTGTGATACATTTAAGTGGACAGACAGTGCGGATTTCATGAATTTAATAAGTTTATTTTCTCCAGCCCATCACTGTGAATGAAGGGGGTCATGATTGCTGAGAGTGTTAAGTAAGGAGAAAAAAAAATTCTATTTACACACACTTCAATTTATGAACAGGAATGTATTTCCTTTCTCTGGAAAAAGGATTCTTTATTGACTGCAGTAAATAAACCTGGATTTTCATAGCAGATTTTCACTGTCTGAGGAAGTACCTAAATCTACTCTCAAGCATCTGTCCTGAAAAGCATCTTATCTTAGCTAAGTGTAGAAAAAGTCATTTGTATGATCAACTGTTGGTAGGATATACAAGAAAAAAGGTTTTGTATTTGCCTACAAGCATGTGGGGACAAAGACATGAGCTCTGCTCTGTCAGAGACCATGGAGAGACAGGGAAGGATTTGTCCTGGAAAATATGGAATGACACTTCTCTTTTCAAGATTAAAACAAGCTTTTCAGCAGTTTCTGCTTCCTGCTTCTTCCCTTGGATTAATTCCAACCAGCTTCTTGCAATTATCTCCCCATTATGTTCATGTGGGACGGGAGTTTAAAAGATGACATCACTCAGACACATATTGTGATATGTATGACTAACCAGTAGTCAACAATGCAACAATTAATTCCTCTGTGGCATTTTCTTTGTCACTTAAAAATATTCCTTTGACTCAGAGTAACTCATACCCTGCAGGAAAAAAAATCTCAGCTCATTAGAGCTGATCTGCAGTTATCACCTGGCTGGTCTCTCCACTGACTCCACTCTCCTCATTTATTTTAACCTTGATCTGAGATCTCACCTCTCTTTTTTTTCAAATTTTTTATGTCCTTTTATTTGCAGTGGAATGCCTGTCTTGCTTTCAGGCAGAGCAAAAGAATAAAAAAGTATTATTAAAAGGAAATAAAAAAGTTAAAAAAAAGAGCCTTTCTTCTTTCTTCAACAAGCCTGGTGAAAAAGTACAAAAATGGCTAAACTAAGGTATGTCCCTGTGTGAATGTTTCCCCTGAGCTCTAGGCTCAGTGCAAGAAGCATCAGTGTTTTCCACAGTGTCCTCATTTGCACTTTCTTGCTTTTCCTTGAGATCAGACCTGCTTGTAGTTTCTCTGTGCATTTATTTATTGTTTGGAAGTTCATCCTCACAAGAATAAAATTTTTCCCTCTTTGCCTGAATCTGTTTTTAGCATGGCTCATGGAACTGAGAAGCCAATCGCATCTGTTTTTCTGAAGAAAAAAAAAAGTCTCAAGTCTTCTCTACTTGGTTAACCTGCACAATCTGCACAGATCTTTTGAGCACTTTTTTCATTTTTATTCATAATGAGAGTTCCAAATAATGTGGTTTGGGCTGTTGTGAGCCTGAAAACATGAATGAGGTTACGTTATAAGGTGTTGTTCTATAGGAAATCTTGTTATACACTCATTATTGTGCACAGGCAGTGAGGCAGTGAATAGTCCATTAACAATCTCACAGAGGCAAGCAGGAGGAAGCAGAGGCAAAGCAACTTTTACTATAGACAGATAAAACATGAATTTTTACTGCCAAATTATGAACCTCTTTCTAGAAATATGAAAGCAAAAGAGGTTATGGATGGATTATAGATGATAAGGCAGCAGAATGATTAAAATGCAGGCATGTAACTACTGTGTGCAGGCAGTGAAAGTCCCTGTATTCTCTAGAGGCAATGGCAATTTGGGAAGAGATCTGAAACAGGCTTGAGGGGTGAAGTGCAGCCTGTCTGAAATGATAGTGAGTGTGAGTGTGCAAGAGTTGAGCGGGTGTGCAAGAGTGTGAGCGGGTGTGCAAGTGTGTGTGTGTGTGTGCGCGAGTGTGCGTGAGTGTGAGTGAGTAGTGTGCAAGAGTGAGAGTGAGTAGCGTGCAAGAGTGTGAATGAGTGTGTGTGAGTGTGAGTGTGAGCAGCGAGTGTGCCCGCGCGTTGCCGTGTGCCAGCATCCCGCCGTGCCGTGTCTCAGCCGCTCCCGGCCCCCGGATCTCTGCCCTGGCAGGATCAATTCCCTGCTCTCCGTTCCCATTTCCAGCCAGGCCGTTCTGTTCCCATGGACATCCCCCTCTCTTCCCCCTCTCCCCTCACAGGGAGCACTCACAGGTATGTACATCCCTGGTATTGTTTAGCCCAAGACTATATATGTAAAAGCTGGACATTATTTGAAAGACATTATTTCAAATATTTTAAAATATTTTAAATATTTTCTCTCAGGAGCAATACTTAGAGAATTTAAAGACCATTAAAATGATTATTGGAGGAGCATTTGTCTTCCAAAAAATGATATCCATTAGTCATGAAGAGTGGCTTTGTTTGTCAGGTCTTAAAATCATGTTGTGGATATCTACAAAACAATGAATATATAAAAGCTAATTTAAATGGTAGTGGAGACTGAGAGTCTCTTCATGTTCCAGACATTTTTATTCTGCAGAATTTCCAATTACTTCTTAAGCCCATTTTATATCTCTTTGCTAAATGTTTAAAGACAATAAATCTTGTTTTACTATTTTCAATCCTTTCTTCTCTTCTTTTTTTAAAGAAATGTTAATACACCAGACAACATATAAATACATTAACATGCTGTGCAGCTTTATCTATAATGACAGATATACTGGCCATTAACTGAATGCAAGGACCAGGTATTTGGCTATTTCATAAATATATCAGGACTGTGTGCTGATTAATTAGTCAGAATACATTTGAAACTGAAATAAATTGAGATTTAGTAAGTAACTAACAAAAATGCCAACCAGTCTCTACTGCAGATGCTACATTTTCTTTCCAAATTCTTTTTCTCACTCCCATATTTTTTCCCATTCTTGCAGAAATGCATTTTCATTAACTAGTAGATTTTTAAAATCGTAATTGAGGAAAAGCTTGCTGGGCTCATGCTTGAGTTACCTATTTCTATCAGCTCTGTCTTCAGTAAACACTTTGCAGCAGATCCCAAACCATCTCGTATCAGAACAACAATGGTTCTAAATGTAAATGCTGTTTGAATTACACTTGTGTGCTCATGAGAGCCCTCTGAACTTTCCTTCTGCTGGGGTTACACCAAAGAGTGAGGGAAGGACTGGGAATTGTGTTTCCTGCAGCCAGGTGAGTATCTGGGGGCATGGCTGTGTCCCTGAGCAGCCTCTGCCCAGCCCAGCGTGAGCTGTGCCTGATCTACGTGGGGCTGCTCCTTCACAGGCACCAAATTCTTGGGTTTTGCCCTTGGTGGCACCAAACAATTGGGGTTTGGTCAGGGAACCCTTAAAATCAGAGGGTTTTGGGAAAGCTGCAAAAGGCAGGCCTCAGAAAGAGCAGAACTATGATTAGAGATAAGCAGTAGCCATGAGATTGGTCAGCAGAAATGTTCTGTGAGATGTAGAAAGGACAAATAGAACAATGCTGTGTGTTAGCCCTTGGCTAGAATAACTCCCTAAGCTACAGAAAAGTATACCTACTAGATATGAGAGAGTTCTAAGCTTAATGGAGCTCTGTGCATTGTATCTTAAGGCTTACAAGCAGGTATTGTATTCAAAATAAGCAAGCATTGTTTTAAACAAAGGTAGGTGTGCTTATGGTGATTGGATAGAACTGCTGTCAATGTGCTTTTGCTTTGTGTGATTGGTCAAAAAACTTTCAAAGTGAGTTGTGACATTGAGCTTCAGCTGCAGCTGGCATCTTCCCGTTGTCATAACCATGTCATGAGGCTGATGCTGGAAAATAAACAGCTCAAGACCTGCTCCCCAGCAGTCCCATCCCGTTGTGACTCTGTATATAAACCTGTGTTGGGCATTATTTGGTAGGGCTGGAGCTGAACCCACGCTGCTGGAGGCTGAACAGGGAAGGGTTTTTCTGTGAGGGAAAGCTGCTTTGGGAAGCAATGACAGAAAAGGGCTCTGGGGGTGAGGGAGCTCCCAGTCCTTCCCTGTCTGAACCAAGGAGTAGGAAGGAGATTGTTCAAGCTGTAATTACCCATGGTACAAAGGTTACCAGAATACCACATTCAGATCTGGAAGTTTTTTAGTCAGGGAGGTGTAAGAGAGGAACTAAGAGATTTAGAAACCTTTCTCTGCAGCAGGATTCAGCAAAGTTTATTAAAGAGAAGATAAAGGAGCAGCTTGCCTTTATGTGCAGCATAGATTTGATAACAGCAGCTCTCCTGTCTGGCTGAAAGAGGTAAAATGGAAGCCATGCAATTAAATTTAAGACTAGGCAGTTTAGATTCCAAGCAGGCACATCTTAAACAGTGTGAGTGATTTGCCAGTGGAATGATTTAATAAAGATTGTAATAAATTTCTCCTTATTGGACATTCTAAAATCTGAACTGGATGCTTTTTAGAAGGAAATGCTCCAATTCAAACAAGATGAATACATTAAGACTTATAGCGCAATTTATTCCAGGGGTCACACAGGAGGATTGTAATGATCCAGTCTTATCCTTCTATTGTGCAAAAGAAATTGTTCAGTGGTTGGTCTGTGCACTAACATTGTATGAAAGGATTAATTCTCTAGCACACCCAAACCATATCAATTCAACAGAGAGCTCTCAAGTCCACTTTGGGGACTCCAGCTTTTGTCCTAGAAGGAATGGTGGCCATAACGCCTTTGGTTTTGTTGCCTTGAGTTAGTTAATCAGACCAAGAGCTGCAAATGTGTTTAATGTTGCACATGTATCTTGAGCCAGCATGAGGCAATAATGAAAAAGGCAATTACTAGTTTTATTTTCGAATTCTAAAAATCTATGGCAGTGGGACTGTTGTGCTTTTGATTTGAGGCAATATAAATGAGGCTTCATAGAGCTGATTTGTGGATAAAGTTAATTGCTTGTCTGTGAGCTCTTCCTGACTGCCAAGTCATAGGGAAAGAGCAGGTTGCTGCTGTGGCAGAATGCAGATGTACACAGTATTTCACCCTTCCTTAATGCATTGCTGCTCCTCTCTGCTTGGTTTCTCTATTGGAATGTAAAGACTAGGTGGATACTTAAATAAAGCTGTGCTGTTGCAGAACTCAAATGGGAGTGATACTAGAGAAATTCCTCAAAACAGAGGACACTGTGGCAAATTTGGAAGAGAGATGGTTATGCTAAATAAATGTTAAGGACAGTTAACTGGAGAAATTTACTTAGAATGGGCTAATTAATGTCTAAAATATATATAATTACTTGAAATACACTTGATTTGATACTCTAAGCACAGTTTAATGCAATTCTGAAAGATCAGCATTATTCCATGTTACTTTAGGAACTAATATTTAATACTAGTGATTCTCACTCATTTGCATTTTCCTAAACTTTCTGAACTAGACCTGTGTCAGCATGCAGGAGACATTGCTGCCAGGCATTTCACACCTAGAGGGAGCTCTCTTTATTTCTCCTCCAATAAAGCTATTCCTTTCTTGCTGTCTCATTTCTTATGAACCCTGCTGTTATTGTTGTTGTTGTAGTTTTTTGGGGTTTTTTCCTTCTATACCTGATACAAGGGGAGCAGATGCTCTAATCTGCTCACAGTGACTACCTCATCTTCTGCCTATGTGCTTGTAATCCATGTAGAACTCCACAACATGCAAAATAAATTGGTAGAATTGTTAGTAGTGCATCACGTTGTGATTTTGGAAGCCTTTTGTTAGGAATGTTTGTTCTCCTAAGTGGATACAGCTGGCAGACTGCATCCTCCATGCCTGTTTGAAATTTGACTCAGGGTTAAATTCTGTGTTCCTGTGATTTGCCATGCCTTTAATTACCAATGCACTACATGTTATGGAGCAAACACCAGGAAACCACATGCCTTTATTTGTTTAGATTTTCCATTCTTTCCATTTCAAGGTAAGTAAGAATTATGTTTTGAAATGGGTGATTCACAGGCACAATCATTCCAATTTGGCAATGATACTGAACCATAGTGTCACATCCTTTAAATAAAGCACAAAAAATTGCTAGTCTAAAGGAAATGGCTCTGTTTATATCACTGAAACTTCCTTGGCCTTATCATAGCTCTTCTTTTAATAACTGTCTTAGTTTCCTCCTCTAATGGTGCTATATATTCAGATAGCAATGAAGTCAATAAATCAGACCTTCCTATTTAGTCAGGTGTGCAAATATACTTTACTTACCTGAAGAACAAAGAAAGGGACATGGTGGATGAGCTGACTCACTACAAGAAGATTTCTTCTCATTTTTTCCTGAGCATTCAGTACTGCAATGGCAAAACTACCTCTGACTTATTCCTACAAAAGAAGAGCATACCCACAAATTGCTGTATTCTATGCATCCAGGTTATTTTTTAAGGTTATATTTTCTTGCTTTATTCTTTTCCATTGATTTATTGGTAAGATACAAAGGTTTTAGAACTGAAAGCAAAACTGCAGATATATTTACCTTTGGAGCATCTGCTTTGAAAGGCAAATGATTTGTTTGCCTTCCAGAGAAGACAAACTTCTTTCGTTGCTTCACCCTCCATGACCAGCAGAAAGCTCAGAGCTCAGCAGGTGGCATAACTTTCTAAAGGGTTATTTTTTCACCATAAATGCTCAATATAATAGTATTTATTTGCTCCTGCTAAGCTTTTTTCAAGTGGAAAGCAAGATGGATCTCAGAATGATGGGTGGAGACAGGATGTACTGTGCATTTTCAGGAGACAAATGCCTTGCTGCTTCATCCTCACTCACTCTGCCTCAACTTCCCACAGTGTTTGACCAGCTGGGCTGTTCTCAGCTGGAAGCACTGGATCAACAAATGCTAATATTGACTCTCTTCCTGCCTAATTGGGCAGTCTCTTGAAAGGCTACTGTGATTTACATGTTGAAGGTACAAAACATTGTTCAAGATATGGCTACATTGAGCACTGGTAAAAAGAAAGACAATTCAAAATCCAATTCACAACCCAATCCAACTCAAAGGCAGCTCAAAGGTGGTTTCTGTTCTACCACAGGGCCATTTGGGCTGCATGAAAAACACTTGGGAAACCTGCCTGGTGCTTCAGATTGTCTCTTATCTCACAAAATGCAGAGGAAACAGAGCTCAGCAGCAGGCCAGAGACAGAATTATTGATGTTACTTCTGAGCTCTGAATTGCACTGGGAAGGCAGCTCTTATATATCTCTTTTAAAGACAAGATAACATGGTTTATTTTCCAGAAATGTCCCCAAATACTCTGAAGTTTTCATTGTTGTTCTTTAATAAATATTTTCTTTTTATAATTCTGAGTTGTCTATTTTAATTGCTTAAATTCCTATTTATTTAAATGAGTGAAATTGCTTTGCAGGTCTGTCTCTTGTTTAATATTTCCTCTTTCTTAATGTGTCTGTCTTTGTAAAATGGCAGTTCTTTTTAGAGTCCAGTAGAGGTTATTTCATGAAATATTTGAAGTCATGAGGTCAGATATTGGAAAAAATATGTATAAAAATATTACTGAAGAAATTCTGACAGAAGAACTATCTGTGCCGTGATGTTCATGAAGCCTGGGGAAAAAATGCAGTTGCATAGTTACAGCATGTATCACAATACAGAAGCTGAATTAGGCAACCCTGAATCTGGCATTTCTTAACTTTTGAGAGTTTGCAACCTCTGTGTGTAGGTCACCTCCTGCTGTCACCTAACAAGGAGAGAATTATGATACAACAGATGTTTAACCAGAATGAAGTCCAGGGTTCCTTCCAGTAAAGCTAACTGAAGTAAAGAAAAGCTAAATTACGGTAATATCCAGCATAAAATGCTTGTGTCTGTGTTGTCCTCTTTCTTATCTACACTGCTGCTTTCCTTCCAATGCTCTCAGCTAACTTCTGCTACTGGTGTTAAAAATACTGAAGATTGAATGCAAAGTAACAAACAGTGTGAATTCTCAGTGGGAGAGCAGCTGAGACAAAATAAATAAAAGCAAAGCATGCAGGATGAAATGGCTGAAATATCTTTCCGGGCACAGGAATGGTAGAAATGAGATAATCTGATAATCAATAACAAGACTAAGGTTGGCTAAGATTTCCAGAGCAGGAATATGAAGAGCAAGTTGGTTAAAATAGATGGGATGCTCTCACCCACAGCTGATATGCACTACAATCAGCTACCTTCATAATTAGAAAGCCAATTAGGAAAAGGGATACACAGTTAAAGGACATTTTACTTACTAAAGAATAAAAAAAGGAAGAACAAGGGAAAGAAAAGGTTTCTTCTTTTTGGCTGTCTTGGTTTGACTGGGGACCTTACCCAGAAGGAACCATGAAACATCTGGCCAGCTGAGCCGAGTGCCCACAGCTCTGAAATGTGAAACACCAGCCTGGCCCGAGCTGTCTCAGCAGCACAAGAGTGCTACGTAACCAAAACACCAACAGAGCCCTGTGTGTGTGTGTGTGTGTGTGTGTGTGTTAGACTGGCCACTGCAAGGAACAATTGCCTCCCTGTTTTATACAGGAAAATAAGTGACTTTCAAAAAGAAAATCAGCAGTGGTTAATGGATTGCTCAGTTAATAGCCTGCAGGGTCCTGGATGAGTCACGGCTGTCCAGCAGCACAGCTGACACACAAAACTGCTCCACTGTTCTCATCTCTTCCACTGTTTTTTCACTTCAGTGTAATGTGAAGAATTCTTATAAACCAGTTATTTACTCTGCTTCCTGTGTACTCCTCCTGTGTAAGAGACCAAGTGAATTCAGAGTGTCCTTGCTCCCACAGTAACATCAGTTTGTAGATCTGGTAACTCTTTTCTTTCATGCCATAAGATTTGATATGTACCATTCTCTTTTTTTTCATCATCCTTACATAGTCTTCAGAATTGAATCTGTTCTCTCAGCTGTTTCTAGGATGTTCAGTATTTAGCTGACTCTTAGGTAGGTCTGTGACTAGCTCTTCACAGTAAATTGATGAAGCAGTACAGAAATTTCCAAGATGATGATGATGATGATGAGAGCCCTGCTTTATTCTTGCTTTTGCAGCAGTTGAGGCAATAGATGCCAACTGAGTAAGGCAATGGTAAATAAAGTTTCAAGTATTTTTATGAAAAGTAACTTCCCAGACTGGATTCAACACTACTGTGCCGACAGTATTCCTGATTGGAACTGGAATATGCTACTTTTGATTATTGGTAATTTTCTTTCAAAAAACCCCCAAACCAAAAAACCCTTTTGAATGGCAGTGTGGAGCCTCTGCTGGGATCTTTAAGGTGGCAATTTTAGTGATCTCCTGAAGCTCTAACAGACCATGAGTTTTACAGGACTGGTCTGCTTGTTGAGCTTGTTACATTTAATATTTTGAAATAATTGTTTGCTGAACTGACTTACATACTTTTTTTTTTTTTTTTTTTTTTTTTTCCCCAAATGGCCCCGTATGCATTTCTACTGCTTTTTCATAGTATTACCAACAAAATGGACACTGGTCAGCATTAATGCAAAGAGCTGATAACAGCTTAAGTGTGAGGTTGGATCTGCTGATGCTGTTGCAGAGTGTGATGGTGTAAGAGAACATTTTTCAGCAGGAGGATTTGGCTGCATTTACAAAAGATGGCCAGTGCCCTTTGCCAGACTTGTAGTCTTAAATTATATGGTAATGCAAAATATAAGTTATGGCATGGAAAGGTTTATTTTGGCAAATGAACATTCATGAAAATGAGCAGGGTTTTCAATTTATTTTCTCTTTTAAAATTTATTTAACTGCTTCAGGAAGAGAGTCACAGTGAATCATTCCATTATTGCACAGAACCAGTCATCACATACCATATAGAGGAACTGGCCTTACGGCAGTCTGTTGGTCCAAATAAGCAGCATCTTGAAAAAATTATCTCATTACTTCAAGTAATATTGTTTTATTATCCATGTGATAATAGTGGTTACAGTAGAAAAGGGAAACATGGCAAGTAGAATGGTTGTATTCAAGGTTTGAGGGAGACAAAATTGCAACTAGAGTGACTGTGTTTTGTCCTCTGTATCCTCTAGGAAAATGTAATTGAAAAAATTACTTTTTTTTTCTTGAAAACCCTGGCCAATGAGAGGTGTCATTAATTAAAATACTTCCGATTAGCTGTTTTTTAAAGCTGTAAGCAATTACAGAATTCTTTTTTTCTATTCCAGGGTTTTAGAATCATGTAAGTTTTGTTAGCCTGGAAGAAATGGTAACTTTCTTTTATACAACATATGTGCACTAATAAGTTCAATGAATGGTGGAAATTTCCCAGCTAGAACTGAACACTGGACACCTAAAGTGGTGAATAACTTCTGAGTGGTGTGCTGCACTCCTGGCAGGGAATTTGAGCTCTGAGTAAAAGGAGAAATAAAAGGCCTCAGCAAACAGATGGAAAGTGGTTACTCAATGAAAATAAAATGCAGACAAAGATGAAGTGTTAGAAGAAAGCATCTGAGACTGTCAAAGGTATATTCTTTCACCGAATTATGTGCTGTGCACTAAAGAGAAATTGGCATTTTCTTCAAAATAAAGGCAGCCTGTCCTGTTTGTAAAGCTTTCAATTACAAACTGGTTATGAGGAAGAAATTCTAGACATTGTCTGTTTATGGTTTACCTCAAACTGCTTCTTCCTTTCAAATTATCCTTCTCTTTTTTTAAAAAGAAAGGGTCATTTCATTTATGAAAAGAGTGACTCTGCAAATGATTCTTTATTTCTGTCTCTTATTTGCATAGGAGCAGAAGCAGTGCCATTAACTTTAAAAGGACAGTCATGCCAAATCAACTGTGGGTTTTTTAGGACAAAACCTAAGTACAGGTTTTTATCATGGTTCTAATCCATACAACCAAACACAAGTACTCAATTATACCCAAAATACAGGGCAATTCTAGAATGGTTTTAAGAACAAATTAGTGGGCACAGAGTTTGTGGTGATTGGGAGTGTGGCTGAGGCCAAGCCTCATCCCCAGTGGGCACAGCTGTGAGAAGCAGGTGAGCAGCATTGACAGCAATGAGCCCTGGAGCGCCCAGGGGCACCAAAGGGAACAGAGGGCACCAAGAGTAAAGCATGTAAGGTGAAGAACATAAAAAGTTGGGCTAAAGAACAAGGAGGGCAGAGGTTTGCAGCCTTCTGAAGTGGTGTGGCTCTGTATATCGTGCCTGTCTCAACTGTGACATGAATTCTTTGCCTTTTTATTAAAACCAGAGGGTAAAGGTATGTGCCAACACATGTGTTTGATTTGGGTGCGTTTTCTGCTCTGGACCACCTCATATTCTTTGTTAAGGGCCAGGAGGGAGTGATCTCATGTAAGGCTTTCCAAGTGGTGCTAATGAAGGACTTCCTTGCCAGGTGCTCAGTGGGCTCCACTCCTCTTGCTTTCAGTTGTGGTGGAGGGCCTGCTGCATTCCCTGGGCTCCAGCCCTGTTGTTTATGAGCTCAAGTCTGCATTGCCAAAAGGAATACGATGAGAGAAAATAAACGGCACTGAGGTTTACTTTGAGGATCCCCTAAACTAGCTGGGTTTTGGTTTTTTTACTTGGAAATATCCAAATCTACATCTGGAAAATATCAGTGTAGCACATAAATACTGTCTGCCAATTCCACAGAACAGTCTTTGTGTACAACTTGTGGGAAATCAATTTTATGTTATAGGAATAAGGATCTAAAGTCTCCTACTGACTTAAGGGCTCTCTGGAGCAGTAACTAACCCAGTTTCCTTGTTGTAACATGACCCAACCCATGTTTCAAAGCTCCACATTGTGGCCAATTAATTATCATGTAGTTTCCTGATAAAGCCTCAAACAGGCTAATACTTGGATATAATACTGTTGCATGTATCTGACAGTCACACTGACAGTATCATCCAATCCTGAAAGCTGCAGTTTGTGCTTTTTAATTTTTTAAAGGAAAAAACAGGTCAGAAATGTGAAATGTAGTAGGTTGTTCCCTTTAATTTTTTTCTTTTTTTTTCCCCAATTGAATTGTGTATGTGGGGTGTCTGGGAATGAAGAAAGGGACGTATTTTCAGCAAGATAACTTGTAGGGAGCGTATTCACAAGGGAAAATCTTTCCTCTTATCCTCTGGGGATGTAGTCCGTGTTGTGGGAAATGAGTTCCTTGTAGGACAGAGATGGGCAGGAGAATGGAGATTTAAAGCTGTGCTGGTATCCATGGTCAATCAGAGCCCTGCCTGGGGCTGTGGGTTACCCAGCAGAGGAGGAGCTGCAGGAAGGATCAGAACCTGGGGCTGTGGTGAAGTCACTGCTGCAGATTCATGGCTGGATTATTCCTTTTCTTGTCCGCTCCCCCTGTAGTCAGCAGACTTTCTAGTCTTCCTCATCCCTTTGCCTTTGGAGCCATGGCTGGTGCTGTAAAAGGAGCAAAGTGAATTTCCAGCCTTGTTTAACCCCAGATAGAGTGACAGTGCTCTGCAGTTCAGTGTGGGCTGCTCTGAGCCTTGGCTACTGCAGCCTTGTTAATAAGTCCTTGTTAGACTATCTCAAAAGGAGAAAAAACTTGGTTTATTTGTTATGTGACAGCTTAATATTATCTTATGGCTGATTACACTGTGCTTTTCTAGGGAGGTTTGTCCAGTTCTTCCAAATCACTCCTATTGTGTACAGTTAAAAGACGTGCTAGCCCAAGGATTTATCCAGTTTTTTAGACCTCAAACTGTGCTTAGGTGAGTATGATAAAAGCTTTGTGAGCCCCAATAAAATATGAAAAGCAGGTTCATGTTAAAATGCTCAGACCAAAATGTAACTGTGTATAGAAAATGATAGAATGGCCATGCTGCAGAATTCTCAAAAAGCACAGGAACCACTGCAATGACAGATGGATGAGTTGTAATAAATTTCTAACAAAGGGGTAAAAAATCAGATGAGCTAATAATTACAGCAGCCGGTAGACAACACTGTAAAATTCAAAGTTTAAAAACCAGAATAATTAAAGAATATTTGCAGTGGCTTTCTGTCACTGCATTACCAGAACAGTTTTTAAATTCCATTGCCATGGCACTCTAAACTTCACATAATACAGAAGTTACAGCAGAGGTGGCTGGTCTCTGTCAGTATCTCTGAGCAAGGTAAATTACTAAACTTACTTTGTTGAGATTTTTTTCCTATTTTTTCCTTATATCTTAGGAAAAACGCCTAGTAAAGCCTACTCCCTCCAAACTGTACTTTACTTTACTCTTTCTTCAATCTTGAGGTCTGCTTTGAGAAGAAAATAGATAGGTATGAATGAAGGTAAACAAGTTATTCTTGAGAGGCAGCTTTATCAGAATTACCTCTGCATTTTAAAAATTCTTTAAACTTAGAATTAAAATGCATTTCTGGGCTTACACTCTGAGGCCAGCACAGAGATCTTCAATGAACAAGCAGGGTTTCCATCAGCTGTGACCTCAGTGATGTTGCAACATTCTGCCATAAAACTCAGATGCTATCTTAGGTGATAAATGCATCTGAGTGGTGGGAAAAGATTAAACTTGTCTGGGGAAGAGCAGCCTAGCCAAAATTTTGATTAAATACATGGGGCAAACCCCAACTTCTAGAACACAGGATAAGGAGATTCAGATGGATCCTCTCCTTTCAGAGAGCCCCTCTCTCCTCCAATTAGAGAAATTAACTGGGATCTAGTCTTAAAGTGTACTGTTTTAAATGATTACTAGCTATTAGCATTTTTGTTCTTGCCATTTTGAGTGGGTAGCACATCAGCTAGAGCTTCATATTCATGACATGATTTCACTTCAGCCAAGGGAGGAAGGGAGATTTTTGGCATTTTCTCAGCCACCATGTTGCAATCTGAAAAGCTCAGAGCTGCTGGAACCTGATCTAGTCCAAGAGCTACCGGGAGAGGCAGAGAGCTGCTGTGGGGCTGGGAGAGCCTGGGTTCAGCTTTAAATAAATGTAACTCACCTGTGTCACAAGGACTGTGCAAGTTTGCCCACGAAAGCTTCAAGGTTCAGTAAAATTTCTGCCTAGAGACTTTCAGTTTAAAGTAATGTTTTGTGATCGAGAGTTCACCTTCTTTGAGATGAATTATAGTACTTCTGGTAATTTCATGGCCTACTGGAAACCAGTCCCAAATTAGTGTGCACATTGTCCTGGTGCAGTAGAGTTTATATCTAAGCTCTGCTGAAAAAACATGTATAAAACCGGAGTTTTTATAAAGCACTGTTTAGGATGCACAAGTACGATGTTGTATCAAATACTTCATATTTTCACACACCTGGACAAGGCTCATGTGCTATCTGTGCTGACTTGAAGGGAAGAATTTCCATGAATGCGTTCAGCATTTTCATTCTGCCAAAGGAGGATGGCTGGCTCTGGTCTGGGAGAAGCCTGACTGAACACTCCTGCTAAGCTTTTTGGGGAATATCATGTATATTCTATGATTTTTAGGGTGTATAGCTGAGTCCCCACAGAAGCTTGTCTTCCTAAAATGGGACTGAGGGGGGGAATATAAGTGCCTTCCTCAGAACCCTGCAGATGGTTATACCTACATCTTTTAATTTCCTCCTTTCATGGGTTCTTTGATCAGACAGGAAGCATTGGCTGTTCCTCACTAGGTCTATTTCTGGTGACCACCACTTCTGGAACTAGTTTGTTTGATTAGCCAAGGATAAAGTAGTGCTGTTCCTCCTCCAGGTTACGAAACCAGATAGATAACATGTGGAGAAACTTCAGGGCAGGGCTCCAAGGGACCTTGGCTGCATCAAAGGCAGGACATTACTGATGTGTCCTGGAATTTGAGTTGGGGCAGCTTCTGGGAGAATTTACCAAAGCTGGTCTGACAGAAAGCTGAGCCTGTGTAAAAGGAGTGTGCACCTCATGTGCTGTTTTCCTCAGACCAGCAGTCACCTCTGCCTTCACCTGCTGCTCCTCCTGCTCCTCAGTGTGTGAAGGTCTCTGCTTTCTCAACACAACTTGTTATTTCATGGCCTGCACAGAGCCTGACACAGCCCTCCTGGTTGTGCCTTGTCCTCAGCAAGTGTTGGAGGAGAGATAGGGGTGCTCTGAAAGGAGATGGACCCCTTTGCAACTCCTTATACTCTTTTCCAAATGTCTGAGTCTTAATACCATCAGTTGCTAGGAATTCCTTTCCTTCGAATGGATTTTATTATGCAACCCATGTGTGGGGAGGGTTTCTTTCCCAGAACTCATCCACAAGAAGCCAGGCTCAGCGTTTGCTGGTTGGTTTGGATCCCCTCTGATGGGTCTCATTCTTTCCCTGATTGTGGAAGGACCTTTGACAGAAAACTTGGGGAACAGTGTAGCAAAATCTCGTTTTATGTTCTACAAACTTAATTCAGTGAAGTGTAGGCTTTCTTTTGACTGTGTTTTAAAATTTCAGTAGGCTTTCTTTTGACTGTGTTTTAAAATTAGTATATACTTGATGCATTGACTAAGAAGTCATCAAATCACAGACTATGCTGAGTTGGAATGGACCCATGAGGATCATCAAGTCCAGCTCCTGGTCCTACACAGGACACCCCAGGAATCACACACCATGTGTCTGAGATCATTGTCCAAATGCTTCTTGAACTCTCACAGGCTCAGAAAAGTCCATGGAAACAAACACTAACCACGGTTAGGCCTGGCTTGGTCCTTTCCTCTGTTTCCTGGGATGGTGTGTGCAGTTTTGTGGCCTCTGTCCCTGTGTTTGGGACATTCTCTGTGCACAGAGAGCCATCCACCCCTGCCTCCCTGCACCTCTGTAGGCACAGAAACACAGCCTGGGTGCCACAGTCTGGCTGTGAAATGCTGGGAGCCCCAAGGAGGATGTCAGAGGTACAGCTCCTAATGAGAGTGTAAATAACTGGGTTTTGTTTAGGAGGTAATTGAGAGACTGGAA
The DNA here is from genome assembly GCF_028769735.1 of Zonotrichia leucophrys gambelii. Lineage (NCBI taxonomy): Eukaryota > Metazoa > Chordata > Aves > Passeriformes > Passerellidae > Zonotrichia > Zonotrichia leucophrys. The sequence continues at coordinate 18,892,515 of NC_088178.1, read as the reverse complement.
ACAATCCCAGCTATATGGTTGAGTAAGGAAAAAGCAAGGCTATGGTTAACGCAAGTGAAGCAGAAGTTTTAAAAATAGCATTATTTAAAATATTATCAGACCCCAGTTTTTGGAACTTCATCAACTCCATAAAGGAGATTACAGTAGTTATTAATGCAATGATTAATTTCATTTTTCTGGCTGGATCACGTCTGCAGCTGTGATCTGTGTATTCTGAAAGTTTGAATTCAGCTCCACTGAGGGGAAATGCTCTTCTGAAGCATTTTGCTTCTTTTCAACAATGACACTCTTATGTGGAGAACCACATGTTGCCTATTTTTATACTGCATTCTACTTTCACTGCTATAATTATTTCTTATGTGTTCACTGCTTGTTGTCTACTATGAGATGTTCAGCCTGCAGCTATGTTGTTAAAAATATACTGAATTTCACTCATTTTCTCCTTAGTTTGTCCTTTACTCTTCCTATCCCTTCATCTGCAGTAAATCTGTATCTGGTATTGTAAACTGATAGGAGAAGGAGGATGATGCTCAAACAATTCTGTTTCCTACAAGTGTAATTATAATTTTCAGTTCTGAGGAAGAGTTGATAGGTTGATATTTTCAAGCAGTGTCTGGTTTTACTATTCTCAACATCATCACTGTCTGAAAAGTTTGTAATTGTCCTTTTAAAAACTTTTACTAATGTATTCAATTATTATTCATTAATTTTCTTATTTTGGGCTAAGTTTGTGTGTACTGTTTGATACTATAATAATGTAGTTTTTGAATGCACTAAACTAAACTGGGCAAGAACTGGAAAAAGCAAATCTGATTTAAATGTTTATCTGCAGACTTGCATTGGGAAAATAGAACATATAAATTATAGCTGCTGTAGTTACAGTATTTTGGTGTAAGTTTGTAAAGGGGAACTACAAAAAGCAATTGCTTAGAAGCATCTGCCATGCTATAGAATGGCCAGATGGAGATCACTGCACTTATTAACTGCACCTTGGCAAGGGGATTGTGTGAAAGCTTCTCATCTGGTACCGTGCAAATTTAGATGGCTTTGCTTAAATTTGCCTCCAGAGCCTTAAAGTTCATCTTCAGGTTGTTTAAGCAGTGGCAGCTTTCTGGTAAAGTAGGTAAGAAATGCTCAGCCAGCCTGCTATGGCAGATCAGGGTGTGCTGGAATGGAAACTGTCTTGGAGCAATATCCTCAGCTGTTTTAAGCAGCTCCCTAGACACATAATTTACTGAGTTTTTGGTTGCCATGTTAGTTTTTGTTTGTTTGTTTATTTGATGTTCCTGCCTGTTAGTTTTATTTTTGTTAATTATCAACTACAGAAATACATTTTAATTGTATCTAAACTTGTGTAATGGATGCATCTACACAAACCTATCAGATATTTAATTTTTTTATATTGGTAAAAATACCTTTCATAACTTATGGCGCTCGGTATTCTGTGTATTGTTTTGTAACTATGCATTATTAAAATGGCTCCACATGTGAGCTATATCTGTTTGATAGACCATGAATTTTACAGATTAAAATATTGGATAATTGTAATGGAATTCAAATTTAATCTTGAATGTTCACCACTAGGCTGAGAAGATGTAATTTGTCTCAGCTGGAGCACTTGGTTTAGATAGATCACCATTTAAAAACTGAATTCACAAGGCATTTATTCAGCCCTTGAAGAATCCAGTAATTCTTTCCACTGGTACTTCTGAGATGTCCCAAGAAAAATTCTGCACCCATGAAACTGCAGCTCCATGGAAAAAATAAAAGATAAAAAGTGACTTGCTGTCAACACAGTCTAATAGCTGAACATTTAAAATTTTATACTGTAGTCCTTTTGCTAAAGTAAGAATCCTTTCTTCTTAAAAAACATGCGAATGGAAAAGAAATGAAAACAAATTCTCAGCCATAACAGTGGGACTTTATGATGCAGATTTAGAATGTCAAACCCTTGCTCAAAAATCAGATAATTGCCTCATAACATCCAAAAGGGAAATATCTTCTCTTATTTCAAAAATGCAAGCCATGATCTAGAATGTTCTTTTCCACCTTGTTGTTTAAGCTCATTTTTCACTAAGTTCTAAAACAATTTTATAGCTGTTCTGCAGTTCCCTGAATCCCTAATCCCACAGATATTTAGTACATATTTAACCTCAGGCATATAAGGGACAACTTTTAGTAGCTTGAAGATAGGCCAGTTTGTAAACACTTCTACAGCTTTTTTTTCCCTTGGCTTTTTAAATGGAAAAGCAGGAAAGACTTAAAAAAAATAATTACCTTCTGAAGAAGATGAGGAATCATGGCTTCATCACAAGAGTCAAGGGCTGCACATCAGACACTTAAGTCAACTATATATTGAAGACTCAGGGATGACTTTGAAATCTTTATATTCTCTTTGCAGTGCCTGTTCTTGAAACTTTCACTTCCTGTACCTCATTAATGTACTGGTGTGGCTCACTCATCTCCTATTTATGATGCCATCCAGAGGTTAATTACCAAAATAATTGTGGCATGTGTAAGATCAAAGTTGGAGCTCATGTTTGGGCTGGGCTAGGAGTGGCAGCAGTTCCCTACACTGCAGACCCCAGTGACTTTCTGCAAGGTCAAGCCATAAAGAAGAAAGTGCAGGGCAATTGTCTGTATTAAAGTGGGAATTCTACCACAGCTGTAGTTGGAGTGAGTGGTTCAAAAGCAATGCTAATAACTCTTTTGGTCTTCAGAGAAATACTCAATTTACGTGACAACCCTTTTTCAGGGCCAAATTTATTGTAAACATCTGCCTCACAGGAGTGCCCTTTACCTTAATAACACTCTAATTCAGTTGTGAGTCCTTGTTTTAAAATATGACTTAGACTGGGAATAGAAGGTTTTTGCAGCCTGTTTTTATTCTTCCATCTTCCCTTAATGAGTCATTATGCCCTTCATTTCCCTAAGTCCTTATGCAAACTCTGCAATGAAGGAAAAAACCCATAATTTGAAGTTTTAAAGCAATTTTGTGAAAGGGTTTTGTTAGTACCTTGAAAATGCCAACTAATTTCTTCCTGCTTTCTCAATGACCTTTTCAACAAAACCACTAAATTTGTTCTAGTACTTCAAATTTTTCCCTAGACAAACTTTCCACTGATTTAAGTGGCAATTTTGCTTGAAAATATAGATGCAATTCTTTATTTTTTTCTTTATTTATTACTTTTAGTTGTTATAGTGATTTGAAATCTTGTTTTTTTTTTTTTTTTTTGTTTCTCCTGTGAAATTTATTGGTAGCTACATTCTGTAACTCATTCAAAGGCCTTTGTTCCTTGGTTGCACAGGTTTTATGAGCACATTGTTTTTCTTTCAGAGATGTACTATTTGAATCTATCTTTACTGCTGTCTAGACTTCCAGTCTGTAATAATAAATGTATTATCTCAATATTTCACATGCAGTCTGATATTTCTATCTTTAACATGCCCCTGACTTAATTTATGGTCATTATTATTACATCATGCAAGATAAACCAGTTGCATAAATGAAGTTCTCAATTGATGAAAGCTAGCATAATTTTTGAGGTTTTCTTAATAAGTCTTTGTTGGAAAATATCCTGTGTGTAAAGTTTGTGCAGGATTGTGACAAAGTGCTGCTGTGTGATGCCAGCTCCTCAGGAGCAGCACCCAAGGGCTCTTGGAGTTACTGACTCTGAGTCTGTATCCTGCTGCTGCTGCTGAATATTTGGTTTGCTGTGTAGAGGTCTAAACTGTGCAGATTGCTAATAGTAACTTGTAGTCTAATCTGGTGTACTCATCTTGTTATTTCAGATCCCCAACTGTATTGAAAATTGTGGTTTTGTAGGGTGTCTTTTCAGTGAAACTTCATCTTTGTTTGGGAAAGGTGGGCACTTTTTTATCACGTGAATTTTCAGGCATCAAAGGAAGATGCTTCTCTAAAATTTTAAAGGCTAAAAGAAATATTTGTGCTTCAGATAGGGGATGGGAAACTGCTGTGATAGTGAGATATAATCTGATTTGTGCCTAGACAGGCAAATTGTCCAGAAATTGAAAGAATCAAACATAAAGGTGAGGAGAGAACAATAAAATTATAGATTTTTATTATATAGATAGATAATTATAGAATTATCAGGTTGGAAGAGACCTTTAAGATAAAGCACAGCCAGCAACCCAGCACTATCATTGCAACCCCTAAACCACTAAACCTTATCACTGAGAATGAGAAATGCTGAATGATATTGCTGGAAAGCTGAAGTGCAAACACTTCATGTTACTCTGAGGACAGTGATTTCAGAGGTTGAACTCTCTCCACAGTTTTTATGTAGCTCCATTTGTTATAAAACTACACGGGGATGCTGGGGCCTGCTCCAGAAACCAGAGCAACACCTCCTAAAGATGCTGTGTGGCTGCTAATGGACTTCATGGGACACGAGTCAGCCTAGAGGTCACCATCCCATCATTGTCCTTCTGTTACAGGAGGTGGCATCTGTGCAGAGCAAATGTCTCTGCTGTCATCCTTCTCCCAGAGACATTATAAAGTGGTAAATCTACACCTGTTCCATTTCCAGACCATCATTTGAAGGTAGAAGCTGCTACTTAAAGGACTTGTTATTATGGCCAAAATGTGGCAAGTAAAACCCTTCTCCTTTGTGCTCTTCACACCAAGTGTTGTGAGGGAAGCTGTCCAGAAGGACAACTAGGCTGCCCTGATCAGATGGGAGCTCTGGCTGGGGTTTGCAAACCTCTTTGATTTTCTGACATACACAGCCTGTGTGTAAAATAAAATAATGACGAGCCATGTCTGGATCAGGCAATTCTCCTTTTTTACAAGCAAAACAGAGCCAACAAGTCTTTTATAACCAGTAAACAACTTGGTTATTTTCCACTGTCCTCTTTGTGGCTGTTAGCAGAGGCAACGTTAATAGTACCAGGAGGATACTTGGGATCTGTTACAGGCAAAAGGGAAGGAATATCAGATAATGTTCTTGTTTCAGGCAGTAAAAACACATAATCTGAACTGTCTACCCAGTAAAACAATGATGTGAGGTGAAGTAAAAAGGCTTTGTGTACACAGAGTAGTTTCATCTAATTAGCCCAGCTTACAAAATAAGAGCAAAACCCAGGTTTTGACATGTCCAGTACCAAGGTTATGTATTCATTATTCTTGGAGAGCTTATATCTAAGAGTTGCCAGCACACACTGATGTCTATGGCTGCATCTTCAAGGATGTGATAGCTGCATCCCAGGTGGCTTCTCCTGATGGCAATCCTCCTTTTAACACAAAAAGACTGATGCCTTTTTATTTAATGATACACCAGAAGTTAAGAAAAAGAAGCTTTAGCCAGTCAGTCTGGGATACATGCATTTTTAGGCTAGCAAAGTATTTCTGTGTTTCTTGTGGTTTTGTTTTTCTTTCTTTGTGTTCAATTTTATTAAAGAAACACTAGTTTAAATTGTCTATTCCTGCAGAGAATTCCTGAATGCAGAATAGTGTGAATAGCCAAGAAATCTGCAATTGTTCATCCTGCATAGTCTTTGGATGCAATTCCTTCCTAAGGTCTGCCCAAATTAAAATGTTTGGCTGTAAGTTGATACATTTGTGGATTTGAGGGAGTTTGTGGATTTTCAGTGGCCAGCAGAGCAGCATAATGCTGTAGGCATCCTGTCAGATGGACCATCCTGGTTCTGAGAGTGCTGGGAGCTGCTGGAGGCACAGAATGGTGCTGCCACAGCTCCTCCTCTGGCTCCTCCGCTGCAGAATTACTCCTTCCTGCACCCAGCTCTCTCTGCAGCTCTCAGGGACATCCAGCTTGGCTCTGTCTGATTCTCTGGCCACTGCAGCAGTCAGCACCGGTTTGCTGCACTCACCTGTGGCAGGGGAGCTGCAGAATTGGGGAACCAGCCCTGAGGAAGGGCTGGGTGGTGCAGCATAGCTGACCCCACGGGTGGGAGCACACTGACGCCAGCCTGGACACTGGGACACAGTTGTGCAAGAGGATTAGCACAAAAAACAAAGCTTGGTCCCTTTCTTCTAACAGAATTCTGTCTGGGGGGATGCCTGCTGAGTGCTGAAGCACTTTTTTCATCAGAGTGAAAAAAACCCCTGAAAGTAGTAGCTACTAAGTATGAGTAAGAGCCAGATGTGCTGACTGGCTGGGGAGGGTGCTGCAGTTGAGCTGGCCTTCACAATGTGGTTTGCTAGGGTTGAGGATGGAATTTCTCTGTCAGAGGGAAGTATATTACAATGTAGAGACATCTTTTAATTATTAGTGCTTTAGTACTGACTTGTGTCTTTAAGCTGAAATAATGCAAAATGAAGCACAGGATGGGCAACAGTGTCACAGTGCTCCTTGCAACCTCTAACTGCCAGGGACTTCTTCACAATGAAGATTCCCTTTTATTAGAAGTCCTTCTGACTAAATTAGGAAACCTACAGAGAAACATCAGTTTTTAAATTAATCATTTAAATTTTGATGCACTTTCTAAATTAATTCATTGCCTTTTTTATTGCTTTCTCACTTACCTCAATTACTAAGAAGTCGGTTCCAGGCAAATTTCAAAAATATCCTTGTGGCAACTTTTCACTACTATTGGCTTTTATTTGCAAATGTCTAAAGAGATGCTGCAGAACAGTTTTATATAGGTGTATAAACCTTTATTGTTTCTTTTCAATACTGGCTGTTCCTCCTAGATTGCACAGTCCTGGTAATGTAAAGGCTGATGATGGACTCTTGGAATATTTGTCTGTGTTCTCTCTGGCAGCATTTGCCTTGTTGCTAAACTACCCATTTTTCCACTCTTCTTTAAGAGCACTCAATAAGGGTTAATGCTATTTCATGACTTGGTTTCATAATCAAGTCCTGCCAATGCTAATCTGCTCAGTTCCTGTGCAATTAAGTGACCATACACTGCCTACACTTGTTAACTGAAAGTCAAGTGACTTTTAAAGATGGTCTGACTAAATCAAGTGGAAATGTGACCTTGTGTTAGTTTTTTTCTATACACATAACTCTGTGTTGTTCGCTGAAGCTTTTTTTTAGTTGCTTTGGCAATTTCAAATCCACAATATCAAACATAAAGAAGTACAAAATCCTGAGCACTCTTTCCTTTATATTATTAAGCCATTCACCAAATTTTTAATATGTTACTATGTCAAAATTGCCCTTTTTATACAAAAAAAGGAGCAAAAAATAATAATTTTGAAAATACTTGGTGATTTAAAAAAATAATTAATTTTTCTAAACAATTTAAATTGACATCCTGTAATGATGATATTTTATATAACATGCTAAAATTCTATGGATAAAACACTTCCAGTACCTTATGCTTAAATTTTTTTTTGTCTGCTGATGGCTAAAATATAAACAGTTGTTTATATTTTTGCATTTGAATACTCTCTCTTTAAATTCCTCTTTAAAAGAAGTATTAATCTTACGTAATTTATCATAACGAATATTTGCAAATTATGTACTGAAATATCCACCTAGATACCTTGAAAGGTGCATGATATATGTATATATAGATACGTAGTTCATGTATATATCTAGATATATATTTATAGGTGTTATAGCACAAGCCAGGAACCTCTTCAGTAGCAATTCTCTTCTGAGTGGAGCCATAGATCAGCAGGTGAGTGCAGACATTGAGTGCAGAAGGGACTGAACCTGCTTTTATGGTCTACACAACACAAATAATATTTAGTGCTGGCAGATGGAATGGAGCGCTCAGGACTCGGCAATAAGGAACAAGAGCATGGCAGATAAGAAAACCCTGAGTGTGGAGGGCATAACTCTGCAGCAGACACAGTGTTTGGATGAGGAGCAATATAACAAACTAATTATGTGCCAGTACAAACAGTCCTGGGCAGAAATGCTTTGAGCCAAGCTCTTGGAACACGTGGCTCGTGCAGCCCAATTTACATCAGCCCCTTTCTGTGAGTGATTGAGCACCTTACCCTGGAGCTGCTGAGCTCTGAGCATTTCTGCACACAGACAGTCCCAAAAACTCACAGCTCGAAATATAGATGCTTGTCACTTTTTTAACATTTACAGAAAGGGAAATTCTAAATTTGTTTTTGTCATCTAATAGGAATATATTTATTACCAAGTAAAAACGGACGAAAATGAAACTGAAAGTTTTAGATCAATCTCAAACTTTAAAATTTTATTCTGCAAAATAATACAATTGTTTTACCTCTCTGTTTCTTTTAGAATACTTTAGCATGATTCATGTGATGTGAAATTACTTTTTTGGACAATAAGCAAATCATTGGTTTATCTTCACAGATTGGCATAAATATTTGTGTTCTCTGGCTCTTGGATTTTTTTCCCTAAGAAACTGCTCAATAAATGCTCATTTGAAGCTTCACCTCAGATCGGTAAGAGCTGTTAACTATCTTTAAGCTCTTGAGGACCATCTGTATTTTTTAATAATGTCTCATTACATGAACTTCCCTGTCTTTGAGTTCACTTAGACACACAGCAATTCTGTCCCTTTACTCTGCATTAAGTTCTGCCACATAATGGTATGTTAGCTTTTTTTTTTTTAAAATAATATTTATTTTCTCTCCACTGGTATGTCATGTAAGAAATGACTGCAGAAATCAGGGAATTAAAACTGCCAAGATGTGGTTCCTCTGGTTGGAATTAAACAAGTGAAAGAAAACACATTCCTAAACAACAGTAAGAAAAAGAAATTCTCCAAACTTCAGGAATAGGATATATGAGTTACTGGAGGTATGGCATATTTTAATATGTACAGGAAGTTCTTTACTCATGAAGAAAAGAAATTTACTTTGTGATATCCCAAATAGGAGGTTTCATTAACCTGAACTTGAAACTCAATGAAAAATAGATTTTGAACTGTTGATTCAAGAGATCTATAACCTTTTTTAGTGTCTGAAGATTGCAAAGGATTACTGGGTTCAATTTTTGTCTGCCACTGTGTATATAATACTGTATGATATAGCTCTGAACCCGTAGTAACTCAATAGGCAAACTTAAATTGCTATAGCTGTACTTTTTTTTCTGTGGTGTTCCTATTGCCAAAATATGATAGTAAAAATAGTAAAAAAAAAAACTGAAAAGAAGAAAAAAATTGCACTCTTTTAAATGCTATTTAATTTTCTGAATTCTGAATTTTGCCAGTGGCTTGAATGGGAAAGAACAGTCTGCCTCCTGCTGAAAAGGAGTAGGTTAAACTTTTATTGCAAGATTACCTTTAAATTGTATTGTGACTGAATTGTAGTCAGAAAATGTCCTGGTCAGTTTTTGTTTGTTCCAAAGTATCAGGCAGGTATTGGGGATATATCTCAGTAAGTACTGAGACAGCTGAAAGGCTGCAAAGAAATTGGCTCTATAAACTCTGGCATTAGGGCCCCAGTGGGGTCCCTCACTCTGAAAATAAGAGAGAGCTCACAGTGTGAGTGGCTGTAAGTCAGAAGGTTCTTGTGGGGTTGTGGGTGTTTGATGTGCTCCCTTTGTATTGTTTTACCTTCATGAAGGTACAACACATTGAAAGAGGATGGAAGAGGCTGTACAACCTGTGTTCCTGAGAATCCTCTACTTCCCATGTCCTTCCTAACAGCTTGCTGCAGAAATGTTTATTTCCAAACAGCTCTCCCTATATTGCCTTTAGGACCAGCAGAGAGGGTGACACTCTCCAGGTGACAGGACATTTTGTGTGCTAAAGTAATTAAATGCAGACAGAAGCCATTCTTAAAACAAATAAATTCCACATTTAGAGCCATGTACCTGCCTCTGTGGGAGAAATGAAATAATGATGCATTGATGGGGGACTAGAGAGATTTAATGGAGCTATCTGCCAATAGTCCCTTTCCAGATTGCTGTGACTTCACCACAGGAATTTCAGGGCTCCTCCAACTGTGATTTTTTGGATGCTCTTTAAAATCTTTTAGCAGAGATAACTAGAATATCCCTTTGGCTCTTAGTTTTTTATAATAAAATATGAGAATGGAGGCCACGCTGTTTGAAGCAAGTAAGGAGAAAAGAAAATGAAAAGAAAAAAAATGCAAAAATGTCACACAGTGAATCTTACAGGATTCTTTCTTTTGTTGTTGAAATTTTGGTTTTGTTCAACAGTTTTATATAGTTGCTTCATTTCCAGGCTTCAGAATCACAGAGAACAGTCAGTAAGATTTCTTGCATTTTCTATGTGGGAATTAATTACTTGCATATACACCATTTCCAGTGAACTCATATTTGTGGGTTGTCAGTGTCTCTTCTAAGGGCTGGATGACTTTACATCCAAAATTTTGAGAGTCTTCCAGTCTAGAGTGTATTGCATTTTTTAATGTCCATGTGTGTGACAAACTACAGTATCTGCTGAGATTTTTGAATGTGATGCTTAAAGATTTCCAATAATCTCAGCAGGATTTACCAGGTCTAGAAACAAATCAGAACTATTTATGCAGAGCACTCCAAAATTCAGATACCCCAAGAATATGATCTACTGAAGCGTTTCAGACTGGATATCAGGAAAAATGTCTTAACTGGAAGAGTTGTCAAGCATTGGAACAGGCTGCCTAGGAAGTGGTTTAGCCACCACCCCTGCAGGTTTTTAAAAGATGTGTAGATTTGGCACTTTTAGTGGTGGATGTGGCAGTTCTGGGTTCATGGTTGGACTCAATGATCTTACAGGTCTTTTCCAACTGAAATTATTTTATTATTCCTGTTGTCCTTTTCTGCCTGTTTTTTGTTGTGGGTTTGATTTGCTGAGTTTCTTTTCAGATACTTAGCATGTTTACTCAAGACATCTCTACCTTGAAGTATGTATCTCAATTGATTTGAAATTGGAAGGCCGAGAAGCTTAACTCAAAAAAACCAAAAGAAACAAAAGATGCTAATTGTAGAAAAGGCTTGAAATCCAGCCTTGGTAGGGTGTGTTGCCCATTTTTTAGTAAGTAAAATGTTCTCTTTGTGGGTATCTTTGTTTACCTAGGAAAGCAGCATTGCCAAAGGAAATGCAAAAGGATTTGTACAGAGAAAAAGCTGCTCTCTAACTGCGTATGAGTAGTAATTATGTGAATGGTTTAATGCAGAATGCAATTGTCTGGTGAAAGGTAAATGCATTGGAAAGGCTCAAAAGCCCAGTTCCCATTAAAATACATGTGAATGATACACCTAGAAACAAAAGAAACTGGTTTTGATGATACAAAACTGGTAGCTGATAACAATGAGAGCATTTGGAGCTGCGCTACTCACAAATCCCATCCCATTTTCCCTCCTGCCTGCTGCTTATCTCTAAGGCTGGGCTCCCATCCTTACTGACTTCACCCAGAGTCCTGAACAATGGGACAGCAGTGACAAATTCAGGCACTCACAGCAACTGCCAGAGTGGCAGCAGCAGAGGGAAGGGACAAAGCAGAGCAGGAGGAGCTGGTGCTCACAACAGGGACATCTGACATCTCCCTGACAGGGGCAGAGCCTGTCCAGGCCTGCCTGCCAGCACCGACTGTCAACTGGCAGCCATGGGCTGCAGAGAGGGGCAATAAATAAATAAATAAATAACATTGTTTTGTGCACAATGAGGATGAGTCAGGATGCTGATGAGGCAGGGGATGATTCATGTTCAGCCCTCAGAACTCCATCAGCTGGAAGCTATTTTGCTTGCCCTCAGGAATTCATTAACTGGGATGGGGAAACAGATAGTTATTGCTGTGTTACTGCTGTGCTTGGCTACTACATGTTAATTTACAATTGTGCCATGTTCAAGGAAATTGCTGCTTATTCCTCAGGTGGCTGTAGCAAGGATACTGTGAGGAGTTGCATATTTTAGGATGTGTGTCCACTAGGTTGAATCCTTCTGCCATTACAAGCCATGAAAATGAACAACAAAAAACAAATTAACTGTAGTCTGACTTCTGCTTTGCCACAAGTGCTAATATTCCACAGTATTTCTGAGGAAATATTAACATGTTTTTTCTCAGTCCTGCACCTAATATTTTAATTCCTTTTACATAATTTAGTACCTTTTTCTTCCTAGAATGTGACAGAATGCCAAGGTCCCAAGCTACACTTGTCCTTCTCACTGCAAGAGATATGCAAAGCAAAAGTGTAGCTCAGTTTGAATTATAATTTCCTTAACCTGTGCTTCTTCATGGCCATGAAAGAGCTCCATCCGCTGCTGCATCCTGTCCTTGCACATGGATGGAGCTTGTTGGTCCTGTGCCTTTTCTTTGTTCATCAAGTCTAACTCTAAAAAACACAAAAACTCATCAGATCTGTCACAAATGTCATGTGAGGGTGCTACAACTTGGGGAACAGAGGCACAAATTTAGAAACTAAGTTGTGTGGTAGAAAAATTGCACAACTGGTTATTCTGAGAGGCCACTAAAAGCTCTAGGTTCATTTTCCTTACCTGGGAGCATCTGAAGGGAAGGTTCTATAGCTAAAAGAAAATCTTTACATGGCCATATGTATTGTTTAAAAGTTCTTATTTTTCTATCTTTATTACAGCTTGACAACTGTGATTAGAAGCAAATGTCTAATTTGAGAAGGCAAATTGGGCAGTGTGGGATCCAGATGGATCTTTCTGCTGAGTCTGGGATTTTGTTTACAAATGTTCCACTCAAAAAAACCCCAAAACAAAACAAAACAAAAAACCACAAACAAAAAACCAAAAAAACCCCAAACTTAAAAATTCCCTACATATAGTTAATATAGTCATTAAAAAAATGCATTTGAATTTCATATATATTTAACACATGTCCTGAAGGTAGAGATGCTGAATTTTCCAGCTAGATTTTAACTTCATTTTAACCTTTTCTGTTCCTTGGTCTTATTTTCCCTTTGAATATGGATTTTAACGTGCTGTCTCAGCATTTTTCTTCAGCTGAACTTCTTTCCCACGTTTCCTAATGAAAAGAGCCTCCTTCTGCTTCACTAGTTGCATTTGTGTGTTACAACACGTCACTGCAGGAGGATTATGTTTGTCAAACAAAATTAAAGCATATTTAAAAAACCAGACTTCTCCAGTGCTCTGTAGGCTCCTGGAATAAATTTTGTGACACAGGAGGCAAATTCAACATGCTTTTGACTAAACTTTAGACAGAAGATTTTTTTATATCTACTCAGGATGTTGCTCAGGATGGCATGTCAGTGAACAAGTCTAATTTCTGTAGCATACAGGTGAGTATTTGCAGGAGAAAATGGTTCTGCAATAATTACCTATATAGCCAATGCCTTGCCATCCAGTAGCCATAAATGGCTGCTAAAACTTTCTTTTGACTTCTTTTTAGATGCTTTTAAATTTAACCTTTCTGTTACTTTACTTCATCATTTTAATCTTATTTTTCATCCTGCAGTTAGGAACAATCCTTTTCTTCATTGTTTATGAATGTGTAATGCTAAGTCTGAACAGGTGCACAATAATCTGGAATTTGGTATTTTAAAGATTATGACATTTCTTTTCTTCATATCTTTCTTTTCTAGATTAATGTCCATTGAATCTGACCAACTTTGTGTATTGACTGTTTTTTTGGGAGATTTTATTACTATTCATTAATCATATTTAGGCAAGATGAATCCCCACACTCTTGCTTGAACAGTAAGTACATCCAAGGCTGTATTGGAAACACCCCAATACAGATCTCAAATTGTTTTGATTTGAGTTTTTCAGTGAGTTTTTCAGTTTTTTGTATATTGTGCGATTTGGGAGTTGATTGAGCAAGCCTGACTCAATGCTTATGTTTCAATTCTTGTCAGTGGAAAAAAGCGGAACGAATGATTCCTGATACAAACCAGAGTCTGCCTGGGGTCTAATTTTATATCACCACTATAAATGTTGCTCTTGCCAAGTCCCATGCACTCCCTAGAGTGGCCACTTGGTTTGCAATTTTGAGTTTATGCTTGTGCTGAAGGATTTCACTGTGTGCTTTATGGTCAGCCTCCAGCATTCCCATCTTTAAACTCCTTGCAGCAAACTCTCCCTTTGGAAAGCAGTGCCCATGCAGTGAGAGGTTAATCACCTCTTGCCACAACAGTTACCAAATTACAAGGTGGGAACATGCTCAGCCACGCTCTGTGTGCTGTAGGACAAAGGCAAACTGTTTCTGCAATGTTTATTTATTTCTCCTGTGTCTGTTTAACAAATATTTTTGAAATATTTGTAGTCACCAGTTCTTCACGGTTATTGAGTGTGCTAACTCTGTGATTGGAGTCAGTTGATATTAGATTTGTTTGCACTGTGTTCCTTGTTCCCTTTTGGAATTCTGCAAGAATAATGCACACCTTCTGAACTGTCTGTAGGTGCTACTTACTGGAATCTGCACAGGCAGATTTCATGGTCAAAATATATTTTCTGTGCTGGTTGGCTGATCCAGCCTACTGACCTGCTGGCAGCCCCTCCAAAAAGCCAGCTATGCTTATTACTCTGTCCAGATTTGGGGTAAATGGTCAGTACAGACATTAGGTATGCATGCCTGTTGGTTTTTTAGCAGTGTATGACAAAGTTCTTGGTTTGATAATAGTTACTAGTGAGTGACTTCATAATTTAAATTTACTTAGATTTTTTATTTCCCCATTGATGTCTAATTGTCCTGTTGCTAATTGGTTGGGATGTCATGTACCTTCATCTTGCTCTGACTCGGGACTCCATTTGCACCTTGACAGACAAGAGCACCCCTAGTCCTTCTGGATCCCTGGGGTGCCATGGCATTGCTTTTAGGAGTTGGGGAAGGATTTTGTATATACAGAAGTAAATGGCATATGATCCCTGTCTTTTTTACTCAGCCTTCAAGGAAAGTGATGAACAAATGGTTGTATCTTGCAGGGAATGAGAGACCTTTTGCAGAAAATGGCTGGAGAAAGGTCAAATTTGTGACTATTGTATCTTGTGAAATATACATTGTGAAACTAATGAAAAACTTATGGAACTGGTTTTTACTGAGTAGAGGAAAAGCAGAATCAGGCCCACAGGGAGAAGCAATAAGTATGGAATACGAACACTACAATAGTTTTATTTACACAAAGACTTAGTAAAACAAGCTGTGTTATTTTAGCTGAGTCTGCCTGATTTGCTATCCAAACACAATATTAATGATACATAATTGGCACCCAACCAGTACCACAGCAGAGGAATGCTGTTGTGCAATGTTCTGCTCTCAGACCAGTTCCATTTCACGGCGCATTACCGGCAAGGGCTGCCACCCAGCACCAAGAGAGAGCAGCAGCCCCTCGTGTACTTTTGGAAGATGTGTGATAATCCTCTGCAAAAATGACAAACCCAAGGTGTTTCTGGCTGCCTGTGCTCTGCTCCAGAGGCTGCTGAAGCCTTTGGTGTGAGATGGATCAAGTACTGGATGCTTGCTCAGGCCCTTGATCCCCTCTGCCTTCTGCTGTGCTGGTTCCCACCCAAGAGCTCCAAGGAGCCCAATTCTGGCAAATGCACCACAGTTCTGCAGGCACCACTGCAAAGGAGCACAGGAGACCTTGGTTTGCTCAGAAGCAAGCGGGAACAATCCTTTAATTAATCCTTTAATACAAAATGCTTCATCCTCTGACAGTAATTTTCTTCCATATTTCTTTGTTGATTATTTTGCAGTTGTATTTCTTAATTTTCTTCCTTTTTTTTTGTACTCTTGTAATGCCATATTAATGGCATCCTTTAGAAACTGTGGTGTTCTCTGCAATATTTTGAGATTTTCAGTACAGTCTGCTACTATTAATATGTTACAAACCCTGTGTTCACTCAAACTGATGGAAGGAACAACTTTATGAAAGGGCTGCAGGCTGTGCTCACTAGCACTGATGGGGCATCATTCCTATTTTTTCCAGATATAACTGGTTTCCAGTCATATCAGTAAAAAATAGGAATGATGCCCCATCAGTGCTAGTTATATAAAGAGGCTGGCAAGCCTTCATCTTTTAAAAGACAGAGGTTTGAAAAAAGAGGACTGCTTGCTAGAGGCAGGCTATAATTCTGCTCTTTATGGCTCAATAGTTCCGTTTAAAATATTTTAGAGTTAGCAAACTCAGAACTTGCTAATTCTAGGCTGTGACTGGGACACCTTTAGGAAGCAGCTATTTGTGCTATGAGTCACTGGCAAACAGAGCAAAGGTCTAGACTGCTGCTTGTGATCCTCCCAGGCTCCATTTTCTGTCATTTTCCTATTAGCTGGGACCTGACATATATTTCTGGGGGATACAGAACTGGGTTTTTTTGGCACTTCCAACAGTTACAGATGTTTGGATGTTCATCTGCTCTCCTCCCTCCCACCCCCTGTATTTGGAACCTTTGCTTCAGCGTCAGCCACATTTGACAGTTGTTTCTTACACTTCTCTGCTGTCACCAGGAAAAATGTGGGGTTTCACTTGTGGTCAGAAAGAGTTCTGAAGTTTGCATAATGCTTTTCTTTCCTGGAAATTTTTTTGTTCATACATCATTGTATATCACTGTGATTTTGTAGCACGGCTTGTGGTTTACTCTCAGGACACATTTCATATAGGAAAAGGTTTCCACAAAACTTAAGTGCTCTGAGGGACATAGATGGAGTAATTTCCATTTTCCTTTTAATTCTGGGTCACAATCAGGAGCAGTTTTGCTCTGCAGCTGTTGCTGGTTGGGTTAAATTCTGAAGCTGCTTCTTATGTGTATCATGTCAGTGGAAAGATACTGGAACTCCAGTATCCCAATCTACAAAGAGTCAAACTTGTGCTTATTTTGGACCTTCTCTAAGAGAGAGCTTCTAGAGGAAACAAACTAAACAGGTTCAAATCCCTTTTGCAAAAGAAAATCTCTTTTAGATTACATGTAACAGATGACACTTGTATTTGCTCTATTATAAATGCAGACAAATGAGCTAAAATCTTCAAGGGAACCTGTGAATTCTAGATGTAGAGGGAGAAAAGTAGGTTGGCAAGGAGTTGAACTAGTGCTTATATGCCCCCTAAACAGATAATATTAGATCAGCCACTGGCAGCAAAGCCATGAGTAGCAGCAGACCAAATAAAAGCACTGTAACATAGAATAGTGCCTGTGTGTCTAGAGCTTTACTCGCTCTAGAGGATAGGAATATGGGAAATATTGAGAAGGAAAAGATTGTGTATTTGTGTAGTGCTCTTTGCTTTTGTCTGTTTGTTTTGTATAGATCCAGGATATGCTTGGGAGCCCCAGCCAGTCCTTTTGCACCACTGAGGTCTGGAACACTGACCAGTCCTCCCAACAGGGGTAACAGGTTGTTCACACAATAACACCAAAATTATTTTGCCCTAAACCATGTTTTTCCTGTACTCAGTCTGGGGTCTGTGCGGAAGGGAGAGGAATGCAGCCATCACCTCAAATCAGGCTACATTAAAGATTTGAGAGCTGCAAATGGATCTCTAGTTTCCCCATTTTATCCTAAGCTGTGTTCAGCATTTCCTGCACCTGTGGGTCTGGGTAGCTTTCCCTCACAGTAATTCCATCGATGTCAGCTGTCATTACTCAAACAGTGGCCAAGCCTGCCCTGTTTGCAGACATGCCACAAAGCCACTCTGCTATATTGACTCAGTGATTGATTATAGACCTAGGATGTTGTAGGCAATACTTGCATAGTTTAAAGTAGTGAAAATTGTATTATAAGCCATCTAATTTCTAGTGTTCAACACACATCAGACTTATTTCCCTAGGCCACTGAACCAGCTGTGGGCAGTGAGTGTTGTGGGTGCGCACTACAAGGCAACCCAAACAAAATCTGCTAAATTCACACACACTCTTATATGGAAGCAAACATGATCTCTGCCTGAGTAATGCTTTAAGTTAGATAATACTTCAATTTAAGTGCCACTTTGATATCAAAAGGCTTCTTTTCTATCACATGAAAATTCATAGAAGTCGTTCTTGAAATTAAAGAGGAAAATCATCAAAGCCTTCATTCCATATTGAGATAAATTCAACTCCTCATTCTTTGAGTTTGAAATTAGCAGCAAATCTGCTTTCTGCTTTTTCAATGCCATGCAGTATCATTTTGCATTAGACAGTGAGCAAGGACTGTTTATTCCTCTGTAGCATCACAAGCTGCCATCTCAAAATGCTGTTCCTCCACTGGTAGAACTTTTTTCAATTATGTAAACCACAACTATGCCCTGGGAAGTGACACTGAAAACTTCTCATGAAATACATTTATTTCATGTCCTTGATCAGTGTACAACATATTTTGTCCAGTTCAAAGGGGCAAAGAAGTTATTTTCTAAACAGCTGGTGTTGCTGCTGGGCATGAACATCTGGATCTGGAGTTCTCTTCTGTTTGCAATTCATCAGCAGCCACCTTGGTCTGTCTGGGGCACATGGAGCCATTAAATGGGTCACGTAGATGATGCATTTTAAATACATGAGTTCATAAACACTGAAATAACTACAAGTAACACATTATAGAACTGTAATACACATTGCAAATATTTTCAGTCTGTGTCTTCCTAAGGGTAAGTTGGCATTTTGTGTGCAGCACCTTTCTTTGAGTGAGTTCCATATCTCCACACAGGTTGGGATAGAGCAGTGCTTTGTATCTAGAGCCTGCTTCCTGCTAATTTTTTGGGATATTTAAAGGTCTTTTGCTGTGTTTAATTTTATTACTATTAAATTTACTACTAGAGAAAGTAATTACCTAGGAAGAAACATAATTTCTGAGCCTTGAAATTAAATGTCAGTTTTGGGAAAGCTTCCAGATAGATGTAAGAGAATTAATTGGAGATGGAAAAGACTTTTTATGTCTGTGCAAAATATTCCCCTGCCTCTTACCCTAATTCCTCCAGGTCATTTTCTGTACCTTTGCTCCTATTGGCATTCAGAAGCTTTTCCACAGTTATTGCCATTTTATCTGTGCTTGTGTACCACTGACTGTAGCGCTGTTTGTCATATCTGACCTGTGTGCAACTGGTTGCCCACTGGTGACATAAAGGTTTAGTTAATATAAATTTTATAGCTTCATGAATGAAATAAACATGTCCTGATCAAACAGGACTGTAAGCCTGGCAGGATATAGGATGCAGGTAACGTGTGTTTATGCATCACCAAAGCATCTGAATCTCTACAACTGATTGGATTAGCACCTTTGGGACTTAACACAAAAATTTGATAATAGAGATAAAATGAACTCCATCATATTCCAGGCACAGTAAAAAGGTAGCTTGGAAATACTTTTGGCATTGACCAGCTCTTTTGAACTGTTCATAATGATATAAATGATTTTCTGCACTGAACAGTGTTAACTTGTCCTGCTGGTTTTGGGTGCAAAAGGTGTCTCAGGTGGCCACAGGTGCCCACAGTTATCTGGGGCTGTTGCTATCTCAGCTGGGCTATAGGAACCAGATACACATCTTCACATCTTCCTGGGTTAACCAGAGCTGCCTGCTGGGTGCAGGGTGGACTAAAGGCTAAGTGGGAAATATTCCACACCTTGAGCATGACAAATATGTTCTATCTCTCTATTGTGAAATTCCAGCTGCAGATAGTGTGGACTTGAGGAATTACACACAACCTCAAGAAACCACAGCGTCATTGCAATATTTTATTTTATCTGTTCTGCTGTTTATCAAGTGGCTGCCAAGAAGTAGGAGGCTCTCATCTTGATTTCTCAGTGAAATTAAGAGAAGTAGTTTGTGTACGTTGTCCTGAACACTTTCTGAAACATTCCAGCTGGTGTGATAATTTGTGAGCTATTCAGCTTGCCTGAAATTCAGCTGCTAAATTGTTTGTCAACTGTATTCCTTGCATTGTTTTCTGGTCTCCTAAATGAAACAGCTGTGGATGTATTTACAGCCTGACAAAGCTGGAGCAGTGATGGAAGTCTGCAGTTTTAGTCATTGCTCATCAGCTGACGTAAAGGCAAAACCAACGGGGAGCATGTGCTTACATGCTCCCTAGTCTTTAATTATGCCCATGTGTTGCCATTTAATTTGGATGGCTCAGAGAAGTCATTATTCAAAACTTCTGATAATTCAGGTCTGTGGGGGCATATTAAATCCCAAAAATTATATGGAAAAATTGATAAAGTCTCCAGAAAATACAGCTATGTATAATCATGGCTGTGGTGAAATTTAAATAACTTCTCAAACAAACAATGAAATTCAAAAACCAAAGATCACAAGTTATTTAATGATAAGTCTGTAATTAGAAAATCTAAAATGTACTATTTTCAAGCATCCTGAAATTTTGTTGCCTCAAGCAGGCCTTCCCACAGATCCTTGTACAAATACACTTAAGTTGCTTCTGAAACTTTAGTGACGAAAGAGAAAATGTTCCCGGATTTGTATTTATCAAGAGAATTCACTTTATTACCACAAAGTAACAAATGTCTTTAGAATGCTTCATTCTTGTGTTTGGTTTAGAAAAAGAGCATGTAATTGACAGCAGTTATCTTAGACCGTAACCAAAAGATGGCAGCAATCCAATATTTTTTTCTACCAAGCAGACAAGAGACAGTTTATTTACAGTTTTATGAACTCTGCTGTGTTATGGGAAGGGAAAGGTGTTATAGATTCCATTTCCTATTGGAAAGGAAGTAATTAAAACAATTTGAGAGGTAAAGAAATACTCTGCATCTTATTAATTAATGTAAGAAAACAAAGCAGAGAATGAATGATATTGAGATGAAGAACTTGCTAGACTAAGAACAAATATCTTTTGTTTAAGTGCTTTCATGTTGGACAATTCCCAAATGGGACTTCACCCTATAGCAACAAAAAACACAAAACCAGGCCCCCCCTGGATGGAGGTGTGTGCTCAGCCCTGAGTCAGGGATGTCACGGGTGGGTGTCCCTGGATGGAGGTGTGTGCTCAGCCCTGGGCTCAGGGATGTCCCCAGGGGTGTCCCTGGATGGAGGTGTGTGCTCAGCCCTGAGTCAGGGATGTCCTCAGGGGTGTCCCTGGATGGAGGTGTGTGCTCAGCCCTGAGCTCAGGGATGTCCCCAGGGGTGTCCCTGGATGGAGGTGTGTGCTCAGCCCTGGGCTCAGGGATGTCCCCACGGGCTGTGCTCAGCTGGGGTGCAGGATGAGGAGCCATGCAGGGCACCCTCACTGCCATTCCCACGGAAGTGTTTCACCTTGGTTAAGGAAACAGCATCCAATGTTTATTGAGAGAAAATCAATGCCGGAAAATATCACAATATTTGGTGTGGGTGTGCAAGAGTGTGTGTGTGTGTTACCCTTTAACTGTGACCCTGCTGTGATTTCTAGAGTTAACTTTGCTATCTGTACACTTTTACTTTTGAGACATTCACCACGGAAATGACTGGATTAATGAGCTGCTCTTCTCAGGCCTTCCTGCAGCCCTGTGGGGTCAAGGAAAAGGTTCCCAGTGACTCCACTTTTGTGTGAATCAGCTGCTGTCTGGGGGCATGCCAAAAGGGCCTGGAGTTGTGCAATGCACTAACATGCACCTTATGCTGGGTTTGGATTATCAGTTCCGTCAAGGAGGTGATAACAAAACAGAAGCTATAAAGAGAGTTTGGGGAGAAAATGGGGAATTAACTCTTTATCGGGCTTTCAGTGCAGAAAATTTCCCAACCAACAAACCCTCAAATAACCAAGCTCTCAAACAAAGAGCCTTTACTCCCAACCCCAAGGATTTTCAAGTTCAAACACCTCACAAATCATAGCGCATAACATCTTTCAAAACAGAAAATCCCTTAGGAAAAGGTTTCTCATAATTACAAATTTCCTTGCAGGAGATTGCTCAACAACTCTTAAGCAACATTTCCATTATGTGCAAAGCCAACACAAAAGCTTGTAGTGTTCCAGAGCGCGTTCCCTAGCTGGTGTAGCTGTGTGAGGTTACTGCTTTGTAGGGTCAATGTGAATTAGGGACACAATCCTGTGACTGATCCTCACACTTGTGAAGTGGCATTATCACCTTATTAGGGTATTTCATACATTTCAGCAGGACTGAGGTCCTGCTATCCAACCAGTGTGGTATCTCATTGCAGAAATACTTTGGGTAGTTGAAGGCTGTCCTGATCAGGGGTCATCATTGATTTTAAATGATGAAAATCCCACTAACATTTTCCTCTGACTTAGTATTTATTTTTGTAGCTCAACGTTCCAGGCTGAATATGTGATATTCATATGTGATATGGTTCCATGATATGTGATTCACACACTTTTTCTTCTGAACAGAAGTAGTTTGTTCAAAGGAAGGGCGAGTAGGACTTGCTTTTTCCTACATAAGGTTTTAAGAGAAAAACTACAGGAGAAAAGGGTCAAAATGACTTCAGCAGCTGAAATGTAATGGAAAATTTGCCTGCTTTCAAAAACCTTAATCTTTTCTTTGTGACTTTTGACTTACCCTGATACTAGATAATTCTAATTTTATGACTCTGAATTGCTATTGAATTTTATTCCTGAGGGGGGGAAAGTGAATTAATTCTGTTTAACCTCTTGCAGAAATTCAGGTTCTTTCCTTCATATCCCTGCTGTGTTTTATTTAGGCAGCTGCTACCTACATCTGTGAAGGCACACCTTGTTTTGTTCACAGACCTGCAATTTCCCAATCCTCCTTGCAATTACTGCAGTGCAGTCAGTGTTGACCCAAATATTTACAAGCCAGGGGGGTTTGACAGGAGCAGGAGCAGTCTCTGAAAGCAGTGTGCAATGTGGCTCTAGAAGAGGGACATGAATTCCTCAACCTCTTTGTTAAATAAACAAAGTATTGATGCTTGTGGTGAGTTGAACATCTGCATTTCACTTCAAGCATTAAGTGAAACTTGAAAATGCAGTACCCTCTGTTTTTATTAAATTCAGCAGCTTGACAAAACTTGGCTGTCAAAAGTACTTTTAAAAGAAGTGACCAGTAAAGAATAGTGTCCTTTATCACATTGAAAAACCAGATGTACTGCATATACCCCTCATGTGGATGGTGATTCCATTACTGCTCTTACTGAGTGTGTTACTTTTTGTCTATGTGGTAATTCCTTTATAGGTTAAACTTCAAGGCTTTTCTTCTCAAGAAAAAGCCGCACAGGAAGAGGATCATTCCCATAGTTCTCCTAAAGCCTAAAGATTGTTTATTTTTTTTGGGAGGAGATCCAACATGAACAGATTTTTTTCCAAAAAAGCAGAAACATTAAATTATTTAGAAATTTTTTATAACTTCTGGAGGAAGTCTGGACTATCGCATTGGTCCACACTAAACCCCAAAGGAGTTCAAGACATACATGAATTTTTCTTTAATACCTTTGACCTACTGTTTTTAGGTGAACAATTTACTTCTCAAAGTACACTACTCCAGGCAATATGTTCTGGGATATATGCTAACCAGGGTTTGCTCCCATGATGTCCCAACCTACTGCTCTGGGCTACTCATGGGATGATGAGTGAAATTTCTTCTAGGAGTGTGCAGGGCAGTGTTAATGCTCAAGTAACCCATATTTTGGATGATTTTCCAACAGAAAAAGGTGAAACTTGTGAGTGGTGTTCCTCATTTCACTTGATCAAGGAGCAAAATGCTGCAACTCAGAAGCTGAGAAGAGGAAACCCTGAGAAGGTCACAGGCAGGAGGTGACAACAGCTCCCTGAGGCTGAGCATGTCACTTGTCCCTGATCCAGGCAGCGTGCTGGCCACAGCTGGCTCTTTTCCCCCAGAGAAGGGCTCAGAGGACACAGCAGCACGTTCCCACAAATCCCAGCCCTGCTGCTTTACGCAGCCAGGCCTGGCACAGGAATGGTCCCTGCACTGCCTGCGGGCTCTCTGTGCCCCGGGAGCCACGGGATCAGCACCTCTGCTACACAAAGGCTTTTTTTCCTAATGCTCTCTGACTCTGGCTGGCTGGTATTACTGAGTGTGTTAGATTTATTTCTCTTTGAATGAAATGTTTGTTTAATCTCAAATGATCTGTCTTAATTGGCTGAGTATGTGGAAACATTTCAGTTTGGGACAGACCCAAAACAATAACCACAAACTTGTTCTTTTTGGTTGTTGTTGGTTTTGGGTTTTTTTCTCTTGGCTACTGAACAACAAAAAAATATCAATTATTTGCATGTTTTCTGTTTAAACATCAGCTGCAGAAGAACTCAGTAGGATTATGCCTTTATTTGAACCTGAAAATCAATGCGAAATGTGATCAGAATCAAAGCAGACTGGGAGAAACAATCGGGATAGAGAAGACAGAGTACTTTGCTGTACTCTGTCTTGCTGTACAAGATGTACAGGTGTATTTCTTTCTTTATGAAAAACTTGAATTCAAACTGATTTAATATTGGAATCTCTTTAAAGTTGGTATTATTTGGGAATTAATGATTTCCTTTGATTAGGTATAGAAATAGAGCTACAGGTGATGCACTGTTCTGTTTCAGGATAGTGTTCACTTGTCACAATATAATGTGAGCAGGTGGTTTAGATCAGGACATAATGACAGATTTCAAACTTGTTAAAATCAGTGGTTTTTCTGGACCAGGGCTTCATATTTTATGTCATCATCAAAGTTACAATTTCCAGACAGTGTGAGCTTCAAAATCTTCCATTGGGATCTCCAGATCAGCTGCATCTCAAGTGAAGGTAAAACACCATGTGGAGAAGGAGACAGCATGAAAGACAGGGAAATAATTTTTCATGTTTGTCTTACAATGATGCAGTAAAGAATAGAAATGGAAATAATGTTGTTAGAAACTACCCAACACAAACAGGATTTAGAGAGATGAACAAGACCTTTGGTTGCTGCAGAAAGGAGTCCAAGGTGGGATTGGAGACCCATGCTGCCTCTCCTGTGGAGCAAAGCTAAGGCTGTGGTTTCTGCTGCATCTGCGTCAGTAGTGTTGGGCTCTCAGATGGAAAATAAGAATTAAAAAAATTCCATTCTTGTTTGTCCACGCACAAATTAAATAACTGTAATTTTCTTTGTCTGCAGTGGCATTGGGGAAATGGAAATAGCTCACTTAGGTGCTGGCTATGAGGGCACTCTCCCTCTCTCCTTTCCCTTCCTCTTCAAGCACTTTGTCATTTCAATCTGTCATTTGATATGCTGACCACCAAATTAAACACATACAACTACTGTTATTTTGCATTGCTGTCACAGGAACAATGTTAAAGCAGTTACCCAGTAAACACAGCTTTGATTAGGTAAACAGAGCTGCCAAGAGTAGCTCATATGAAGAATGTGGTAAAGTTAGAAGGTGATGTTTTGGGTAGGCTAGATATGTGATTAGGGTCAATTCAGGGGTTGCTTTTGGTAAATTAGCAATCTTTTTTTTTTTCTTTACTCATTGCTGCATATCTTTGAAAAGGCTACACTACAAAATGTAACAGTCTCAATTACACTTTGGACGAGTTCCTGTCAGACCCACTCATGTCCGTCTCCAAGTTCAGCGTGTCGGATCACACTGAGGTTTTCTGAACAGCAAATGGGGCTTGGAATGTCACTGAAGCAAAACAAAACTCAGCTCTGTGGAAAATAGCGAATAAGTGAGTTGCTGCACTTTCTGGGAAAGCTTTTGTAAATGAAAGAGGGAAAAACTAGTCAGCTAAAAGAATCTTATACTGTAAGGACATGAAATTTCTCTAAGCAGGTGTGTTTGTGGTGCTGGCTTTATGATCTCACAGAAATGTTTGCAGGCACTGCTTGCGTCTGACATGTCCCCAGAGCAGGGGCACAGCACTGCCTGTAGATGGCTTTGCTAATCTGGCTGCAGAGCTAAACTCTGGCAAGCCCTGGTTTCACAGCTCTAACTCTAGTTGTGTACACACTTGGTTTGTAAGATAAGAGGCCCTGATGTAGCATTATCCACTGCTCCTCTGCCTTCCTATTCCCACAGCTTTGCTCAAAGTGGTGCTGTGACATTTACAACTACAACTGGCAAGGCCATGTAGTAATACCAATTTATCATCTCCTCCTTAGTTATGATTTCCTCAGTCCTACTTCTCAAACTTTCTATCCCCAAAGTAAATCACACAATTAGTTTATTTATTTTTTTCCCTATGGTTCTGCTACTGTAACTCAATAAGTCTATCAGTCTCTGCTTTATTTCCTATTTTCGCTGTTAGACAAAAGTGAAGTCCTGGCTAGGAGGCCAAACATGGTACAGAGGGAGTAAAAATATGATATTTTTTCCAATATATTTCCATTGTCTTTTCTTTAACTGGTCCAACTTAATTTTTCATAAAATGTCAAGAGAATAATGTAACTGTTCTACCATAACTAACTGAGATTTTTTTTCTCAGTGCCTGTAACAGGAAACAGTATAAATTTCTATCTTCCTACTTTGTCTAATTACCCGTATCTAAACTAGGTAACAGCTTAAAGGGTAAGCAATATAAATAATTACCTAGGACTTTTAATTAAATTTGGACGCTGTGTTTTTGCCACAAAAAGTTGGACCAGATGATCCTTAAAATCCCTTCCAACCTGGTATTCTGTGATTGGAATATTGACCTTTGGTCTGAGTCATCACTTTCCACTATAATTGTGAACTCTGTTGGCAGTAACCATATGTACAGCCTTTGGTACATGGCTAACAGATCTAACAGACTCAGAGGCTTTGAAGCTGGGATTAGAAATGTTAAAAACATCCCAAAAACTCATCATTCATGGACATGGACCAAAGTCTAGAATGGAACAAAGTATGTGTCTCTCAAGATTGGATCTGTTATGGAGCAATCACAAACTGGGCTGAGAGACATCGAGCGCTTTTCAGCTGTGTTTAATTTTCCTTCATCTGTTAACCAGGAAACAGGTATTATTATTATTTCATTTTATACAGGGGGATCAAAACTAGGGAGAAATTTGTTTAAGGTCATTCAGGAAATCTATAGCAGAACAGAGGAGATCAGGAATTTCTGAGTTCCAGACCAGGACACTAACCATGGGACAGCTCATTTCCTCTCTGTAGGAGACTCTGCTGCCAAATTGCATTAGATGAGAACAAGTCCCTGTTTACACTTCTTTAAAACAAACCTTCATTAGGACTGGATTCAATACATCACAAATACATTATCAAGATTACCATGAAATGTTTATAAATCTCTAAATCCAAAGGATAGGATTGGCTCATGTAAATGAAAATGAGATCACAAGACTCAAGACAAAAGCAAGTAAGTTTTTTGAGGAGAAGAGTAAGGTTATTTGCTGATGTAAGGCAAATGAGTTGAAAAAACTCAGAGAAGCTTTTCTGAATTGGGGAAAAAACTTGTTTGTGTGATTGAATATGTCAGAATAATTTAAAAGCCCATTTATTATGAAACCAAATCTGTTTGTTTGAATACTGCATTTCAACTAATCCCTCGAGGCTGTTTACATAAAAGCAAACAATCTGCTAATGTTAAAAATTTTACTCACTTCCCTCATTTCCCAGTTCTTTCTTAAGGAAAAAAAAGGAAAATAAAGAAAACCACTTTAGTGCAACATTCTTAAACTTACAGAGATTGTCCTTTTGCAAGAGCCAAGTGTCGCTGAGCTGCCATTGTCTGCAAAAGATGTTGTTCAAGTAAGTAATGGAAAAAAACCTCTGCTTTAAAATCAAATAAAATCAAACTGTTTGTGCTTAGTATTATGGATCCTTACTGGATTGCAAGTATTGTTTAACACCTTGAATACGCTGTAGTGATTTCTTCATTTTTACAGTGACAGTGCATTCCTCACCTTGGTTCCAGGACAAACGGCTCCTTGACATAAGTCAGGATACATTTTCAGTACAGTGACTGTACAGACGCAATTTGTCTTTGATCTTCTTTTTATTATTTTTATTCCTAGGTACTTATTTACTTCTGTTACCACCAGATTAATTCCACAATAATTTCTGGGTTTTTCCTCACTTTTCAATAAAGGTTTTCTAAGCTGCACTAAATTTAGGCCTACATCTTGCCAGCATTATTCCTTCCGTGCTCTGCTGCAGTGACAGACATACAGACTGCTCTGTGTTCTGCCTGTGAGTGAACAGCCATTCATTTATTTCCCTGAGTGCAATCCTGCTGAAGTCAATGGGGGTTCTGTCTTTATTTCCATGAGTCCTGACTTTCAGCCTGTGCCTCAAATAGGGTCAGAAAGTTCCCAGGGACAGCAGCTAAAGCAGGGATGTGACTAAATCTGTCTGCAAATCTGGCATTGCTGGTAACTCAGCCAGCTCTGCTTATGGGATGAGACAGGTGAATGTGTCTGAATGTGTCTTCTGGTGCCCAGTGGCAGCCACATCCACATGTCCAAACACAGGGCTGTCCATGAATTGACTACAATGGAAGATAATAATCTTAATCTAAACGATTCATACATTTTGTTCAGTTTTTTTTTTTTTACGTTATTCAGCAGCCAAAATCTAGGCACAGAGAAACAGTTGAAAAATTACTTTGCCTGGGCCCTTATTGCTATTTCATAATCATGAAAACATGTGTTGTTTAAAAAACAAATGTCTGAATTCCTCTTGTTTCCCAAAAGAACATTAAATGCTTGTTTAATGTCTGTCAGGTAAATACAGATATCAAACTTCTTTTAGACTTGCATACATTCCTTTCTATTCAACATTGGAACATAGGGAAGAGTGAAGCTGGAGTAAGGCTCCCATAATAACTTTCTTTATTGCCAACCATGTCCCTCCTTCCCCAAATTCTGTAACCTTCCTGTTCTCTGTTACTCTTCAGTTAAACACCACCTTGCATCCCTCCTATCCTATTAATGTGGTCACTTGTCCTTCACTCCCTCTTCTCTTTTCTTTGGGAATGATTTTTTTTCTTTTTCAGACTTATCACTTCATATAATTTTTTTAAAAAAATGTATTTGAACAGAAATCAGAGGGGAACAGCTTTATCCTAAAGCAGTTCTCACAAATCCTTTGGGAAAGGCAGGATGATGTATTTGGCCAAGGAATATACTGTTTTGTCTTCTGGCAGGTGAACAGTGATTATTCTAGGCTGGCTCTTTTCCCTATTTCCTTATCAACAGTTTTGCTACCTACACAATTTCTCTCTCCCAGCTCTTCAACAAAGCATAAGAATTCTTGACATGCATCATTTATCTCCAAGAATAATACAGGCTCCAATACCAGAATATTATTTCTCAATTTTACCCATCATCTTCTTTTATATCAATCTTGCCAATAATTTACGGTGCTGCTGCATCTGTCAAGATGAGTCTTCTGCTGTGTTTAAAGGTGATATTTCTAATAATGCTTGAAATGGCACGCATTTTTTGTTGGAAAAAAAATAAACCCCAAACCTATGTCCATACCTGTTCTTTAATCGGATTTTTCTCTATATTGTTGACAAGGTCAAAACAGGAGCTCATGATAAAGATTAATTATCAACCAAGATGCTGATGCTGTAATTGGATAGTCTGTTTTCAGTTGTGGCAGGAAATCTCAGCTCACACAAGGGCTCTGCTCTGTGGAACCTGCAAAGCAACACTGGCCCCAAACAGGTCGGGCTGGAATCTGAAAGTTTTTGTTGGCCAACAAAATCCTCCCAGCAGTGACCTCCATCGTGAGCTCCCACATAATGTACTGCAATTTGACTTCCCAGAACTGGGAACAGGGATAATGGGAGGCGCATATTGCAAACTCTGTTTTGGTAAGTATACAGGATTTTTCTCCCTAGAATGGCACTGGCAAATTACTAGCTTGTTTTTCAAGTGTTTCAATGACTTCACTGCTTTATTGCTATCAACTGTGATGAAAGCCAGGTCTTTGGTTTACTTGACCCCTTTTGAAAATGAGACTACTTTCAATTTTTCTGGTAAGACCGCTTTGGAGATTTTGTGTCTATTGCTTGGTCATGTGCTGCTGATGGAGATTTGAGATTCTGCTCACGTATAGTAAAAATAAGGTTGAGCTTATGCCTAATCTCTCAGAATTTTGTGGTGCAGTTTTCAGGTAGATAGTGAATAGTCAGTTTGGAGTATTTCCCCCTCAAAGAACATAAATAAGGAATCTATGAGTGATTGCCACAGACACTCACAAGAAATCCACACCACAATCCAGGCAGTTTGATGTCTCAGTAGTTGTGTATTCTTGTGGGCTCTAAAGAACCTTCATGGGAAAAGAGGCTTCACTGAGGCTGTTATTAAGGATTTTATTCTCTCCTCCTACAAAAAAAAATATTGGTCAGAGATAATTTCACAGAAGACAAACTTCTCATCAGCTCTCAGCAGAATTAAGTGCCACTTATGGAGACAGAGGAGTTAATGGAAGAATGAACTGCATTGTAAAAAAGGCTGCTGTAGCTCTTACATGTACCATTTCTTGATCATCCAAGAAATGATGGAGATTTCATTAGAAAGAAAGAAGAACATTTTTAGCTTTGGATAGGCAAACAATAGGAGACACACTTATTTTAAAGCAACAATTGAGTTTCCATAAGATTCAACCAGCTATTCTAGAGCCAGCTGTGACACTGATTACTTCAGTAGGCAGGTGATGATCAGAACTATTTAACATCCATTGAAATAAATACTGAGGTAGAATCAAAAATGCTTTCATGCCTCAACATTGCTTGTTACTGTTATCAAGAGGGGGTAATTTTTAAGAAAAAAAAATCAGGTAAAGATGGATAGTGTGTTCAGTACTGAACTGCAACAAAGAAATAGTCAAGTAAATGAATTTGTTAAATAAGAAGTACAGTATTTATTCTGAGGCTGTCTCAATGACTATGTCTGAAGTGATCACAAGGAGGCAATCTGGACATTTAAACAAAATAAAAATGGCTGAGTCAGATAATCCATGGGAACTGTTTGCTCTCTTATTAGTCTGTGGCCAAGGCAAAGCATTGGATGTAACCTTTTTCCCTGCAGAAAGGACAAACCAGACAAGTGTCTGACCCAGATGACCTGCAGTTCTTTTGGCAGAGGGTTCAGAAGCAGGAGGTGAGCACTGTTTGCATTTATTGATGAAGGGTCCTGATCCTGCTTTCATGTCTCATGGTAAAGTGTTGGATTCAGCAAAACCTCAGCCTGTGAGCTGTGAGCCTGGTGGAGGTTAATTCTGTGCTCAGTGCAGAACACCAGGCACAGTGCACTCTGTGACATTTCATCAGAATTCCAGGGAAAAGGATGAGATGTAGACCACAGCTGCTCAAACCTGTTGGAATCACTCTTTTCCAAATGCAATCAGGCTCTCTGCTGAGAGTCTGATTCACAACATCCTCAATGTGATTCAAGTGTTTAGGGCTCTTGCATTCTAAGGATAAGGTTTTGTGGGAAGTACAAGAAGACAAGGGGCATGAAATATGATTGTCAGATGTAACAGTGTCTGGCTGTAGAAAAAACTGATACTGTGTTAGAATTTTAATTCCTTCCTGAGTGAATTACTCAATCAAATTCAAGCTCACTGGAAAAAAGAAGGCAGGAATCAAATTTCTGATGCAGATATGCTCCTGTCAACATCATACACATGAGAAAAATATGTAGTAGCATGAATTTGAGCTTTAATTGACTGTATATCAGCATAATTGCAAATGTGAGCTGATTTAGGTATAATATTTAATGAAGAAATACCCCTTAAAGTTTACTAAAGCAGGTAATGTATTTTTGACCTCTTTTTTTAGATCAGTTTTCTCAACAGCGGAGGGGTTTTGGTGTATTGCTTGGTAGAAGTGATTTTTGGTGGTGCTTTTTTTTTTCTTTCTTTCTTTTTTTTTTTTTTTTATCTTGAAGCCTGAATTCTCCTACAAAACAAAACCCAAATTGTTTCTTAGTATTACAATTTTCCCCAGATTTGGTAACTTTTCTTTCTGCTATGTCTAACTGGTCACCAGGAGAACTTGAGCAGGGTCCTAAGTGGTCAAAAGTGCTTGACTTTAACATCCAGAGGGAGGGATCTAGAGGCAGTTCTGGTTTACAGCTGGGTGTAACCTAGCTGATCTAAATGCTGAGTCTGCACAGAGCCCTGTAGCACTGCTGACATTCAAATCAAGCACAAGGTGCAGTTCCCACACTTGTATCACTCCTGATTTCCTATTCCTGCACTCTCCCACCCTTTTGCTAAGAATTCTTATGCTGCAAAGCAGGTAGAAGGATTTTCTTATTTTCTGACCCTAGAAGATTTAATTGAAGAAAATACTTTCGTTATTAAATGAGAGTCAGAAGTGGTGCTGGAAATGGTGGTACTGAATGAGCACCATTGGAATGGGTGAGGGAAACCCACCCAGTGCTGGGAGATGGATGCCAGCCCAGGGAAGGGGAAATTGAACTGCACAGCTGGAACTCTTTCCTTGGGGAAAACCTGGTCCTAAATCTTACCAAAAATTATATACTTCAGTCCTATAGTTTATAAAGTCACTAGCATACAGCCACCTCATTGTGATTATGTATGAAAGCATGAAAAATGTAGCAAAATACTCAGCTACAGAATTGTTCTCATTAGCCCATATCTATTAGCTTGGAATATGATTTTTCTAGAGAATAGCTGATTAAGTTCTTGAACCCTGTACAGAAATATGTCAAGCAAGTTTTTTTCTTTCAACAATAGAGAGATTCTACATGCCCATATTTAAATGAATATGACCCACAAGCCTTAATAGTTTTATTGCTGATTCACTGCCTAAATTATCTGCTGTTAGAAAGTTGTTGTTGATGTCCTGTATTGTTAAACCAAATTATTTCTATAGGCCCCATTTTATTGTCAGCATCCACACCTGAAATTCAGCAGCATGGCTGACTTTGCTAGTATTTCAATGAAGCAAGTTTTAATCATAGGTTCTCTCTTTTGCCTTTGCACCAGTAAGGCTCTTGGGTACAGCTTGTCCCCAGAAACATTCTAGGGAAATGTAACATGATTTTCCTCTGTTTTACTGAGGGCTTAATTGTGCAATGGTAAATAACTTAATTGCTCCTTTAGCAAATGGTGATGCTGCTGCACTGTTATACTCTGTGCTCCAATCTGTAACTCATTTTCCCTCTGACTCAGAAAACCACTAATTCTAAGGAAAATAGTTCTTTAACAGAATTTAGTATTTTTAATAGATTTTTTTTTTCTGTTAGCATGTCTGAACCTGCAGTGGTTAACCTGAACGCCTGACTCAGCTGTGTGACAGTGTGGCAGTCTGTGACAAGAGGGCTGTGCCATGCACAGCAGAAGATTGTCACCATGTGTCCCAGCACAAATTCTGTCTGCAATTAGGGGTCCTCTTTATAGACAGTGCAGACTAATTTGCTGTTTGTTCAAGATGATGAGGCATTAGCAGGACCATTTGTTTGGATCATTATGTTTTGGGTCATTGCTGAATTTTTGAAAAGAAGATAGTCCCACAACCTATTACTATTAGAATGTTTGTTTCTTTGATTTATTTTTTTTAAGGTTGGCTCAGTTAGGAAAACTTTTCTCTCTTCATGGATTCAGCTACAATTTATCTGCTCCCAAAAAAGATAACATACATTTTATGAAGGTGTTAACAACTCATGGATATTGATGCATTCCATTCACATATGACTCTGAATATAGCTAATCTGCTACACAGCTAATTAGGGCTTCAGGAATTTACCTCCACGTTTTATTCTGTTGTCAATATGCCTCACCAAAACCAAGCACAGAGAACTTAAGCCAAACATTAAATATTACTTGCTGTAAACAGCTGACTAAAAGATCACACTGAATTTCATCCAAGAGTAGGTTCTGGTAAACAAAGGACACTGTGCTCAGTGATCTTACAAACCTCTGAGTCCCTTTGGCCTTTTCTCTTTTAATACTGTACATTCCTTATGATATCTGCTCCTCTTTCTGTGACTTTTACTGTACTGGCCTTGCTGGGATATTCTGTTTTCACATTCAAATTATAAAATATTTTTTTTCAAAGCAAAACATGGAAATGTGATTTGAAAACAGTAACTTTTCCTGGCCTTTGATCATTGAAGGTATCATAAAAGAGTCAGTGGTTTCATGCAGCCATGTGTTTTCCATTTTTATTTATTTCATTCAAGTATGGAATTTTGAAAAGAATTATTACTCATTGATCAGTATGAAGTATGATGTTTTCATGGGATGTTCAGTCCCAGAGACTTAACAGTTCAGTTAAATTAAAGCCCCATAATTTCATTCATTGTGAACAATCAATCAACACATCTGAAAGACAGAGCTGCCAAGGAAAAATATTTCACATTAATATACTCAATGAACAACAAATAGCCAATTTAAAATTGATAAGCTCTTAGAAAAAATAGAAGTTCTGTAATCAATCTAAAAGTATAATATTGTTATGGGTGATTTTTTATTTCTAATTTAGGATGTAGCTGTTTTCATTTAAGAAGTAGATTTTAAAAAACTGATAATGTTTGTTTTCAGAAAGTGGGAAACATCAGGTAAAAAATATTTTCTCTTAGTTTAATAAACTGAAAAAACCCACTGAAATGAAATTTGTGCAGTTGAACTGGGCTGTCAGGTTTGGCTCTCCTGTTCAGTGTTGCATCAGCACCAGAATGCATCACAGCCACCCACCTCTCATTTTACTGCATTCTTCTGATACTTCCTATTGCTCAATCTAGTCCAGTCAGCACCAGTTTTGTCTCCTTGGGCTTCACTCTTAACATTTTCTTTCTTATTTTGGTATTTATGCTCATGTAGAATATAACTTCATCTCCCACTTAATTTCTGCTTAGCCAGGTCTGATTCATTTACAGCATTCTCTCCAAATTCACATTTTTCAGTCCAACCCCTTAATTATTATCCTTACTTAATTCTTTTCAAACTCTTTATCTTCTGTGGTAGCAAGGCAGAGCTATCTAAATTTTTCTAGATGTGAGGAAGCAGTAACATATTTTCCTAAATAATTCCTTATCAGCTTTTATCAGAGACAATGGAAGTTCTTCAGAAGACGTCAGAAGGGAGTGGATAATTAGCTGTGAAAGCTAAGAAAAAATATAGGAAAGACTGATTTTCTTGAAAAGTAAATCAAAGTCTGGGCACTATTCAAAAAGAAACAGGGAGGTTCACTGTCAGTTTTTACTCCTTGGTACAGCTCAGGTGCAGCAGGACCCACAGCAGTAAGGGCTGGATGTTTCCCCTTCATCCTACAGGCTGAGTAACTCAGAAGGAAACAACTCTGATCTCACACTGGCAAAGGAAAGTCAAAAAGGAAAGTAAAATCAAAGCTATTACTCAGGATGAGAGGAAATGTTCTCTTATAAAGGTCTTGATAGTTGATTACTTAGGCAAATTTCAGCAGAAATGGGACTTGTCCAGCAGCCCTCCAGACTCATCCATTTAGGATCCATTTGGGTTACTTTTCTAACCCAAATCAGGCTACTCAAATCAGGCTGTCTTGTTTCCACTGCAGTGCTGCACAGTGCTAGTATTATGGATTAATTTTGTACTGGTTTTCATTTTACTTCTGGAAGGAAAATGATTTTTACTGTTTTACATGTACTAATTAAACAGCCCTGCCTAGCCCAGTTCCCTGAGCTAGAAAGTAGAAGTTTGATGCATAACTTCTTGGTTTACTATTAACCAGCTGTGACCCCAGGCAAGCAGAATGTTAAAATGCTATTAATTGTTTTGCTACTAATTGGAGATTTTAAATAAATAAGCCCTTCTCATTTATTTTTGCAACCTGTAGTGTTGCTCATGGACTCACAAGTTGCTGAAGAAGGCCAGTTACTAATTTAAAAGTCAGAAGTCAGACTCACTCTTTCTGTGCTTGCTCTCACTTCTATCTATGTACAAATTTGTGTTGCTGGCCTCTAAGAACCCTTAGGCCACTTTGTGTTGTGAGTCCATAAAGCCAAAATTTCTCATCAAGCACCTGTACCTGGAGAGAGGGGTCACAAATCTGGGGCTGGCAGATGCTCTGTCTCTGCCCCTGGACCTTCAGAGGCACGTGGGCTCCACAATGATTACTAATCTGAAATTTGCTTGGTCAGTCCTGTTCTGTAGAGGTTCCTCACTGAACCTGAACACTTCCTTTGACTTATAAATTCAGCCCTCTGCCCTTCAGGAAACAAAGCCAAAGAAAACCAGTGTGTTGACATGTACTGCATGTGAATTCCCCTTTGCTCTCAGGCTTTGACACTCTGGTTCCTCTCCAAGCACCTTCTTGTTCTTCTTTCTCCTCTCCAGTGAAACTCCACTAATGCAATTACTGAAAATATCATTATCTTTCATTAGCTCTCTGCTCATCAAATCCTGCTGTTTATCAAGAGTAACTGCCTTACTGAGATTTCACAGGTAATTGTTCTGCTTGGCTCAAGCCTATATCTATACAGATTGTATTAATTTAGTAAGAGCTGAATGGTTACATGGCTGCCTAGCATAATATTATATTCTAATTAAGGATATAAACTTGTTTACCAGATTTCTCTAGCACAGATATTACTTGTGGTAAGCCAACACTGTGAGAACTACTTATAAAAAATTAGATCATTCTTAATTAAATCTTTCCACAGAGATACCTCTCCACATCATAAATGAGTGCTCTTCCTTTTCATTAATGTGAATTTATTTCTTCATCAAAAAATTATCTTCTGCCAGGAAATTTGAACACTTTCACTTAGTTGAAAGCCTTGAGGCTGAATTCCTGCTTCTGGCTGTGGTTTGTTGTTGAGTCTAAAGCTCCTACTACGCTTTAAGATAAGTATGATTCTAGGGAAAAATAATGTTGTGGAAACATGAAGCTTTTCTAAAATTAGATTTGCTTGCCTAAGTTGTTGTCTTACTCTAATTTCATTTAGTTTACTTTGGTATATCATAAAAATTATTTTTCCTCACTTTTAGATGATAAGACCTTCAGATAACTTTTTATTATTTATCTAGAGCAGTCATGTATTTTTGCATCAGTATCAATCTCTAGCTGTGGTGGCATGGCTCAGGGAGAGAACTGTTTATTTGAAATGTAATCATTGGCTATTCTGGGGCTGCTTTTTCTGCTAACCAGATGGCATTTACTTTGTTTGTAGCCCAAAACCTCTTGATGTTACTTAAAAGCTTCCCACTGCTTTGAAATGGACTTTAGATTTATA
The DNA here is from genome assembly GCF_028769735.1 of Zonotrichia leucophrys gambelii. Lineage (NCBI taxonomy): Eukaryota > Metazoa > Chordata > Aves > Passeriformes > Passerellidae > Zonotrichia > Zonotrichia leucophrys. The sequence goes on along the minus strand of NC_088178.1, from coordinate 18,855,682 downwards.
TTTTATGATACACTTAAAGAATAACAATGAAGTAGTTTTACTTTGAAACATGAAAAATTATAAGAGGAGAATCAGAGTAAAAAAAAACCATCAGAAAACCAAATGAACTTTCCCACTTATCAGGATATATCAGAACAGGATAGAATGGAATATTTCAGTAGAATAGAACAGAATGGAACAGAAACTGGAAGGGGCATAAAATGATCATAAAGTCCAACTGTCTGACCACTTCAGGACTGACCAAGTTCAAGCATCTTTTTAAGGACGTTTCCACATGATTTAGTTATTGACAAATTTGGGGTATCAAGCATCGCTTGAGGAATAAATAAATAAAATAAATTGGAATAATTAGAAGGAAATTATTTCTTTATTTAATTTGACTTGAGCAAACTGATCAAAAAGAATACTTGATGACAGACTTCTTCTGGCTTGTTTTTCCATGGTCTCCATTCTGGAGAATGGAAGAAGAGAAAAGGAGCTACTATGAAGTTAAAAGCAGTTAATTTAGTATAATTTGTAGGATGCTTGTTCTTATGTCCCCAAATACTAAAGAGGTAAGTAATAAAAAAGAACATTCTGTCCTATATATTTAAAATAAGAGAAAATTACTTTGTTATTTTTTTGTGTAGAACTGTACTTCCACTCCTGATGAAGCCCACTTACTACAAATTACCCCATTCTGAACAGGCAGGATTCAGTCAGTAATGGCAATATGTGTCTCCTCTGCCCTTTTAAAAATTTGGGTCTATGGTAGTACAAAAAATGGATACTTTATATAATCATAAAGGAGCCAACCCTTAGTTCTGAAACATCAAATTTAACTTTAAAACATATGTTTAAAAATGCGTAATCTGCTATTCATTATCCAGATAAATGGGTACAGAACTGCTACATGAAGCTTCCTATAAATCCTTGAAGGGAATGCTTTCAAATTCATGGGTTTACAGGAAGAACATGCTCAGTGATACACCTGCTCTATAATCACATTGCTATTATTCTGTTCATCTTCCCTCACTCCTAAGGGCTGTACTTGTACAAAGCAACACATAAAACTGCACATAAAAAAGAATCAACCCACACCCTGAAGGATCCTAATGATCTCCCATGTACGCCTTGTATTGTCATATCAAAAAAAAGGGTTCAAGAAAGTACCAGATACAAGGTTTGCAAATGAGAAAAGGGAATTACTGCCCTGCAGTTCTTTCTGATACAGCCAATTTAGTCACTATTTGTAGCAATCAGATAATTTTAGAGCAACAGTATGTGATTAAGATGAAAGTGTATCTCTAAGCAGGAATAAATGCAAATCAATAAACTGATGTAATGAAAGGTTTCAAAAGCCACTTCTAATATTTAGCATTTGTCATGATCCATTAGGGAATCATTTGACCAACATGAGGCATCTTAGTTTTTATCCTTATGTAAATATTGCTCAGAACAAATGTGAATAAGGCAGTATGGAATATTTTTTTGTTGTTGTTGTTGTATTGAATATCCTGGCAGATTGCAAATATTCTGACTTAGATTGGAAACTTCTGGGTATAGTAATTTTTTTCCATTTGGAAGTTTTGTCTGTCTTTGATAGCTGCATGATGGATACTTGAGCTCACTCCTCCTCTGCTAACACAGTTTGGCAAGGATGACTTAGTCAAATGCAGTTGTTTCAGCAGTTTAGCACCTTTGTTTCGGCTTTGCTTATCAAAGAATTGCTTTGCAGGTCTGCTGGTATCCCAGTAAGAATCTGCTTGGAATCAATAGTACCATGAGCCATTTGATGATCAATTCCTTGGTTAAAGGATTGCCTCTCAATGGTCTTCTTGGACCCTCTTTTTGAGATCACATTAAAACAGAAAATCTGTCTTTGCTCTTTCTAGTGAAAAGAACTATAATGCAAACATATTTCACAAATTGTAGCAAACCTCTGTGTCCCCTCTCCCACCTCCAAACCTCACCAGGGAAATTGAGAATATTTCCTCCTTGTTCTGTCTACAGCAACTCTTACCTCATTTGCCAGGAGCTGTGTCTCATTATCAAGAAGCAAAGAATTTAACTTCCTTGCTGATAGGGATGTTTAGAAAATAAAACACCATTATTCACAACTGTACTTCCAGTAAGAGCAAACAGTCCCTGTTCAGATATCAGCAGGTGGAAATCTCAGTAGAAAGATGCATGTTTGTTGTTATGATTCCTGATGACCTTTCTTGGTTTTATTTTGCTTTGATAGTGAATGCTTACTGGCATGTTGGTGGTTTTAACCTCCTGAACAGATCTGGGGCTTGTTGCAAAACACCATTAATTTATATTTAACTACCTAGGAATTTCCTCCTTTAGCTGCCTTGGCTGTGTCCCAATTCAGGCAGCACTTAAGCCACAATTTGTGACTGTTTTACTGCTATGAAGGTCAGAGTGGTGGTTATCAGAATGACAAAGCCATGGGTGAGTTGTCAGCTGCATTCTGCTGAACCACACTTCTTTTAACTTGGTGAATTGCCTTAATATATATTTTAAAATGTGTATTTTGAATATGACAGGATGCAGCAAGTATTTTATGCACCCTCCTCAAGAATCAAGCAAACCCAGGATCCTGAGACACATCTTTAAGGAGACATATTCTGACCTCCATGTCTTGTTTCAGATACCTACATGGTCTGACTGCACACCAGGATGACTGTGCATGTGTTCTTACAAAATCCATTTCCTAGCCTGGGCAGAAATTTACCGTTTTGTCTTAACACTATCAAGCCAGGATGTTGAGGATACGCTGCAGTCACATAACACTTAAAAGGAAGCCTTATTTGCTAAATTTATATGTTACTTTAAAAGGCTAGGAATTTGTGACATCCTTTATTGTGCACTTACTGCCATTTTACTATGTACATGATCACCTTCCACATTGCTGACCTAATTTTCTGATTGCATTTTCTAGACAGGAGGCATAATTAATTTCTCAAGCAAAATTGGCCCTTATCAGTCTTAACTGCTTAATGAAATGAGATTGCAAATTGTCCTTCACTACTATACGATTTAAAATCAGTCTCTTTGAAAATCTGCTGTAAAATCAGGTTAACAACCTTAAAAAAGACATGGGAATAATTCCCCATTTCATAATGAGAATACTAAAAAAGACCACTAAAAATCCAAGAAGAATTAGTAATGCTGGTGTTCTTAACAAGTGACTCAGATTTTCCAAGACTATAATTTTTTATGTCCATGTTTCTGCTGTCTGACTATTGCTAACTTCAGAACAGAGCAAGCTTCTGCCCAACCTCTCAGCATTGCTTATTAACCTTTCGAAACTCATCATTTCCATGATTTTTCTTCTCAGCCATATAATACTTAGAATGGTATATATGCATAAAAATATGTGCAATCTTTCTGATGTAAATCCCACCTAGTCTAAATCTCCTTTGGTACCTTCAGCTGCATATAATCTTTTTTTTCATTTGAATAGTTCATTCATCATGTACAGTTAGACCTTTGATAGAAGCTGTATTTTGGGTGGCAGGGCACTAATTCCAGAGAAGAAGGAAGTCCTGAAGGATTGCTGGTTTTGGAGAAATGGAAGTCAGTAACCCTAACCCTCTATGGGGATGGGTACTGTAGCATTCAGTGTCTGTGGCCTCAGAAGTCTCTTTTGTCTCAAACAATTATGGGCTGAACAAGGTGGCATTTAACTGAAGGATTCTCACTGACAGCTTTATTTGACTGAGGTGCCCCGAATCTGATCCTATATTCACAGTATCCCTCTGGAGTTATTTTGATTTACTACTTTGGTCTGTGAAATTTAAAGGCTTTTATATCACTGCTATTTCACTAAATGGAAAGATGACACTTAGCTGTTGTTATGCACAAAAAGGAAAAGGTTTCCAATGTTTTGCAGCAAGAACTGTGAATATAATAAAAGTACATAGTAACTATCATTGAAGGCTGCATGAGGAATTTATGACGATGAAAAATGATGAAGAGATATTGTTTTTATTTGCATTCTACCAACTTTGCTGTTGCTTCTGAAATGCCTACCTGTTCATTTACAGCAAGGTTCTTTGAAGCTGGTATTTAGTGAAAAATCTGTGCAACACTTGAGTAGCTTCCTGGATTTGTAGCAGGAGGCTTTGAGGACTTGATTACTGTACTCTTAATTTGCAAACCAGCAACATCAGAAGTTCTCCATCCAGAAGATTTTGTGACATTTTCTTTCCACTCTTTGGCAACCAGTGTGTGGACTGTAATTGTCACAGAACATGAGATGTCTTTTTATCTCTGTAACTCTTTCTCTCTATATATGTTAAACCATTGCTCTTGAATTTAAACTCATTGAATGTGAGCAGGAGAGCAGTACCTTCATTCAAGTTGAAACTTGTGGCAAAAAGAGTATTTTAGCTTTCTGATTTTTGGAGTGCCCAGGAGTCAAGGGCTTTGGAACAAACACAAGTAGCCCAACATAATAAGAAGTGCTGAAGTCAGTGAGCTAAGCCAAGGCACCACCTCAGTTCTGCAGTCTTTGAATAGGTAGAACGAGAAAGGATCAGGAAACACTCCACTGTGGCTCCTGCATCTGCAGCTTTTGTTCTCAGGCATAAAAAGGAGTTTAATCAAACCCAGCTCCATTATGGTTGACTGTCAAATGGTTGAGAGGAAGAGCCACTGCCTTGCTAAAAATTACATTAATCCTTCCTCCACTTTCCCACAGCTCTTGGCCTGTGAAAGGACTGCTGGCCCCTGAGAAAGCAGTGGCTGCCCATTCACAACCCACAGCAGAGGCTCTGGTGGGACAACTTTGGTCACTCCTGTTTTCATCAGTAATAGGAGATGAAGGAGCTGACCATGGGCCAGTATGAAAAACTTAGTTCTGCTGGTGTCACTGCCAGTTTTCACCCCTCCAACACCTTCTGAAATCTCCATCCCACTTAGCCATAATCCTACAAACCCATCCCCTTCCAGAGAAGTCACTATTTAAGTTATTCCTGTATCTGGAGCACACAGATGTGTAAAGGGAGCACCAGACACACCTCTCCTGCTTATGCCAATGCTTAACAAGCTGCTTGCTCACAGCACAAAACTGGGATGTGGCACTTTGTGCTCTTACAGGTGCACAGATGCAGGCACTTTCAATGCCTCTTGTCTGAAAAGCAAGTTGGAAGCTTACATTTACTTTCCTAACACTATTTCTTGCCTTTTTTTCTCCATCTCTGCAGCAACTGAAATGCTGCCCCTCCTTTTGGCAGGCTACTGCATTACTCAGGATGCGCTCTACAAGTTTGCCTTTCCCTTACTACATTTTACAAGTACACTCAAACAGCTGTCTTGAGGTTTTTCTGTTCTTTCCTTTGTCTTGATCTACCTGATAATGCTGTTTCAGCTTTTACCACCCAGGCTGCAGTCTTGAAGTATCAACTTCATTGCTTCTTTTCAAGCAAAATTGCCCCCCTGTTTCAGGATCTTTGGGTGAAAAAATCTGGCTAGGGAAGAAAGGCATGGAGCAAGCTGTTTGTAGTTTGTGATCTCCATCTCCATTTATTCCTAGGCAGGGGAACATAAAATAAACTCTCCTTCTCTGATCTTTAATAGGTAATAATGTATTTTGAGATATTTTTATGTTTTACTGTTGTCTTAAAAAAGAACTTATGGGAATTTATAGGTCCCAATTAGACCAAACTGAGCATTTTTGCCCATTGTATGCTAAAATGCCAAAATCTGACAATTTTGAAGAAGGTCATCATGTGGTGCTCTTAACTGTTTATGCAAGTGACTCTAAATACTGTTTGAAGAAATAGATTTATCTAGCCTGTGTTTCCTCACTGGTGGATTACAGAAAGGCAACTTGCACCTGCACTATTCAAGATATGAAGATAAGCAAAAACTAGTACATTTGAGAATGTTAATTTTTAAGTAATCATCTTGTGGCACCAGGGACAGTACCACTCAAGACTGTGTACCAATGAAAACAAATTTAAGTTCATCATCATTGTAGCCATGATAAATTCTGTAGTATTTTACAGTTTTGTTTCATAATTTGACATTGATTTTATATTTTGGTTTACTCTACAGTAAGAGTTGTTACTAAAAGCTCCCATTCAGGCCTGTTTGGTAGTCCTGGGCATTGATGGATGAAAGAACTTGAAAGTCATGTATAACTTCAACTGGTAAGAGCTTGAGTGCATGATGGGAAACAACCTCTGAATTTCCAGCCTATGGGTCGTATCATTAATGCCTCATCTGGATGTGCTCTCACGGTGTTTCTCCAGTACAGAAATGGTCCAAGGAGCACTGTTGGCTCTCCTTGACCCGGGAGGCCGAGGGCCGTCTGTCTGGGGCTGTGCCAGCCGCATCCCTGACGGTATTCCTGGGGTTACCCCTTCCCGAGCTCCCCGCGTGCGGCTGACGGGCGCAGTTGGGAAGCAGCGTGTGGAAAGTGTAGAGGAGGTGAAGCGGTGCCTGAGGACAGATGTGGCCTCTTGGCTGCCCCATGAGTTGCTCCGGCTGTGGCTGCAGCCTGGCGGGCGGGAACCCGCCCGTGGCTGTGATGTGACACGGCAGCGCGGCTCTCCTTGCGGGGACACCGCGGGCTGCGCCTCCCGGGACGGCGGGGCGAGGTGCGTGTGCTGCAGCCCCGGGGCATCGAACTACGGCCCCGGCACGGAGCCGGAGCGCGTCCCGGGGGCGGCGGGCGGGAGGCCGGCTGGGGAGGCCGTGTGGGGAGGCGGAGGCAGGGCGGGCGCGGGCGGCGCCGGCGGGAGGGGGCTCGGCAGCGCTGGCGGCCGGCGGAGCTCCGCGCTGCGCTTCTCTCCGGCCCCGCGGGGCGACGCGAACGTGAGCGGCGGCAGGGCCGGACGGACACCGAGACGGGGGTAGGGAAGCACGGTGGCGCGGCGGGGCTGGCCCGGGCCGGCGGACACCAGGGCACTTGTGCCCGGCGAGCCGGGCTCGCTCCGCCCCCGGCGGCGGCAGCGCTTAAGGGAGAGCGGGGCGGGGGGCGGGAGCGCCGCTGCTCCGGCACCGGGGCTGCTGCCGGTGTGCGCCCGCCGGTGTGCGCCCAGTGTGTGCCCCCGGTGCTTGCCCGCGGTGCGGTTGCGCTGCCCCGCTCCGTCGGAGGAGCTGGCCGGCCGCGCTCCGCTGAGCGCTCCCGAGCGGCAGAGCTGCCTGGTCCGGCGTGCCCCGTTCCCGATGTAGCTCCGGAACAGAGGGGCTTCAGCGGCAGTTTGTAATACGGGCCCGCTTTTTTTTTTTTATCCTCCCTCCCTTTTTTTTTTTCTTTTTTCTTTCCCCCCCTGCCTGGGGAGGTTTTGGTATTGGGAATGTCCTTGGAGTAGAGATGGGAGATAAAGCATAAAGTAACTTGCGGAATTGGTTTCTGAATTACGGTGCGTCTGAAAACCAAGTTTGTGCTTCAGCGAGGGCGCTGGGAACTTGAAGGCTTCAGTGCTGGTTAGGTTAAAGCTTTGAAACATGAACTTGTGGGAGGAGAATTGTTTAGAGGTACTAAGATATTGTTTTGAAAAGAAATGTTTAAAAGTGGAGCGTGATTATGATCTCAAAATGCTCCAGTTTCAGTATTTCACTTTTGTGGTTGGGCTGGTTAAGTACTGTCATTCTTGGAGTTTATTGCAAAAACATTTGTTTAGCTTAGTTTAACCAACAGAATTGTTTGTATTGTTTATCTTACTATATGTACATAAACATGATATATTGTATACATTATTTTGTATGTATTATGCATGCAGAAACTTTAAATTTCCTGTGGGCTCTATTTGCATTGTGTAATCCATGCGGATAATTGTTTTACAATGTGAGTGATGAACTTAAAATGTGATGCCATATCATATCACTCAGAAAAGTGGAAAATTAGATTTGTACCGCAGACTAATATTATGGAATTTCTGCTTGAAATGCCATTTGAACAGTGGTATGCCTTTTACAGCGTTGTGTATATTTGTTTTTATAATTGCAGATGCCTTTTGATTGCAAGACTGCTGAAATGCTTTGAGGGCTGCGTCTCCTTTCCTAACCATGAACAGTTCAAAATCACCGGGGCTGGCTGGATTTGGAGTCTTGAAAAACACAACGTGCCACACGGAGAAGAAGATTTCAGTTTTCTTCTCAATAATCTTCATGACGGCGGGAATTTTGTCCAACAGTCTTGCAATAGTAATTCTCATGAAGGCATACCAGAGATTCAGACAGAAATCCAAAGCCTCCTTTTTGCTTCTTGCCAGCGGCTTGGTTGTCACAGATCTCTTCGGCCACCTCATCAATGGAGCCATTGCAGTGTTTGTGTATGCCTCAGATAAAGACTGGATTCGGTTTAACCAGTCCAACATTCTGTGCAGTGTTTTTGGCATCTGCATGGTTTTCTTTGGCTTGTGCCCACTCTTCCTGGGCAGTGTGATGGCTGTTGAACGGTGCATTGGAGTCACCAAGCCAATATTTCACTCTACAAAAATGACTTCTAGACATGTGAAAATGATGTTGACTATGGTATGTCTGTTTGCTGTTCTTATAGCTTTGCTGCCTATTCTTAGGTTTAGAGCCTACCAAATTCAAGCATCGAGGACCTGGTGCTTCTATAAAACAGAACATGTTGAGGACTGGGAAGACAGATTTTATCTCTTACTTTTTTCTTGCCTTGGGTTCCTGGCCCTTGCTATTTCATTCCTGTGCAATGCTGTCACAGGAATTACCCTCTTAAGAGTCAAATTTAAAAGTCAACAAAGACAAGGCAGATCTCATCATTTTGAAATGATCATTCAGCTCTTGGCTATAATGTGTGTTTCTTGCATTTGCTGGAGCCCATTCCTGGTAAGAGCATAATGTATTTGCCAATGTTTAATGCACATCACTGTATAAAAGTTATACTTTTTTGTCTCCAGGTTTTAAAGCACTTAAGTTGTGATAACAGCTCCACCCACTCAGTGATATTCATTTTATAGCATATTGCCCGTAATGTATGTACCTGTGCATCTATAAAAAACTTGTAGTTATTCTCCACTTCTGATGTATACACTAAACTAAATATATAGTGATGGTGAGGACTGCATTTCCAGTGCTGTGGAGCAGACAGTGGTAGAAGAATCACGGCTCGAATAATTCAGAACAAATATTGAGCTCTTCCAAAAATTCAGTGAAATCTAGGATTGGGAAGTCTTTTTACTCTGTACAGTGTAAGTAATTCTTTTATTTATGGCAGCCTGTTTGCTGTTATTTCAACAGTTTACTGCTACTTGTGAGCTTTGTTAGGGCAGGTAACAGTTAAGAACCTAAAAATCCTGCCTTCCATTATCAGGGTCTTAAGGGCTTAGCTTTAGGGTCGTATTGAAAACCAGTGGTTGGCAGTGGGTTGAAATCAACATGTGGTTTAGACCTAAGCAAGCTGGGTTTGTAATGTGGACAGAGGAGCAGCAGAGCTGGTATGGGACTGTCCCTGCTGCGAGATGGATCAGTGCTGGATCAGTGGATGGATCAGTGCCTGCTCTGTCAGTGAGCAGGGTCACAGGAGGTGGGATTGTGGCATGGGAAAGAATTTGACAGCTCCAGCTCTATCATGGCACTAGAAAGCTGGTGTTAGCTTTTAGTGTAGCAAACTTGTCTGAAGAAATTGAGGTTTTTTGCTAGAGGGTTTAACTCACAAGTAACGTGGAATCTTGATTTCTTCCCTAGAAGCAGGGTCCTTTAGTTTTCCAGTGATATGAATGAGGAATTCTGGATTGAACTAACAAATGCTGACATTTAAGTCTAAGATCTGTATCATATCCAGCTGTATTCCATCTGCTCACTGCCTGTGGTACAGTCTGAAGTTACCTGAGTTAGTTAAAAATTAGATACTGACAGTGGCCTGGCTGCAGCAGTTTGGTGTCTGTCAGGTAGCATTTAATTAATCGAGTATCACCGGCCTCAGGGTGAAGTCTAGGTATGAATATCTGCAATCACTGAAATTAACAAAAACTTTCAATTTTGTTCAAATCATGGAGAATTTTTGTAGTCTTGCTCTGCAGCATAGTTTAAATTCATGTTGGCTTCTGTCAGTGTTGTGCTGTAGTGTGTGGAGCATAAACAAAGTTGTCAGAGCAGCAGAGCAAGTTTTGTAGGGAACTTTACAGTTATTTCAGACACCATCTGAAGTTTGGGGCATGCCACAGAATGGTTTTCAAAAAAGGATCTCATATGATGACTTTACTTTCCATGAAAAAGCAGCATTAGTATCCTCTGGTAACATTTATTTTCATTTAAATTATTTGTTCTTAAAAGCAGAGATTAATTTGGTTTTGAAAAACCCTTGAGTGTCAGAAAAGCTATAAACTTTTTTAGTTCAAAAGAGACCATTTATTCAACACATTAAGGAAGACTAAATTGCAACTACTGTGGTTGATTTTGTTATGCCATTCAGTTTTAATTATGATATATATTAAAAGTATATAAAATTATAGTTTTAGAAATTGTGACAATCTAATGAAATCACAGCACTACTTTTGTTAAAATATTTAACTTCATCTAAGTGGTTGTTGAAGATGAATTAATGGTCAAGCAGGAATTTTTTTTTCAGACCCTTTTTGGAGTTGGTGTTTGCATCAGCTGATGCAGGCCAGTGAACGAGGTCTTGCTTAATTTTGGACTTGGTATTTTGTGGGACTGTGTTGCAGAGGGAAGTTTGTTCACACGGAATTCTGATTCATTGGGTGGCAAATCTGATGGTGCTTTTTGTGCCTGCTGGGCTTGTGATGCTTTGCCTCTGGATTTCTTTTGAAATGAGGTGAGCCAAACTCAGCCTGGCATTATGAAAAATAGTTCTGCTATGTGGACAAATTTAGGTTAGAAAGGAAGGTTTGAAAAAATAAAAAAAGTAGATGTAGTGTGGGATTAGATTCTTGGAACAAAGTTTCAAGGAAGTGAACAGTCAGTGTTTTAGCCAGAGAGTTTCAGTGGGAAATGCAATGGGACAGGGTCCTTTGTGGGTATTTCCTTTCGTAGATGTTAGGACCATAGAGTTTATACCAGTTAATTTGCTGATTTATTTACCCATTCCTTGTTTTGATAGCAACAGACTACAAACAGAATTACAAGTGTGGTGTTAATTTAGCAAGCTTTTTGGCCTGCAGTAGAACAAAGTTTTGTCAGGAGCATACTGCTCATGTGCTACATTGAAGTGATCCAGGGTTTATCAAGTTACATGCTTTATGATTAACTGCTGATTCAAACCTTCTGATTCTGAAAGGTCTCAGGGCTTTTAATTTGTGAAGAGAGTGGTTTACATTCTATAATACAATCAGCATATACCAAAATAAGTATTTCTTGACATAAATATGAGTAGATGTTCATAGGTGAAATTCTCTGGAAGAGGATGTAAATACGTTCTTATTCTGTGATTTGCTTCTTTCGTTTTCTTTCTCCAAGCTAAATCTAAAAGTCAGAATTTGAAGTCTAGTGTTTGAATTGTGAATTCTACCTATGTTCTCTGTCCCAAAGAGTATACAGAACAAAATGTTTCATGAGAGTCAATTGCCTCAAAGTAAACCAGAGTTACTAGAAACCAAAAAACTTCTGGAAGAGAAAGTGGAGGAAGGCAATGCATTTTATAGCACATGTGGTTTGCAGATACAAGAGTTTGGATTCATTTGGTGTTGGGGGGGTTTAATTTATTTATTTCCCTTCTGTTTTCAATCTAGTCTGGTATGTCCATTGACATATGTGTACGGCTGCCATAGCTGAGTCTGTCCAATGCTGTAATCCAACTGCAGATTTACTTTACTATTAGATTTTAAATTTTTTTTTTTTTCAAGTGGAGTTAATATTCAGACATTGTCATTGTCCTGTGATAAAATCATTTTCAGATGATGAGACCCTGGATTGTCCTTTATGGTGTCTGGTGTGGAGCTGAACTTGACTTCTGCATCTGCTCAGTGACAGTGAAGTTGTTTCGATGCCTGTTTATATATGTGTGTAAATGTTTAAATAGCTAACACTTAATATTATAAATAATAATATATAGTATTCTAATCAATCACCACCTCTGTCTTAAGATTCCTGAAGACATGGATGGAGCATTTTTCAAAAGCAGAGCCCATGGCATGGCAATGTGGAGCTCTCCCCATGGCTCTTGGACAGGGGAGATTTCTGATTTCTGATTTTCTTTTGATTTCTTTTTTTTCTGATTTCTTTTTTTTCCTTTGGATTTCTTTCCCAAAGCTCCATCTCATCTGTTTTCCAAAAATAAGCAGCTTTTTCACATTTTCTGCCACTGTGAGAGAATCTTCCCTTAATGAAGTATGAGAGGTACTCCCTGCTTCTTCCCTTATGGGGGAACACTGATGCCTTTTGAGGAATTGAGAGCAGGAGAAAATTCACCAAAAAAAACTCCAAAAAGTGAAATTCACAAGTTTTATAATAATATATGTAATCAGTGGTTTGCAGAGGCACATTTTTTCTGACAGTCCAAATAATTTTGCTTTGTGATGGGTAATTCCAGGTAAATATGTTCTGAAGGTACCAACTTCAACTTCTCCGCTTTCTTCATCCATTTGCTAAGGATATGCCAATTTTGCTGGATGAATTTGGTCCCTAGGGGTTGGATTCCCAAAGCAAATAGCTGGCAGGAGCACTTTGTGACTACACCTCTGATGAAATACATTGTTATATAAAGCTGTTTTTTGGCTGTCACTTGATGTCTGGCGTGTCATGAAACAGCTTGGTTTGGAGCTGTGCTTGTATGAGTAAATTCTGACATCCCTGTGTCGTATTCTGTGGGGCTCAAGGGATAAACATATTATAAAATTTGTTTTGTTGGAGTAGCAAAGAGAACTGTCTGTAACTATGGACAGGAGAGATTTATTTCAGAGTGAATTTATTTACAGAGTGAATTTATTGTGATACAGAGAAATTTCTAATCTTTTTCATGTGTGAAACAGCCTGAGAAAAATACTTTTACATTCAAATTATTCTTGTTAAGATCTTTTTTCCATGCAGTTAACTGATTAATTTCATTCCAGTTTTACCTCCCCTCTACTGCTGGAAATAGTCATTCCTGTTTTTATTGGAAAGAACTCTGTTTATTTCATAGGAATAAATCAACTGTTATTCAGTTGCTTTTTTTACTGCTGAGATTAATTTTTATCAGCCCCTTCCCCTGTAATCTGTTCTCTTTCCAATTTGTTGTGCTAATTGTGTCTCCCTGAACTCGCTCTGACTTTTTCTTGTCCTCAGCCTGTCTCATGCAGTGGGGCTTGATGACTGCTTTTTGTGCACCTAGGGCTGTGTTCAGCTTGTGATCTATTGAATCACTGCAACTCAGAGGCTGCAGGAGCTGCTCTGAGTGGTGCTGTCAGACACTGTGCTCTGGAGCTGGTGAGAAGCTGATGTACTAACAGGGAGGCTTTCACTGGAATGCCCTTACCCCATCCCAGCCTGGCTGCTCCACCAGCTGTTTGGGTGCAGAGCCAGGCTCAGGGCTGCAGTCTGCTGAGGGAGGTCAGTTTGTTGCAGGTTTTACCCTAAGTAACTCCTGGGCCATGTCCCTGTGTCCAGTATAAGGTAGTTGGTTGAACAAGGCAATCCTCTACATCTCCTTTGGTTTTGCATGTGTAGACTTTGTCAGATGCTCATACCTGTGTTACTCTTGAAGTCTCTCCCTCCATTCCTGTTTTCTGTCTTCTTTATTAAGATGGCAGTTTAATTTCTGTAGCACTGTCTTATATGTGCAGTGGACATGATATATATGAGCTTGCTGCTTTATTAATGCTGTTTGTATGCCTTCATTGCTGTTGTATTATCCCTACAGCTTAAGTTACTAAAAAATTTATCCCTTGTGCTCTTGTGAATGGTGATTTTTCAGAATCAGAAAGTGCAGCTGAGGAGAAGCAGGGAGATGTCCCAAGATGCAGGTCCATGTGAGGATTCAGTTCTCATGTGGGGCTGCTCTGCAGAAGTGTATTACCTTACTGTTTATTAGTCAAAGCTGTAGAATTGTGTTATTACCTTACTGTTTATCAGTCAGAGCTGCAGCCACCGTGAGCTTGTTGTGCCTGCACAGGCACTGTCAACAAGGAGAGTGATCTTTGCTTTTGAAAAAGATTAAATTAGGCTTTCAATTTCCAGAGGTGTGTTTCTGAAGAGTGAAGAAGGAGATACACTTAAATATGTTCAGCTAACCCTGCAGCTTTCAATGCTGTTTCAAGACTTTCAGAGGGGAAAACAACACTTACCTGTCCTTTTCAGGGCTCAGATTTTAAAGAAGATAATCAGTGATAATTACTGTGCTTGTGCTGGCTTTTGTCATTGAGTTCTTGCTGGAAGGTTTGTGTGCTGACGCCACACAGAGACAGGATGCCTTGTCAGCAGGAGAGGGGTGTGGGAACACCTCTCACCTGCCTGGGGCGTGGGAGAGAGAACTCGAGCCCACTGCTGTCACAATGCTTTTAATAAATGAACCCGTGTCATGGAGAAAGGAAAAAAAGCTTTTTGCCAGCAGCAGGCCTGCTGGATACACCTCCTTACCTCTGCCTGCAGCACTGATGCAGGGATAGCTGTTGTTGACTGCAGATAGTTATTTCTCTTCTCTTGCTCTGTCAGAGAAGATCAGGAATGCCAGTTTGAATGAATAAAATGCTCCCTAAGTTCCTCCAAAAAAGAATTCTCGAGTTTGATTGTCTTGTTGAGCCAAATTAGAGGAAGGGCTCCCACTCCTATCATGGTCCTCTGATTGCTTGCTGAGTTTTCAATAGATCCATTAAATCTGTGCAAATTCAATTACTGTTGTTGCTTGAGTTTCTCCTAGTGTCTGATAACTCAAGGTTAAATTGCTGAAAGATTACTGTCTTTCTAATATTATGGACCAAGTGGTGTTTTGAAATATATAACTCGTTTTACAGATTAAGTGGAAAGAGAACGCTCATTTTGATTGAGGTTTTTGTTAGTCTCAAGACAGAAGTTTCTTTCCAGCTTAGTTTCCCATGGAATAAGGTTTATTCAGCAGCTCAGACAGTTTGAATGTGCTGTTGTTTGTTGCCAAGAAAATACTCCTGAAAAGAACTTGCATGTGTGGGCAGAGAGAGTAACAACGTTTAATACAATGTGTTTGAAAGTCCCACCTGTTCAGGTGTGTTTCTATGAAACCTTTGGGTAAGATGTTCTTAGTATTGGTTGTAGAGAACTTTCTTTAATTTTGTATTCTTAAGTGGCACAGTCGCCTAATTCCACCAGGTTACACGAGAACTGGAGTGACATTAATTTTAGACTATACCTACCTAAAATGATACTGAATTTAGATTTTAAAAGTACTATTTTGGTGTTCAGAATTGGTCTCTTCCTATTGTCATCTTTTTACAGTACATAGAGATCTTACAGGCCTTCTCCTTTCTGAGAAACATGAATCATTTTAACAAAAATGTTTATAAGCATGGGCCAGCACATCACGGAGTGCTTAGAAAGTCTGTAGTGATTGTGGCTATATTTGTAATTCAAGTGTTCACCTCCCTCTCAGAAGTCAGGGAGCTGAGATACTCTCCACAGGAAAGTGCTGGAGAAGAAATGGGCAATGATGGTAGGAACCAGGGAAGGAAGGAGGGCTGAGATTGACATATTGCCCTTTACCAGAGGCTTCTGGAGAACCATAAATAGAGTTTTTGTTATCTGTGTTTACTTGTGCTGTTTGGAAAAATTTGCGTAAAGGCTTTTCTATTAATGCAGTGCCATCAGAAGACAATAAGATTGTTTGTTTTGGAGAGAAAAAGTAAGGAAGGCAGGTTTCCAGTCATGTGAGGAAAATGGCATTTTCAGAATAATGTGCTTCTGGTATTCTCTCATAATTATTTGCTTCTTGATTTTTAAATTTAGATGTTACATACAGAATTAAACTATGAAACACAATATTTTGTTTCAAATAGGTATCAGTGACTTTCATAGAAAATGTGGATTGGTTTTATTTTTTTTCAATTTTGAAGTTGCCATCTAAGAAATCAAATTCTGAAAACTTCACCAAAATAAATTTACCATTCATAACCTTTCCTTGTTTATTTTGCTTGGTTAAGTTTTTAGATTCTGTGTTTGATATTAAAAAGTAAGTCAGTTTGACATTCATTCCATTGTTTGAGATAAGAGAATTCTTCCTGTTTCCTAGATATTACACTTATTCAGGCATTTCTTACTTGAAAATATCATACACTGCATAACCATCTTTGGAGAATGTCATACATGGCATAACCATTTTTGGATGGTTATTTTAGGAAAGCTGTCTTTCCTGACTATCTAAACACTTTAAATGGTAAAGTTGTTGCTGAAAAATCTCAGGGAGTAATACACTCACATGGAAAAACTCCAGAAGGTCCTTCATCCTCCCCATTTTTAATGACAGACATCAGGGTGTAATACACACTCATGTATTCTGTGAGAGAATGTTTATTATTATAATTATTATGGTGTAAATTCACAATCTGCAGTGTGGCATGGTGCTTTCTAGCACAAGTTACTTGTGTCTCTGGTGCTATGGGGTTGGTTGATGTCTGAGAGGAATTGCTGAGTTGCAGTTTGGGTTGAGGCTCCCTGAGGATGGAGGTTCCCTGTGTGCCCACAATGCAGAGCCCAGCACAGATTCTCTGGGTGTCCTTTTGGAAGCAGCAGAGCTCCCTCTTTCTTTAGGATTCATTTTGGAATTGGGTGAGGTGAAATAGATGAACAGTGGAATGAACTGGAGATGTTTTGGAGGTTCTGCACCATCTCCTGCTGTCCTGGGCCTGTGTGCTCCCCTCAGGAGGTTTGGGCTCCCAAAGTTACAGGAGTGGGATAGGATGGAAAGGATGTAGTGAATCTGCTCAAGAAAAACCTTGTAATGACTGAAATCAGGACCTGAGTACGTGGGGAGAAAGACTCTTGTGCTGGGAGGGATGTGACCAGCTGTATTCCCACCTGCTTCGCTGCATGGAAAGAGAGAAAGAGAAGCAGGATAGAGTAAGTGGTAGCAGTTTGTTTTAGGATTTACAGTTCATTAGTGAATTGGAAAAGAGATTGAATCCATCTTTTACCAGAGGTGTGTGCATTTGCAGAAGTAATGAGAAATAAATGGAGACTTGATTTTTCTCTTCCATCTTCCTCCTGAAAGGTGGTTGAACACAATAGGCCCTTGCAATTTATTTGTCAACACAAAAGAAAAAGGTAATTGCAAATTATATATTTCAACTTGATAGATATATTGCTAATTCATTAGTTTTGATATTTCTGATCATAGCTGCTTAGTTTACTCCTTCAGAGTGATACACAGAATAAGTCACTTTAACAAAGGTGATCTAGAAAGAATGACACAAAAGCAATGCATTGTGTCTTCTGTTGCCTCCAGTCAGATTCCTTCAGACACTGCAGATCAGACAGTACTGAGTGACTGGGTGACAGTGACTCCAGTCCATCTCCAACAAGGACAGGATCACCAGTGGAGGTTTAAATAGAAATTAGGAACACATCTCTTCATAGAGAGGGTGATGGGGCACTGGAATAGGCTGCCCAGGGAAGTGCTGGAATCTCCATTCCTGGAAGTGTTCAGAAGCCATGTGGATGTGGTACTTGGGCAGATGGAAAAGGTTTTGTGGTAGGCGTGGTGGTGCTGGGGTAATGGTTGGAATTGATAACTGTAGAGGTCTCTTCCAACTTTTCCAGCCTGTTCCATGGTTATGGACCTCTGCAGCTTCTCTTCCCTCAGCCTGTCTGTATATTGTCACTTTTTTATTCATTCAGACAGTTCTCTTCCTCCCCAGTATCATGTGTTATTTGGGATTCTTTCTTGGGATATTTGTAGGGTGTTAGTGGGAGAAGTTCTGTCACTCCTAAACAAATTAAAATATTTATTTAAGCATTAAAAATATGATTTTTTTTCCCAAATGATTGTGAAAACCTGGAAAAGCAAAGTGACAACAGAGAAGTAATAGATCATTTCTAGGGTTTGAAGCTTTATCCAACTGACACTAATGGAAGAATAAATAAATCCCAAATACTTACAGATCTTGCCTTCCTAAATACTTAAGGACGGTCTTTATTGTAGATACTAGAAATACTCTTTTGTTTTCTGGCCCTTAAAATTGTCGTGTAAAGCTTCTCTAGCATTGCTGGGTAAAGAATATTTTTATTCTATCTATAATTTTTTTTTGTGCAAGAGGTTTTTTGATACAGGCTTTGTTCTTAGGCAGGAATACATTCCTCAAGCTGTGGAAACAGGCTTTCTTGCAGCTTTAAAGCATGTAGCTCAGGAAACAGGTTGTTTATTTGACTTTGGTATGGACGCTATGTCTTTTCATTATGAAGTGAGTCATCTTGTGTTTCCAATGCTAGAATCTTTTCTATCCATACCCACAATGCTTTCCTTTCAAATGAGTTATCAATTAAGCTGTGAGAGTAATTACATTGCTAGCTAGTTGAACTGAAGTATTTCTTACTTTGATGGCAGGGAAAGGAAATAAAGATCAAGGATTGCCAATCCAAGGTAGAAATATTTGGATTATTTAGGAGAAACAAAGAGGTGACCCAGAATGCTTTATTTAAGCCCAACATGAATTTATCCTACTGAAAAACTGATGCAAGATAGGTAGTGTCTAAGGGGAAAGTTGACAGAAAATAAAAACTTCACTTTCACTTAATGTTTGCAAGTTCTTGCACACAGACCTGCCCCTGCCCTCTGGTTTTGAGGCTTACTTCATAATTTCTTTCCTGTCAACTTCAGTGAGAAATTGCCTGGTCGCAGACTAGGCTGTGTCTGAGAAAGGAATATGAGAAAATATTTTCATTTGCTTTGTGAAAAATTTTGTGATTTCCCATTTTCTCTCCCCTTTTTGGACTTTTCACACCTCTTTCACACCTCTGTAGCTTAACAATACCTTCAAAATGTTTATGCAGTTCCTTTTTAAGGAGGCAAATAGTGAGCCAGTGGATCCACTCTTAATTTTTAGTGGCATTATTATTTTATCACAGAAATATACACGAGAGAAAAGGAGACTCCCTTTTTCTCCTGCTACTTCTCAAGAGCTGATCCTGCTAAAATGTACATTAGGAATTACTACATATGCTCTTAAAAGTACCCTCTGGGCTTTAATGTGGTGGAAAGCTGGCTCATATATTTTGTTGTCTACAATACCTTTTTAAATTGGCATTTTTAAATAAAATCCCTATGCTCAGTTAGAATTTAATTGCTAAGCTAAGTGATCATCTGGTATATAAAAGTTGAAGATATAGTTAATGCTTTTCTTTCAGAAAGGGAAAGGAAAACTCTAGGGGAAAACCATGCAGATCTAGAACGTAAAAAGCATTATGTGGCATAAGTAGAACAGTGTGTGTACTAATATTTTGATGGCAGAAGTGGTGCACTGCATATTGTTCTTGGAAGCTCTTGTTTTTAAACTGACTTGCAGAATTACATAAAAAATAAAACGAAGCATGCTCAGCTCTTTTGCAACGAATGCTTGGCTTGTATACTGCAAGATCAGTGTAGCAATGGTACAGGCAAGTTGCTGTCAGTGTTTCTTTTTTATCAGCGCTGCTTGAGAGATGTAAAATGGTACATAAAACGTAAAGATATATGCATTTTTATTTCTTTTTCACGCTATTTTGTAAATTTATTTTCTTAAGGTCTGTGTTTATAGAGTACTACAAAATGTCATCCTGTAAGGTCTCTTGCCTGTTAGACTGAAGCTGCTTTTGTAAAATGAGAAGTAAAAGTTCAAAAAACTCTAGGAATTCAAAATAAGTGTATATTTTTTGTTTCGGTGGATTGGGACATAATCAGTAAAGTTCTGCCTTGAAACCTCTGTGGTTTAGAAGAAGGGGATTTGCACCTCAGGGTTTGACATTGACAATAGTGACAAAATAGAAGTGTTCTGCAAATACTGAAAAATCCATGGACTTCCTTCCATTAATGGAAATCCTCGGAATGGCTTGTAAGGAAATCCCAAGGAAGAGGCTTGGGAGGGTCTGCAGGGTTCCCACAGGGAGTCTGAGGGCTGAGCTGCAGAAAACAAGAATTTCCGATATTTGTCTGTTCTGCTTTCCATGTCAATCTCTTGGTGACTGGGATTTACCCAGTTTCCTGAAGTCAAGGATAGAGCCTGGATTTAGAGCCTGTGAGGAGAAATGCATCAAAGTC
This sequence comes from Zonotrichia leucophrys gambelii, assembly GCF_028769735.1. NCBI lineage: Eukaryota > Metazoa > Chordata > Aves > Passeriformes > Passerellidae > Zonotrichia > Zonotrichia leucophrys. The sequence goes on along the minus strand of NC_088178.1, from coordinate 18,835,581 downwards.
TCATTTTTGTCTTATTTCTTAACTAGCTCTAAAGTCAGCTGCTTGTTTTGACTGGCTGTCCTTGGGTACTGACAGGAATGTGACTAAGCAGCACAGCCTTTGAGCCTATTGGTTGTTCTCGTGTAGATCCAATTGGAAGGAAAATTAAATTAGTGCTGTTTATGTTTGCAGAGTGGTGTGAAGCCTTGAAGCAATTTTTTTGTTTATTGCCCTGAGCTTTGCCCTTAAGGGAAATGGGAATTCTCTGATGCTGTCTGCTAGGTGCGGAATTGAAGAAGTCAACAATTTCAAAATGTTTAAAAAAATTTTCCATCAGACTTTCTGGATCTTGCAAAGTGAGCTTTGGTTTTAATGAAGTTTAAAATTGGACAAAAAGGATGTAGAAGTTTAATGTGTTGTGCCAAGTCCTTCCTTAACACAAATCTGATTTTCTGTATTTTTAGGAACACTGAATTCTCAGGTCCTTTCTTAAACCATTAAGGACTGGTATGAGTCAGAATAACTTTATATCTTTCAAGCAGGTACCCTTGGTTTAAAAAATTGCTTTTAAAGTTGTACTTTTTTTAGTACCTTTTATAAAGAAAGTTTGAATTGTCATAGTTACATCATGTGATTTTTTGGGTTTTTTTTGCAAACCAGGGAGACATACTACAGCTGTCCTCATATAAACAGTGTATAAATCAGCAGAGTGCTACTTGGACTCTTACATTTCTAAATATCTTAGAAAATGCCATGAGTTACGTGTATTATTTACCAGCTGGGGATTAATTTTTTGAGTCATGCTGCTGAATCTGCATGAATATTAACTTCAGTTGTGGAGACCAAAGGTGATTAGATATGATGCAATAGTGTTGCCTCTTCCCCACTTGGGTGCTGCTGCCTACAGAGAACAGAATTCCTTTGTCATACCAGCCTGGTGGACCTGCAGGGAAAGGAAAAAGGGGTTTGAATTGGTTCCCTGACTTTGAACCAATTATTGACCTCTAATACTCAAATAAGAATAATTGAAATGTTCTTTTTGTGCCTGTAGAGGTGGTCCCACTTTCAAAAGTCCACTTGGCACTGCACCAAGTTCTGGTGGCAATTTCTGAGCTGATGACTTGAACCATTTCAGTGACATGAATTTCTCACACCCAGGGAGAAAATCCAGACTGTCTGTGTGTTTTGCTTCAATGAAATCCTTTATTAAACAGCTGGTAGTGTATTTTCCTTTTTATCAGCTATGGTTTCAAACTTGACTTTGGAACAGTATTTTAAGAATTTAAATTTAAATAAATAGACTATGAAAATGTGAGAGAAATAATAATTTATATTAACTTCATTCCATTCCACCCCTCTTCTGCTGAAGTTTAAGTCTTGTTCTAGAAATCAGCGGATGATTTTAGAAAGGCTTCAGAACAAAATCTCCTCTTTGCACGGGTGCTTGCAGTTTTCGTACATGATTTTTCTGAAGATGTGATGAGCCCCCAGAACAGGGCAGTCTCTTTGGAGGAGTGAGAATCTCTCTCAGTTCATACTCACTGATGGCTACATGTCCTGCTGCTCTGCCACAAGTGCTCAAACATAAAAATGCTTCTGCTCAGGGCTGCAGTGAGATTCTCTGTCTTATTCCATTTCTTATGGAAATCTTGGCCTCTCAAAACTTCAAAAAGCTTTTATATTAGTTTTAGAGATATAAGAAAGAAAATATTTTTTAATTTCTGCATAATACTCCCAAATAGTGTTAGTAATGTGGTTAGGAAAATCTTATAAAACAAAATTTGTAGATAATTAGATTTTATCTTATTATTTCTAATCCAGGGACCTACAGCTGAGTTGTTTAAACAAGTGTCTGTGTACATAAGCTCTACTTGCTCTTGTGAATTTAGATGGATTATTTTTTGTATGTCTGATGTTCAGAAGAGGCAACTGAAATATTCTGGATGGAGCTTCTCCAAGTCAGAATCCATAGCTATGTATCAGTTTTCCTTGTTGTCCTGATTTACTTCATGCAAATCCATAATCAAGCAGGAGTTGTTTATGCTGAACGCCAAATTAATAGATTCACTTAGAGGTGATTACTTCTAAATGCAAATTACTTCTATATGCAAACACTTCTCACAAGAGTTCTAGGTAACATGAGAAAATAAGTTTTACAAAGTCTGGATGGAGCTATTTTTCCTTATTAGCTACATTTAGTGCTTTTTTGTCTGGACATGAAATTGCATTAGATTTGACATTTATTAACTTCAGAGAATGTGAGAGAAGAACAACAAATCAATTTTTAAGTACATCAGATTAGTGGCTTGTGTGTCTGTATTAAGTCAGACATGCGGAGTGGGATAAGGACATTGGTCTGTGAGCTCTGTTGAGCTGTCATTTCTGCCCAGTCCTGTTTGCAGAGTAAGGAGTATTCTGTCTGAGTTTGCCTTGTGGTATTGGACCTCTAATAAATAAAATGTAGACTGTCCTGAACAAACATGCCATGTGAAGCCAGGGGGGTTGTTCGAGTTTGGGTGGGCTGCTGATGTCAGAGAGGAATGTGCCCAGTGGTTGTGGGTGAGCAGCAGATTCAGGGAACTGGCTTGTGTTTGTGTTGGCCTGGCGCTCAGACATTCCTCCTGCTCCCCACACCAGTTCCCAGCTGTGTTCCTGCCAGTCCTACCAGCTTCCCCAGCAATGTTCCTGGGGGCTTCCTTTGCTGCTCCCATGGAAGCCACGCAGAAACACTCCATCAGATGCTTCATCAAATAAGTTCCAGTGTCCTTTTATGTGTTTGCTTTGTGCCATTCAAGCTTATACTCAGATGTGGTGACCTGCAAGCTATAGGAAATATAACTATAGGTCTGGAAATAGAGAGAAGCATTTAAAAAGAAGTAAAATAGGTTTGCTGGCATGTTCAGCTTTAGGTTTCTCTCTTCATTCATTATTATTTTTTAGTTTTGCCGTTGAGTTTCTTTTCAGTGCATCTTTTTGAAATTACAACCCTGTGCATGGACAGCCTGACCCTACTTCTCATTGCCCGATAAATTAGTGTACTCAGAGCATCAGTTGTAAAATATCCTGTTTCTTAGTTAAATAACTGCAGTGCTTTAAAGGCTTTGGAACAAAAAGCCTTACAGTGTTTCATCGTTCTACCAAAAAAGTCTTCGTGTGGTTTTAACATTACTAAGAGGGAGAGATAATTTACCACCTTCTGGCAGATTCCTGGCTTGGCAGATCAGGCTTTCCTCACGCAGGAACTCAGGTTACAAACGCCAGGAGCAGCCAGCCTGTAAAGGAGGTGTCCGCAGGGCAGGAGTCCCAGTGGCCTGGGTTTCCCTGGGGCTGTGTCCCTGCAGAGCAGAGGGGCCAGAGCAACACCTGGCTGGGCTGGTGTGGCCCTTGGGTATCCTCTGCCAGATGCTGCCCTGCTGAGCTGGTCTGGAATTCCTCCATGTGGAATTATTAGCTCTGGTAGTGTTGTTGCTGGTGGAGGTCTGTCCATGTGTAGCATTTCCAGAGGTGAATGAAACCTCCTGTGTCTCCACTGACAAGTGGCTTTTGTCACCATGGCTTGAATTTTCCTGCAGACCTCTAAATCCTCTGGTGTCAATAAATTGTGTTCTGCTGCAGCATAAAAAACATGAATCTTCTTGTTGAAGTCAAGGTACTGTGTTCCTTATGCAGCCTTTAATTAGGAAAATGTGAAAAAATAAATAGCTGGTACAAAAACATGCTGACCTACAAGTGGATTCTGTCCTTGAGAAAATCCATTTCTGGAACAGTCTTGGCACTCTTTGTTAGATCAAATTCTGGATTAAGTTTTTACTTGTTGCTTAGATCAATCCCTTGTTTTGGAGGATGTTCCCTGGCTGGTTGCCATCCTCTGCTTAAACAGCAGAAGTAATTCAGGAGAGGCACATGTATGTCCTTTGTGAAACATTAGAGGATTTCTAGGATGATGAATCCTGTATAGCTGAAAGTATTTACGTTGCAGTTTGGGATGCACTGATGCTGTGAAGGTGTGAAGATTAGAGACAGTGCTGAATATGGTTTCTTAATGTACAATTTTAAAATATTCAATTTTCAGGGTGTTTAAATGTGTGTTTTTTGATGCATAACTGTAAACTCCTGCCCTTTGCCAGGCGGCCATGGCCAGGATCGGGCTCAGGGAGGGCCGCTCGGAGGACACGTGTGAGACGCTGCTGTTCGCGCTGCGCATGGCCACGTGGAACCAGATCCTGGACCCCTGGGTGTACATCCTGCTGCGCAAGGCTGTCCTCAGGAACCTCTACAAGATCTCCAGCGGCTGCTGCGGCGGGCACGGCGTGAACCTGCACATGTGGGAGCTCAGCTCCATCAAGAATTCTCTGAAGGTCGCAGCGATATCCGAGTCGCCAGGGAGTTCCAAACAGATAAACCTCCAGCCTCTCAGCTCCATGGGAAAATGAAGTTGAACTGAAAATTAAACTAAAGTTTAACAATGAAGAGATGATGGAGGCAACGCTCCTACATGGGCAGTACCTTAAAATGGGTTCCAAGGCTCAGTGGTTTGGCATTTGTTTTAAATTGTCAGTGGTTTGCTATTGTTGCTCACCAGTTTGATATTGCTACTCCAAAAGACGCCCTTGAATGTTTTAATTCACTTCAGTGTACGGAAGGGAAAAATATAGATGATTTAACATTCCAGTACCAGATTTGGAAAGGATGTATTCTAAAGTGAAGAGGGCTCCTTGTAACACTCCCCACCAAACCTTTCACCTTAACAGGCTTTTTAAAAGGGCAGAAGTGATCTCCAGGGTGATTTTTAAAAGGGGTAGATTTTTTCCTACCAGAGATACCCTCAAATCCCTTGCAGAGTCACTTTTTTCTAGAATGAAGTCAGGCATCCTTTACATAAGGGTGTTCTGTGCTTCTAGGCATTGAATTTACCAATTGTATATATAAAAGACATGTTGCTTATGCCCAGTTTATTAAATGATCCACTGTGCTTGGTTCATTGACTTGATCTCTTAATTATTTACTGCTCCATGAGTTTTTGGGAGAGCTGTGAACTCTGCATCAGTGTTAGTGTTCCTTTCAAATCACTGACAAAACCTGAGGTTCCCTTTGGGAGCGGAGAAGCAGATGAGCTCAGCTTCCTTACAGTTATATTTTGAGGTGTATTGGTGAGCTTTTAGTCCTTTCAGCAATTCTGTTGAAACTAACAGGCATAAAGCAGTGGTTAGTCTGTGAAAACTGTGTTTTCCCCCTCCCTCCTGAACTGAAGGATGATTCTGGCAGCATTCCCCTGGTGCATGTGCTGAAATACCCATGTGGTACATCTGCTCCATTTGTCAAAGGTCACATGGTATTGTGAACATGTGTGTGTGACCAAATGAGCACCTCTGCAGGGAACTGCTTTGGGAGCAGGGTTTAGTTTGTCAGAGCAAACTGAATGCTCAGTTTTTGCAGGGTCTGTGTCTGAAGAGCTGAGAGCATTCAATAACTTGAAGGTACCAGAAAATTTTCAGGACAGCTTCACACAGAAGGCCCTTCACCTTTAATGCTGCTAAAAGAAGCTTTGGGTTTTGTGACTGTATGCTGTTCAGAAGCCAAAAATGAGAGATATTGTTTTAAGATAGGTCTGTGTTATTTTTACCTACTTAACTTCAAATAACTACTTTAGTGAAGTGTTGGTGTGTTTGAACAAAGTAGTTAAAAACAGATTCACTAAGAAGACAGTCTGAGGGACCAAAACTATTCACAAAGTACAAATTCATATTGTATGTGAGAATAGTTTGCAAGTCAGAAAATAAAAACCCAAAAGGTTTAAATGTTTCTTTTTTTTTTTTTTTAAAGCTATTTCCTTTTTGTTTTAAAAAGGTTGAAAAATAAGTGGGTTAAATAACCCTGTACTAAAGTGGCTTTATTTACCCTAAAAAATTTCTGTATGTGATTTTTTTTTCTCAGTCATAGGGCTGATAAATGGTGGACAGATTTGATGCTGGTGTAAGTTCTGCACTATTGCTTCATGTGAGTTCTGCTGAAATCTGGAAGCATTCAGTCAGTGCTCAACGTGGCTTTTTTATTTCATAGAATGTGATGTCAGTGTATCTGTTGACATAAATTATTTGTTCCCTATGGAAGATTGTTGTTTTAGCAGCTGCAAAATAATGTTGGTCCGTAAATTGTTGAGATATTTCATTGGTGAATAAAGCTTGAAAATGTTCCATTTTGTTGTGTGAACAAATAAATGTAGCTTGTGTTGTTCACTCTGGTTGGCTTGTAAAACAACAGAGCAAAGTTTATATGTATATGTGATTTCTTATATTTTGTGTACTGATACACATTGAATGTAATTGCAAAGCCTCATTAAAGTTGCCAAACTGTATCCTGAGAGTTAAGGTGTTTTTGTGTAACCAAAAAGATGATCCTGAGTTATCAAAAATAATGCTTATGACGAAAAACATCACACTGGACTCAAGCCAACCACTACCATTCCTGTGTGTGAAGGCAGAGAGGGACCAGTGGGAATTCAGGTGAGAGGTACCAGTGCTTGCACATGGCCAGGGCAGGGTGGTCTGAGGCAGTACTGATGACCCATGCTTAGAAAATGCAAATAAAAGTGGAACTGAGGCAGTTTGGTGCTTGGGATGTAAGTGGTTTTATCCAAGTATCTGCCTGTGTTTCACATACACTATGAAAAAAGCGAGTTTTGCTGTTGCTATTTTGCCTTGCTCAGTGATGTGGTGGCCTGCAGAGGCAGCTCAGGATACAGTCACCCAAGGACCTGTTACCCTGAAAGCGATTGGATTGTCATTGCATTTCATTTCATCTCACAGAACAGCCAGCAACGTGCTGTGCTGTATGATTAGCGAGTTATATGTTTTATGAAATATGAGATTATTAAAAACCAGTGGGATGGCTTCACATTAGGATGTGAGAGCATTGCCCAGGCAGGGAGCAAAGGACAGTGTGCTCAGGGCGTGCTGAGGTCTCTTCAGAAGTTGGCTAACGATGCGAGCAGTGGTGAGCTGCCTGTTTACTGCTGGCAATAATTAGTGCCTCCAGAGCAGGCAGGGGCAATAAGTGCTCTGGTGGGAAGAAAGTGAATCTCATTTCTGACTAATGACCGAGGAAATCCTCAGGGTGGGAGAATATTTTAATCTAATTGGGATTTTAAGCAGCAGCAGGCTATATAAGGGAGCACTTTATCCTGAAATGGAGTCCTAGCCTGGGCTGAGCAAACGTGCTGAGGAAAGAAACCATCAGTAACTAGTTGCTCATCATAGGGATTATGCAAATACCTGTAGTTTGTTACCTGGATACAAAGATGGAGAGCAAGGTTCAAGGTCTTTAGATTTGATTCTTGAGACAAAGTGTTCACCTTGTGGGTTTATTATCAGATTTCTGTGTATTAAGTGTTCCTATTAGTTCAGTCTGATATGTGAGCAACAATTTCAGGAATAGCAATATGTACCAGTTCTGTAGCCATGGTGATCCTTTAGGACAAGATGTTGGGACCTTTCAGATGTGCCTTACCTGCCAATGCACTGCTCCAGGATGTTACAGGTAACTCAGCACTTCACTGAATTACAGCATAGATTGGAATGAGATTTAATTTTCTTGGGAAAACGCTCAAATGCCAAGGGAATTTACAATGCCTCTGGTGACTTTTATTGCTTCCTTAAAAAAAAATCAAGTGCTTTTCAGTTTTAACTTCTGCAATCTACCACTATAAAAAATGGCAAAACTGGTCTTTCATTTCAGCAAACAACTTTCTATTAAGGGTTGCTGCGTTATATTGAGGAAAGTATTTTCTCTTTTAACAGACAATGTTTTCCTGCTGAATGTCAGTTTAATTTTGATACTTACTAGGAAATTTTTAAATACTAATAGTGTAATGCTGTTTCAAAAGTGAGATAAAAGAGGGACTGTTTAAAATGCATTTTGTGTTCTTGAGATAACTCCAAGTTTACTGCTATGGTGAGGAATAGCTGCAAGGAAAAAACCAATCATGAGTTCCAATACCCCGTGGCCATCAGCTTGTATTGAGGGTGTATCTCAGGTGGAAAATATTGCCCATTAAAGCTGTGCTGATTGGTTCAGTAACAACATGCTTTTTATTCTCATGAAAGTGGCTGGTTATAGGTGTGTTTCTCCTTACCAGTGGCTGCAGCAGTGTGGTGAGTGGTGGTGGCAGGTATTGTGTGTCTCACAGGTTGTTGTCTTGGACACTGGAACTGGGGAAACAATGGTTGAAATATCACATTTGCTTCTCTGCATGGAACAGCCACTATCACCACTTGCTTTCTGGTGGCCATTAATACATCCAGTGGGATAGTTTGGAGGGAGACCTTCTTATGTTCTAAACAGAGCAATTCAGATTATGAAGTAAACTGCTCTCCCTACACCAAAATGTTTGCTGCTGGTTTTGGGACCCCATGCCCTTGGTGGGAGGAGGTCATGCTAATGAGCAAGACCCTACACTTGCTTATCATTAGAGATCCTTGAAGGTAATAACTCACAGACTCTTTAACTCACACTTTCTTCAGGCTTTCCCAAGCTTTCCTGGTTATTTCATTAAGTCTCATTTTTTTTTTGTTGAAGGCTGAAAAGCAATGACACTTGCATGTCTTTATCATCTGTTATTGGTAAGTAGTAATCCATACTTTTTCTGTTTTCCAGTTCACTTTAACAGCGTCTGGGCAATCAAAGCACGTTTGCAGTCGGACCCTTTTGTAGCTGATGCTCAGCTTTTGTGCAGATGGATGCAATACACATATGTGGTCCACAATTTCTAGCTCAAGTATCTTGAATGCTGTCTCTGAGAACAAGGTTTGTTGGTTTGGGGTTTTTTTTTGTTCCCTTAAGGGTTGCCATAGGAAGAAGGTCCATCTGGCTCTGGGGAAATGCAGAAGTGGTTTATGTTTAGAAGAGGTAGGCAGTGCAGTCGAGGAACAGATCTGCTGGTGCAAACAGGGATTTGAGCAGAGCCTGAAAATTGTGCAAGCCCTAAACCATTAGGTCTTACTCAGTACAATTTATTCATAAGAAACAGAAAACAAACAAACATAATATTTGCAGCAAGTTACAGGAAGAATTAATAACAAAAATGCCAAAGATTGAGTCAATGGCAATTGCTTGCTGTAATAGATGTGACCCTCCTCGTGTGGGGAAAAGCTTCCTGTAAACACTTCAGGAACTCCAAGTGATGATGCTTTAAGAACAAACCCACTTGTCCCTTTCTGCTGCCTCCTGTAAACAAAATGACGTCTGAAGTGATTGGACAATGGTTAAATATTCAAAATATAATTAATGCAATTTAAAAAATTGTTTATAATTAGGATAAGTTAAAGAGTGACAGATCTATGAAAGACGGTTTCTTAGCAACACATTCATGGAGTCTTTAAAAAAAGTTCTATGTCTGCAGGAATATAAACATGTATCTATCTAGCTGTTTAATTTCAGCACCATGGTTGCAAAATAAATACTTTGTACAGAAGTTTACAAAAATAAATCCATTTCAGTTTTTTTTTTTTTAAACAACCTTACTTTCAGTTGGAGGTTAGCAATTTAAAATTCTTGAGGCAAAAAATTGTTACAGTATAACATCTCTACGAAGCAGCTACCTTTCCCACGGACATTTATGTGTGTGTATCTAATTTCTTCTGAAGGCAGCAGCAGAAAAATACTTTGAATTCTGTTGTAATTCATAAAAAAGATGCTTGTAATCTGAATCAATTTATTTTTTGGATTGCATCTTTCAGTCCTACTTTTACTTCAGACATGCTGAAGGCAGAGCTGTGTGAAGTGAGGGCTCCAGCAGGGGAATGTGGAACAGTCTATGCCAAAGCAGTCTGGTAGCCTGGAGTGGAACCTTTGCAATGACACTTGGACAAGTGAGAAAGTCTGAATTTAATTTCAGGGTTCAGATTTATTTTTATAATTCCTGAAAAGCAGAGACTTCCAATAATTTCTAGGATAGCTTTTATGCATGAAGTTCCCCAGATGCCTGAAACATTACATGCTGTCTGCTGCTCCTGGTCTGTGTGACACAGGCTGAAGAGGAAGATGAAGAAGACAGAACTTTAATCCAAGATTGCCTGGAACAATTCAACCCCTGCTTTCTAAAAGGGTAATTTGACAGAGATTTTTCATCTCTGTTGAAGGTATTCTGTTTTGTATTTAAACTGAAAGAGGGAAGATTTAGATTAGATATTGGGAAGAAATTCTTTCCTGTGAGGGTGGTGAGGAACTAGCAGAGTTTCCAAGGAAAATGTGGGTGCCCCATCCCTGGAAGCGTTCAAGATCAGATTGGGTAGGATTCTGAGCCACCTGCTCTAGTGGAAGGTAATTTTCTGTTTCTTGCACAAATTCTCAGCCATGCATCCCAAATCAGACTTGTCATCAGTGCAGCTAATTCCAATCTGTGTTTGTGGCTGATATAACAGAATTTATTGTTGCTGAACTTCCTTTTCTTACTCGTGCCTTCTGACAAAATCTTTGGTAAGTTTTTTGTGGTTACTCTTCTTGCAGCTGTGTTGCCTGCAACTGTGGGACTTCAGCAGCAATCCCCTTTAGTTTCAACTTTGAGCAAATAATCTCTTTGACTGCACATCCTGAAACATTTAACAGAGCACATTAACGTTGCTCCTTTATTGTTTTACGTCATCTCCTAGAAGAGAATGGTCACTTTTATGAGGATGTGAGGGCAGTATCAAATTTTAAACAACATAAAATAAAATATCTCCTTCAGATTTGTCTCCTCCAAATGCACTGAAGTGTTACATGATTCTTTGTGAATATTTTTAACCTGGAGACACTTTTTATGGCTCTACTGCAGTCTATAGAATGAGAAACTTGCAGACTAATAGCATATGGAAGAACAATGGTAAAAATTTTTGAGGAAAAGCTGAAATGAAAAACCCCTCATTTTCTTTCTGAGTTATTTTGACAATAGTCTAAGGCGTCTCAATCTCACATATAGCACCTTACTGTTCCTCTGCCTCCCTCATTTACAGCCATCATGCAGGGACTTGTGCTAATGGTGAGGATTCTTGAGATATGTGGCAAAATCTCCAAGAAAGAAAACAAAGTAAAGTAAAATTACTTTGTTAAAAAGTAATTGCAAACTGCGTAAGGTCATGGCAGCTCATTGTTCTCTCTCCTGCCTGTTTGAGGAGCCAAGTGCAAGCAGCTCCAGGTGTGCTTGGTGTGGCAGAGCCGCAGGTCCCTGGCAGCTCCTGGGAACCCATCCCGTGGGTTTGGGGAGGAACTAATGGCTGGAAAGGAGGAAATGGTCTGCATGATTTAACCTGCAAAGCTGGACAGAAATATCAGTCCTTGGACATTATTCTTCTATTCCAAGGAATCATTAATCCATTTGAGGGAGAGGCCAACGCTTGCTGTGGTGTTTTACTGGTTCAGTTCCATGGAAGCAATGAAACAATTTTTCAGTATTTGCAATGTTTAGTGTTACATTTTGTGGTTTGCCTAGTGCAAGCCTGTTCCTCTTGTAACCACTGTCAGAGTTCACATTGACCTTGATGGAGTGGTTTTCAGTTGTAGAAGATTTGACGGAGCTGCTGTAGCAAAGCATTCACTGCTTGAAGAAATACTGATGCATTTTGAAATTACTTCTACCAGATAATTTACACCTTGACACAAGATAATTCTACAAAATATCACTCACTGCTTCATTGCACTCCCAAATATATATTCACATTTCACCATGTTTGGTTGGTGGGTTTCTGCTTCCATAAGTGTCATCTTGGAAAATAGCTTATTTCCCAGGAAATAGTTTACATGCTTTCAGTGATCTGAAGGGAATGCACTATATGATTTGCAAACACATAAAGAACAACCAGGTTTTGCCCCAGAGTCTTTGCAAGCTATTTCAAAAAGTTCTGATTTCAAAGAAAGTAAAAAAACCCCAACAACCTGCCAAGTGAAAGTTTGAATAATTCATACTTTAAAAGTTACTTTTGTTCTTGAAACACTTCAGGTCATCAAGCATGAGCTCTGCTTTTTTTGCTATAATTGAGCAGGGGTGGTTCTTCCAACTTGTGTGCCTCTTCTTTATTAAGGTTATCCAACTCATTGTAACTAATTTTAGATGATGATATTTTTATCAAGGGAAAATACATGATTGTTGCTGGGATATTCCAATAATGAACTATCATCTGCTGTGTCAAAAAGCTGTACTCATTTTGGTCAGCAGTTTGTGCTGTGTATTGTCGTGCTAGTGCTGAAATGTCAGCAGTTCATGATAAATGGTCTGAGTTTAGGGTGGTAATCTGCAGAAAAATAACATCCTGAGTCAAAGCCTTGGTAAGGTCATATGTGAGTGCTGGTGGCTCCTGCCGGTGAGTAATTACTGTTGGAAGGTCATGCATGCTGTGTTTTGCTTAGTCCATTTTTCTTTCTCAGATATAAAAATTAGAAATGCCATTTTAATTTTAGAGCTGTGAATAACAGGAGACTTAACTCAGGATGTATATGTCTGTGCACCACGTGTTTTCCAAAGAAATACAGAATTACATTAAATATGTTTTGTAAAGGTTTAACAATGAAATAGATTAGAAGTTGCCAGTGATATTCAAAGTTATTATTTGCATGCCTTTTTTATTTTTACATGGGAAAGGCCTAGGAAATGTAAATCGAATGAAGAATCATGTCATACTATTGAAAATACATGTCTAAGCCAGACCTCAGTGCTGGTCTGGATATGTTGGATCCTGGATATGTTAATTCTAAGTGAGATCACAGAACATCTGGAAAAATCCTGGATTTTTCCAGGCAAAATCAAGCCAATAAGACTTCACAGATTTTTTTTTTTTTTAATAGTAAAACATTTCATTTGAAATACAGTTCTGTAAGAACCTGCTAGCCAGAGGGCAGCACTACTCATTTCTCAGGGAGACTGAGGCCACTTGGGAGTAATAACTAATTATAAATGTTCCTACTTACCTCAAGTAAGTGCAGTCAGAACAAAGAAATTTCTCAAACAAGCCAATGTGGAAGGTAGGGACAGCTCTTGGGAGCAGATCAGGAATTCCTTATTTACTTGAGGCACTTGGTTTTCCTGCCCCAGATGACTGAATAAAATCATCCTGCAATGTGGTCAGTGATTTCATGTCAAGGAATTCACCTAGAATGTAACAATGTCAGAAAGAGCTGAGTACACGAGTAAAAAAGTCTACAACAGTTCAAGGGATATTAACATTTTCTGTGGGAAGTACTACTGCTACTTTTGTGAATTTGAAGGTAAATTAAAGAAAGTCTGGGTGATTTTGGGATGATATTTCTTCTGTTATGCTCTACTTGATAGGACAGAAATATTCTTTTTCATTTCATTTGTTATGAAAGTGGGACTCCTTTCTGAGGAGACCTCAGGTTCTATAAAACAACATATAGTAACAATGCCCCTTCAAATTAAGATTTATTAAATGCAAATGTTGCCCAGTTGGGGCTGAATCTATTATTTTTACTCACATGGAAAAAAAAAAGTATTGTTAATTTTAGCCTTATACAGAAGAAACTACCACAAAAGCAATCCATTAGAAAGAGGAAAAACGACCCCTAGCACATTGTTCAGCACTCCTATTGCCAAACTGTCTTATATTTTTAATCTTTCCTCTATTTTTATGCATCTTTTCCTTTTTAATTGCTTTGTATTTTCATTGTCACTGGTGGGGATTTATGGCAGGAGCAATGAGAACTGACCCTATTACCCTTCTGGTACACTTTTGTGCCCTGGTTCCTTCCCCCAGCTATCCATCTCTGCTGCTTATCTTTGGGATGATGAAACGCTCATCTTTGCTGTTTTGTTTATAAGAGCAGCAAGATCAATGCACACTGTCCTTCAGAATGAGAAGTGATGTGAAACCACTGATTACAGCAGGATAAACAGACTGAGAGCCACAATCAGTGAGATGCACGTGGCAGAGCAGTGAGTGTAACACGGTGCACGGCGCTCTTTGCACATTTGCACATGCTGTGCTCTCAGCCTATCTGCTCTGCACACCAGGGAGACAAAGACAGGGGTTGTGGCTGTTTCTCCATATTCTGTTTGGAGAATATGCTGGACAGAAGTAAGTCTCACCTGGTGGAGCATGAAAAGTGCCGGTAGTTGCACACCCTCCTAGTGAGTGGAATAGCTTTGCTGCATTTCCTCTGCATTTACCACAGGGAACTACAGTGGGAACATGAGGGGAAATGAGGACTGTGCCACTGACTGAAGGACTTTTATGAGCCGTGCTTGCTAACTAATTTTTTTTCTTCCCCCTCCAGTATTAACAAACATTTATTGCTGCTTGCAGACAAAATGAGAAGTCATAGTGGTCATGCTCTAAAAATGGCTTTTCCAAAGTCCTTTCAAATTGTCATAAACTGTGCTACCAGTTTTGAGTGGCTTGTTCTGATTTGGGGATGAGCTCTATTTACTGTGCTGGATTCCAGTGCTACCAGCCCATGATGATTCACATCAGAGCCTCTCATGAGTGCCCTGTGTCTGCTGGCCTCTCTTTAATGCCTCGAGTAAACACAGCCTGCCCAGGATAAAATAAATGTGCCAGTGGGGTTAGGACAGTGATGCTCAGTAATGTCTCTTGTGTGGAAGACAGCATGTTCCTGTTGTGTCATCCAGAGGAAACGAGGGTCTGAGTAAGTTCTTCACTTATGGTTATGAGGGAAGCTTCTCCTTATCTGGGGAAGATGAGTGAGTGATTGACCCCATTCCCCCCAGTGTATTAATTTTTGCTAAACTTGTTCAGTACTTGCTAGTAGCTCAGTATGTATGACACACATGCCACTCTTTCACTCTTCACCAAAAGAATTAGGGAGTTGCAGGAAAAAATGCAGTCACAGAAGACAGACTCCACAGGTTTCTGGCTGTTTGTGCACCATTAAAAACGGACATCTCTGCCCCTTTTTTGACTTGGCTCAGGTTTTTTTGGCTTGATAGAGCACAATTAATCTATAATTAATTATATATTATATTGCGTTATATTGCGTTATATTGCGTTATATTGCGTTATATTGCGTTATATTGCGTTATATTGCGTTATATTGCGTTATATTGCGTTATATTACATTATATTATAATTTAAAATAATTTTTAATTAAAAATTCCCTACAGTGACAGAGATCTGACGAATACTTTATCAAAATCTTTGAAATTACTCTTAAAATTATTATTTTTAAAACAAAATCTGGTATGCATTAAAAGACTAATCTAACAAGTGTCCTCTTGACACAATGTGACAAAACATAAAAATAGATCCTTAGTTCTTTAAAAATATCCCAAGTCTGTAAATGAACCCGTTGGAAGACTTTATTGTCTTTTATCCAACAACAAAGGACAGATGCCTTCTTCAGTGCCCAAACTGGGTGTTGTTATGCCGACATCTTCATTCCTCCAGACTGCATATTTTCCTAATTTATTCAGAACTCTTTGCATGAGAATTGTAATTGACTTGGATCGTTCTAGCTAATAGTGTTGCGGGACTCTAAGCAGAAGGAAAAAACTAGAATTATGGCGTAGGTAGAAGAAGCGAGACAGAATGAAGGTTTTCTTTAGGCAGTTTTAAGAGATTTTGAAAAATAATGAAAATTAACATTTTTATTAAAAAAAACCCTTTTATTTTTCAAGTATGAATTATGGGTACAAATTGCTATTCAGTCCCAACTAAGTAGTATATAATAAAAAAGTTCACTAGAAGTAGGAAATTGTAATGTATTACTGTTTTTAATGGGCATATAACCTGTTTGTTGTATCACTGTAGCGCTCAGGGTAAAGTGCCAAGTGTAAGATGTTCCCTAACTGTCCACATTGTTTTTCACTTGTGAGATCTTGGGATTCTCAGTAAATGTAGAATGAGACACAGTGTTCTGAAAGCACTAGTGAGAATTCCTTTACTGGTTCTCTTTTATTTTTTTAAATTCTATTTTAATAGAAAAATGTGTCTTGAAATAACCTGAAAGGTGTGATACAGATTTATGTGAAGTGCAACTTCCCATTACACTTTAGAATTCAAAAATGGCTGAAACACAATTTATTTTACTTTCTCACTTATTGTTTGGTGTGGAAATTCAAGTGCTGTCCTCTGTGTTGATGCCACATTTGTTTTTCTTTCTTTTCTTATTTGGTTTTCTTTTAATGTGGCAGAAAATGTGTCTTTTGATTCTTTTGGATGTTTAGGAGTATATTAGGGCACTGAAGCCGTAGAGATCTTTTTTAATGATGATCACTCATTAGTCTCAGTGAGAATATAAAGGGATTTCCTTGCAGTTATATGTCAGTAAATCTATAGATGCTTAATGATACAGCAGTCAAAATAGGCAATGAGGCCCACGTGATTTTCATTTTTAAAATATTATTCAAGCTCAGTCACAAAAAGCCCTATGAGCTTTTATATTTGAAAGGCAGAAGCCCTGAGGAAATGGAGGGCTGTATTTTTAAGTCTCCAGGTGCCAGAGAACTCCTTTCACATCCCTCTCCAGTCAAAGTAAGCTCATCTCCCTGTTACCATCACAAGCTGTGGACACTGTGTGCTATACAGTAACTACGTGTGGTGAATGGAACAGTATTTATCTCTCATGCCTTCAAAGAAAAACAGCTTGAAATGAAAAAAAAAAAAAACCCAATAAAAACTCTGAAAGTAAACGAAGGGAGACCATGTCTTCCTTGCTTAAGTTGTGTTTAGCTGGGAGGGACGGCCCCATTTGTGTAAGAGCACATTATAAAAGTTCAGAGTCCAAATTGTGAGAACAATAGGGAAGTGAATCCATTAGCTGGATGCCATTAGTAAATTCTGACTGCTGCCAGCAGTGTGTGAACACCTCAACCACAGCTCCACTTTCTAAAGCGTTGACTTGTACTTTATCTGCCTTGGAATAATTTGTTAAAGGCAAGAAATTACTTATTTGAGCGGGTACAATAAAGATAGGTACGTAAATAGGTATTAATATGCTTTTAAATGGCTATTAAAATGAGGGAGGCATGATTAAATCTGCAGAAAGATTCAGTCTTGGATTTGATTCTGTTATCCCAGTGACAGAAATAAAAAGTATTTAATGGAAAAAGAAAACCACACCATGCAATTTAAGGCTCTGCCAACACTTCAAGCTCCAGTGTGCAGGGGAGTGACTCCTTATCTAAGTTCAAATAATGTAGCAGGACTATCAGGAACAGTGCTCATGCAGTATGAAGCCTTGCAAGGCAGGCAGGCATTTTGTGGAATGCCTGCCTGAATGGAATCCAAGAGATGGCCTTGAATTCATTCAGGAAATTGACTCATAATAAATGTACATGGTTCAAACGAACACGAAAAGAGTCAGTATACTGTAAAATTGACAAATTTGGTTCTATGTTCTAGCTGAATTAAAATAATAGGACTTATAGGCAATCCAAGTCATATCCTACAAATAGTACAGAATTATATTACTTAGTAGCAGATTTAATAATTACAAGAGATAAGGTTTTCTTGCAAGTTCTTTTTATGTAATTTAATACTGCCCTCTTGTTAGGTTGGGTTGTATGGGACAGTATATCTGGTCCTGTTTCTAGCTCCAATGACAGAAGAAACCTGCCTGTGTCTGTTTATTTCTTTGCTACAAACATGAAATAGCAGTACAATGTTGACTAGAGCAGAAAGAGCAGAAATATGGTTTATAAACAGTGGCAGCCAGGCCTGCTGAGCTCATACATGTCATCTGTCTTGAGATGCAGCAGGACACAGGGCACTGGCACAGCTGAGTGAGGATCCACAGCAGCTGGGCAGATCCCACAGGGGCCAGGTGGCTCCCAGTCTCTCAAGGTGCTGTCATCAGCAGCTGCATGGATCAGGCTCAGATGTGGGATCTCAGTCCTGAGGAAACTCAGAGTAATGTCCCTGATCACCCAGCCAGGGGAGGGTGCCTGAGCTGGGCAATGGCTGGGCCCTTTTTCTGCTGCTGAGTTCTCTGTCCCTGAATCCTCACAAGGGATGCTCACTGTCTCCAATGTACAAGGAGGTGGCAATGAGCCCATCTGTGATGCTCCCTGAGAACTCCAGTGCAACCACTTGCACTTGCTGAAGTTTGGAACATGAATATTTTGCTTGAAATAGCCACGTTGGATGGCTTCCTGAAGGGAGTCTTTTTGGGAAAAAATCAACTAAAATGGTTCAGCTGTCTGTGAAGACAGGACTGGGGAATGATATGTTATTTGGCTCATAGCCGGTGGGAAAAAAAGCTAAGGATTGTTTTGTGGTGCATATGTACATGAACCATAGCATTTGGCTGCAAAGGCTGCCTCAAATATTAGGAATTTTCTAGTTTCTGAGTGCTTAATTTTAAAACCTTCATGTCTTCAACAAAGTCTTTTATTAGTTACAAATGTGATAAAAAAACTTGCCTTCATAAAAAAACTTAATATGAAATCCCATGAGAAATGAATGGAGGTGCTCACTAGGCAGAAAATAGATAATCTTTCTTTGGGCTGTATCCATTCTGAACTTCTCTGGAGTTGCCACATTTGTGTCTTTCATGAAGGGAGCAATATATGAAGATGCTGTGATAGGGACAGGTTATAAGAGAAAGCAGAAAGTGTTGGGTGGGAAATGAGGAGGTTTGGAGCCCAGGTTAAAGAGCAGCACACAGCTCCTGCTCCTTGGAGTGCTGCTTGCTGGAAGCCTGAACTTCAGGCTGTGCACACAGAGATATGTATAACATGGCATAAAAGTTTTAATTTAAAAGAATTGAAGAAAGCTCTAAGAGTTGCTCTTCCCTTTACAATTATTAAAATGGTTTGTATGTCAAGAGAAGGAGCACATTCTGTGTGGAACAATTAATTATGTGAAAACAATCTGTATAAATAAAATACATCGATATAAAAGTGATCTGGTACTTATATTGCTGCAGAGGGAAGAACAAAACATTTCTGTCCCCTGTAAAAAGGATTCTTATTTGCATCATTTTAGCCGGGTGTATTATTATCCTTATCTGAAATAATTTTATTACATTTGTTGTAAGTTCACCTTGGAAGGTTGTTTTGACTCTGCACTGATTTCAATTTAGCTAACAAATAATTTCATTGTATGCAATTTTGACCATCTTTTTACTCAGTTGTAATTAGGAAATCACATGGGAAATGTGAATCTTTGCCTGTAGTGGTGCAAGGCTTTACATTGTTCTGAGTCAGTTTGAAATACAGGGAAAGATGATGATGTACTTATTCTTTCCTGCAGTCTGATATCTATTAATTTTGCTACTATTATTTCTAAATGAAACTGTTTGTTTTCCATTTTGCTGGTTACTATCAGAGAAAAAACCCCAAACCCTGAACATTAAAATGCTGCAGCTGAAAACCCAAAGCCTTTATCTTGTAGGAATTTTGATGCATTTTGAATAATTGTGTGTCATTCTGTAACTCCTTCAGCTAAGTGTTGTTTTTCAGGTAAGCCCATACACAAATAACTTGGACCCGGAGCAGTAAGTTTGAATGTGTTTTGCCTCCTTTTGAGATAAGAAGGATGATGATTTCAAATGATTTTTTTCCCTGAAAAACACTTTATTAAAAATAATGAGGGTTTTTTTTCTTTCTGAATCAATATTTTTAAATATGATGCATTTCTAGCTACCTCTGACCAAATGGCATTGGTTTTCCTTTTAATGTTGTGAGAAGTGGCTTCAGATAATAGGACTAATTAGCAAAGTGCTGGTGTGTCCAGCTCTCCATTGTGGTATCCCAAAGGATCTCGGAGGGAGTGCACTTGCACTCAGGAGATTGCACAGATAAAAATCCCCATCCCAAACCCAAAACAATTGAGTGTAATGTTCTTTCCCCTCTGCATTTACAATCCCAGCAGGATGAAGTTCATAGCTGAACAGATGGAGTCACTAGAGACTATCACAATATCTGTTAGATTTTGAAATGGTGGCAGGGTGGTTAAAGCCCAGCTCTCAGCAAGGAGGACACAAACACTCACAGAGCCATCACAAACACTCTGGTGATGCCTTGGGAGGCTGCCTAGAACAGAGGCTAGGCAGTGTTAAAGGAATAGAGTAGGTATTTATTAAAAAGTGGGGGCAGTAGAAACTTTTTACCCATGAAGAAAGATGAATCATGAATTGCTGCTCCTGTGGGACCATCGGTTCATCTTGTTCGTTTTGCATCAGTGATAAAATTCCTCACGTGGAGAGGAGCAGCTGAAAGCTGTCGGGGGGATTGCAGGAACAGCTGGAGATGTGCTCTGTGTCTCAGATACTTAAAAAGAGAAAATCAGCTTCTTTTTCCAAAGTCCTGGAAAGGTCTAGAACTGAGCAAGAAAACCAGCTGTTGGTCATACTTTCCGTCTGATCCGCAGGTTTAATGTGTAAAACAGGAAAGTCCCTCTTCATAAAATTATTCTCAAGCGTGCCATAAGCATACAGTATCATTTTTAGGATGACTGAAAAATTCTGTATCAAAACCAACCAACCAACCAACCAACCACCCACCCATCCACATGTTTATGTAAAACAAAACAGAAAAAAATATTTAGGTCATGTTAACGATCCAGATTATTTTAGTAGACCCTGTGTCAACAAATCAAATGAAGGGAGGTTTGGAAATTTGACATAATATGTAAACAGAACTTTACCAGGGCAGATGGTAAGGAAATACTTTCTTCATCCATTTTGAAAGAGAATGGGAAAATCCAGTGTGAAATTACTTTAAATTAATTTTATTTTGGATTTCTTTTGCATTGCCTGGAAACGACGTATCCAATATAATTCTGTCTTTGTATAGTTTCTGCATAATAATGTTCCTGACCAATACAAGCTAGGTAGGGCCTGGGTAGTCATGTTAGACCTAAAACTTTACTGACTGTGTATGTCTTCAGGTTTCACATTTTACAAGGTAACTATAATCACCAAGATTATTAACCAAATCTGACTGGGGGATGTCACTTGTTTTTCTTATTTTTACCTCTCTGATTTCTTGAATGTATATGTTTGCTCTGGTATATGAAATACAGGTTTGTTGGTAGATATTTGGAAATGCTCTGCAGCTGAATTTTATATCTATAATAATTTGTGAAATAAATTACAAAAGGCTCCTTTTTGTAGCACATTTAGGTATCCCCTAATTGTTGCACATACAATGGCACATGGACCTTTTATCATCTGGGAGATGCCTGATTGATTTTTTTCACAAATTAGATATCTTACATTTTAAGGGGAAATTTAAAGACCAAGGAACATATAAGTGAGTACATTTAAAAATACTATTTGCTGTTGTGTATGCAAGACAGTAGTACAAGCTTTAAGTGCAGACGTCTATAATGTGGATTGTATTTTTGCATTCCTTTTCATCTCTATTTGCATTTTCTCAGTAATGTGGCCAGATGTCTCAAAAATATATTTGTGTTTTGAGTTTTTAGTTAAATATAACTTAGTTACTGACATTTTTTGCTTTGAGATAGAGCTTTGTAAAGTTTTTGCAGTTTTTAAAACATTAATGAAGTTGATTAATCTATTTCTGTCAGAGAACTGGAGTAGCATATTTGAAGTGACCCTGTGCTGAGAGCTGTTTAAATTCATGCCACTGCATGACAGTGTGCTATCACATCTGGCAAGTTCTTCATTGTAGTGTCTTCCAGATTTGAGCCTATTTTTAGCTTTAAGGTGCCTGAGAAAAAGCATCTGCTAGAATGAATTGGTGGACAACTTAACTGTTTATATTTATTGTGCAGGAAAAATATTATAAACTTCAGATAATGACAAGAAGTAGAAATGTGCAAAGATCAGGTACGATCTGGAAACCTTTTGGCACTTTGGAATATTCCTTTGTCTTGGCATCTGAGTCTGCTTGCTGTGAAGCCAAGAATGTATGCTTTTAAATTAAAATGTTGCACTGCCTTTCAGATTGTAGTCCATTTGTCTTCTGATGTAATATTATTCACCAGTTACTGAAAAATTCCTTGGAGTTACTGTTACTCTGGTCATCCTTTCTGTTTATGCTGTGAAAACTCTGTTGATATTCCAAAATTCTTGCAAAGTGATAGAATCCTTTGAAGTTTTTGCATCTTCCCCCAAATAGAGAAATTTGTTTAGTGGTATTTTACCCTTCTGTTTTGTTTTACAGTCTTGAAGACTGATGTTCAAATTTCTCTCTTTATCTCCCACATTATTTTGAATTCTTTCTTGTCATTGGTGTCAAGATTCTATTTAGCTTTCAAACTTGACTAACTTTTGCTTGCCAGCAAATAATTCCCAAGATTTCTAGTCCTTCTGAATGTTCTTTGGTAGACCCAAAATGTAATAAAGTCTGAAAGAGCTCAGAGTCTTTGCTTTTAAAATAGTCACAGTTTAATTTCATTTTAGACTTTGTAAAAAGATATCTTGTAAGTTTGAGTGTGGCTGCTGTCATATGTCAGTACGCAGTATCATAGTTAGCTGTCTGTCTAGCCAGACCCAGGCTTACAAAAGCCAGTTTCAGAAATAGAAATACCCAGATATCAAAAAACCTTCTGCTTGGTTTTTCCCTTGCTCACTCCCTTTGCTTGCTGAAAATCTCTGCTTCTGCTGCTCCCACATTTCATGTTACTTTAATGCTGTTGGGACATTAAAAAAAAAATCTCAGTTTGCTTTTGCCTCCTGTGATATGTTTTTCCATGGTTTCACACGGTCTGATGTAGATTTTCTTCAAAGGATTTCTAAGTTGCAATGTCACTTGACACTTGCTCTTTCTGTCCTCTGCTGCTTTCTTCTGTTTTGTTTTCTGCCTGTGATTTTGTTTTTGCTCACCCTGCACAGGAGATGGGGTGACATGGGTTGACTTATGGGGAGACAACCTGGCCTTTAAGACACAAATCTGTGCCAACCTCACCATCTGTGAGTGCTCCATGCAAAAAGGAGCAAATATTCACCCCAAGTAAGCAATCCCCAGCACAAAGAATCTGCTGCTGACAAGAGGAATATAATGGAACTTGAGGAGGAGGTCAGAAACATGTGTGAAAGTGTTTACATGACAAAATAAATTAGAAAAACCATAACAAGGCAAGCCCAGCAGGAAATCACAGACACTGTGTTTACTTCTTGTCTCTGTCTGGAGTTAGAGGAGGAAGGTGGCCTCCAACTGCCATGGCAAAGGCACAAAACTCAAATTACAAATTTGTGCCATGTGTTTTCTAACGCTTGAATATAACAGTTTAACAAATTTGGGCGTGGACGTTTTACTGCTTAATGAAAGGCTGCCATGGAGAGCATCAGGTTTCCAACAAAAGTGAATCACGAGGGCGTGCTCCGCGAGCTGATGAGCGGAACGCAGGTGCCTGGAACAATGGCCCTTTGCGTGCTTTGCTTTGGCAATGTCATTCACATTTTGTGCAAGAACTTTCCTGGGTCTCTCTGGAGAGATTCCCTATGCCAGCAATTGCACTGAGTGCCTTTTGATAATAGCATATTTCATGTGTTTGGTGTGGCTGGTTCAGTAAGCATATTTGCTCCTTTTTGTAAACTATAACTGTTTGGTCCTTCCAATCAGCTGTGCAGACATCATCCTCAGCTAGCATCTCTCTCTTTTGTGTAGGGACCAGAATGAAATGAAAGTGCAGGGAGAAAAATGTCAAGACAAACTATTTTTTCCTTCTGTTTAACTTTCTCTTGTCTCTAAATCTGTCTTTTCTCCCGTTTCATACTCTGTCTCTCAACTCTTCCCTGCTTCATTTTAATTTCTTGTTTCTAGGTGTTATAGTAGAAGATATGACCATTTTAGAGCAGTAGAGTTTCAGGAAGGATTCAGAGGACTCACAGTAAAGAAACTAGGCTCATTTACTGAATTCTTTGCCTTAGGACTGGCTTGAGAAGTGGAAGATAGGTTTTGTCATGGTAGAGAAACCTCCACTCTGTCAGTGAATTAATATAACAAGGTTCACACATCTATCTCTGAGAGAACTAACTGGATGCAGATTAAATTTGGCTTTCAAATACTTCAGATTCTATTCATAAAGCCTGTGTTATACAGCCTCACACAGATGCCTTACATGGCTGTAAGAAAACAGTTTGTGTATTATACATGGATGGGAAATTAATCTCATGGAAGTGCTCTATTCAATAAAGCCATCAGGATAAACCAATTAGCACATCAAGGCCTAATGAGCAACAAGACCAAACCAATTATTATGTCGTTAATTAGTAAGGATTAGACTAAGAGGTGATAGAATATTTTCACCTGCCTCTCACAAAGCCCTTTGCAAGTCAGCATCCCTTTTCCTCAGGGAGACAGCGATGTGCTGAAGGTCAATGACATGAAATGGGAAATGGAACCTGTGAAATGGGAAATGGAATCTGGCTCTGCTGGGGCCCAATCCTGTGCCCGGGGCAGAAACAGCCCAATTACACTGACTGACCTTTGCTAGAAAAACATTACTAAAACTAATATTATGGATTGCTGCTGAAAAACATTTTGACTTCATAAGCCAATTCAATTTCAAATCCTTTTTTTACAATCAATAATGTTTGGTTTGCAATTACTGTGAAATTACTCTTCAGCCTTGGTCAGAATATTTGGCAGTGGAAAAATGATCTTTCATTTATTTCAGAGGACATTCAAGATGTCACAAGTTGACATGGAAAACCCAGATGTTTTTAATTCTGAAAATTGAGAAATAGATTTTGAACAGGAAAGTTGTCTTGTTTGGTGTGCATTCTCAGGAAGAAGGACAGCAGAACATTCCCCAGTTCTCTGCCAGGCTGTCATTTATATAAAAACATGAGCGGAAACAGTTTTGGGGCATCTGTGCAGAGCCTTAGGAAGATCTTGAAGAAATCAGAAGGAAATAAATAACCTACACAACTCTTTCATTTTTATCAGCTATGAAATCCTCTATCAGGTCTCTCAGAGTAAGTCGGACTATTTACATTCCTCAAACCCTTTCTTAAATAGACATAAGAGGAATTACAAATATAACTGACCAAAATACAATCTCAAAAATAACACAGTAGTCAGGAAATGCTAATTTTAATTTCTGCAAAGATATATTTTATTTATTTATTTTACCCCTCTCTGTGCTGTGACATACTTGCATGCCATGCTCAGCAAGCAACATTCTGGGATTTCAACAAAGTGTGGAGGAGAGCACCAAACCTTCAGCTTTGGTGGTAGTTGGTGTAATGGTACCTGGGATCTGAAGCAGAGAACTTCCTTGGAGGACAGCCTGCATATTGCAACCAGGTATGTGATATTTCCTTCAAAAATTTGAGTGGGAACCTGCTGTTTATGACTATGTAAAGATGTGGCAAAGGGTGTGAGGGACCAAGAGTAAACAAACATATTGCCATGAACTCTGACTTGGGATCCTGATGGAAGGGATTTAATCTGAATTTTATGTGGGAATATTCTCTCTTTTGGGTGATGTTGCTGTACTTGATCTTTAGAAAGAACATATGTAGTTTTCCTGTTTTCTAATATATGGATACCTAGGAAATTCATAAACTAGTATTATTTGGGTAGGTAATTTCCTTTTGACCTGAAAATATTTTTAGAAATCTGTTTGAAAGGCGTGATTAAAAGTGTATTATCAGATGATAATTTTATTTCATAGCGATGTTTTATCCTTGGTCGAGGGAAGGCCCTTTGGATTTCCTCCAGTACTCTGTGGTTTTCTTCTCATTCTGAATGGCTCTAGAGTAACATCAAAGGCAATACATATTATTGCAATTTGCTATAATTAAGCAGGACTTGTGTATATTCAGTGGGCAAATAGTTGGCGTGATTGAGATGCTGCTGTTCCTCTCTCTAAGAGAGCACCAGCTCTGGGCTGCACGCTGGAATCCACGTTAATCTGGAGTTTCAGCTGATAAGGCCTGGCTGGGAGTGAGGGAATTTTTTGCCTGGCTGAAGGGGTGCAGGCCAGGGGGCTGAGAGGGGGAGCTCCAGCCCTCACCCCAGGTGAGTTGGGAGGCTCTGTCCTGCCCCACAGTCACACGTCTTCTTGTTTCTCTGTGTTTCTTCTTCCATTCTGGTCACACAAGTCAAGAGTCATGGAGTTGCTCTTCCTCTATTTTGGCTGTGATTGTTTCTGCTTCATCTTGGGTGCAGCTGGGGCTTTTCCTGAGCTTGGTTCTGCTGCTCAGGTGCTTCAGTGGAGCTTTGCTGGAGCCTGAGAGGGGGTGGTGCTGCTGACATCCCTTCTGGACCTTGTTATGTGATGAGCTTCTAAAGAAAGCTTCTAAACTTCTGAACACCAAACACCAAGAGAGACAGAATGGAGCATGGAAAAATCAATCAGTTTAAAACTTCTAATGAGACAGGAAACTATGTCATAAAGGAACAGAAATAGTTTGCCAAAAATGAAAGCTGAAAGTAGATTCTCTTTTTCGTCTTATATTCTCAGTGCAAGCTTTTTTATTTATTTTTTTTTGTTGTTGTTGAAGGAGAGCTGCATTTCTGTAGAAAAATCCAATTTTCAGCCCACCTCTTTAATCAGAATGTCCACAACACAATCTAATGTTTCAATAGCCGATGATTTTTTCTTTCAGTTCACATCTAAGTCTTCAATAGACCTTTTTTCTTCCCCATAAGTAAAAATTTGCACTGACAATTCCTGAAAAAAAGTTGCTCTTACACTTTCATGTAAATTAACCTTAGCTATCTGCTTTAGAATTCAGTATTTCTTGCTGATAAATATTCCAGTGTTTTCTGCTTTGAGACCTGTAGGCATTGCCCTGTGAAGATGTGAATTTCACCTTATTTCTCTTTGTTGTGCTCGTCAGTGAAAGGACCAAGACTGACATAACTGAACCAGAAGTGTCCATGCCCTTTCCTTACCATTCCCCTGTAAATTTTAAATTCTTAAACCACTCCTGGAATTGTTGCACACATCCTAGTTCTCAGCTAAGAAGGAAGGGTATTTAGTGTGCTCTGGTGTTTTCAACCCCCCCTGAGTCCAAAGAATTTGAGGATTTGTTTTATTAAAACAAATAAATAAAGAAAAGAAGAAGAAAAAAGTTAACTCAGTCAGATAACCTGGACAGTCCTTCCATGTATATGGAAAGGGAAAAAGTAGAACATATAAATGTCTGTTTAAAAATGCTGGAGAAGGCGACGAATTTATGTATATAAAGCCTGTGCTATGATGTGTCTCGAAAATCTCACTTGACCATTTTAAGTAACACTTGAGTAACACTTCAACCAAATATTTTCCAGCTGTTATTTCTGTCTCTTCACTTCAAAATGTTATTTCTAGCAATATTGTTCAACAACTCTGTTGTATGCTGTGAAAACCTCTCATGTTCTGCTTCTGCAACTTTTCATTTTACCTACTGTTTTTGCTTTTTCTAGGGAATCAGGAAATAGTGTGGGTAGGAAGAGACCTCAGGAAGTTGCTTAATCCAAGCCATCAGTCTAAGTTGGTCTAACTTTAGATCTGGTTGCTTAGGGCCTTGCACAGTCAATTCCTGATTATCCTCAAGGAGGGAAATTGCAGCATCACTGTAAAATGCTCTTTGATTTCTGTGGTGCAGAACTTGGCCTGAATGTACTTTAGGAGAAAAACCAGTCTAATGCTCAACATTCAGGTGGGATTTCTGTGATGGATCAGTGCCTTGGGAAAGACCTCAATAAGAATCTGGATTTTAAAAGCTGTGTGGCCTCAAGTGGCATGATGAAAAAGCATTCAGGACTCAAGTGATGTTTTCCTGCAAAGAAACAATCAGTACTGAATAATTTAATCACTAATAGCTATCTCATCAGTATTGCTGCTGTGTAGTCCACTAACACCAGATTATTCTGAAAAGCCAGTTTTGGTGTACATCTCTGTAAAACTGTGTTCTATTTCATGTTTCAACTTTGGGGACTTTGGTTTCAATGAGATATTGTTGTAATTTTGAAGAGTATTTTAATATGTCTGTCTTTACTGATAGAAATGAGCCTCAAAAATGAGGTTAAATGATTGAAGAGTAGGACACTGCCCTATAATACTGTAAGATTAAAGTACAAGGATATGCTTTTTTTCTTTATTTTTGGTAGAATGTATACTGGTTGTGCACATCTGTAAAGATCTCAATGCAGTTATTTATTCAGGGTTTATTTCTAGTAGCTATGTTTACATATCTGAAATTGTTTTAACACACAGTTTACCTCTATAAATATTAGTGTGCTAGATATATATAGGATAATTGATTTAATAAATCTATTTCTACTAAGTTACTGTAAATTTCCATTAATGTATACAGTTGTCCTAAACTACTCTATGTTAATGTATCTTTTATAGAAGAACTAAGGCAAATGATAACACATTGGAAACATTGTTTTGCTTTTTCTATGCTGCCATAAAGCAAGAGATGGCAAAACTACTTCAGACACAGAATTTAATTTAAAAAAAAGTTACTAGTATATGTTTGGTAATATCTTTGTTCTTTCAATATCACAGAATAAATCTGAGATGATGTTTCAAAGCTAAAACACAAATTTTGCTTTCTCATGTCTGTTTTGGAATTAGTTGTTTTCAGATGCTCTTTTTAGCAGTGGACAGGGTTCTATGGAAACAAACTTATTTCTTAACATTTTTCCTCCTGGGAGAGCTTTGCATCATCAGGGTACCAGTGAGAGGTGGGACTAAACATCCAGAATCAGGAAACCATTCAATTTTACTGGGACCTGTAGTGTGGGAAATGTGTAGTCATATTGCTTTCCTAATTTCTCTGTCCTGTTGGCTTCCTCTCAAACCAGATTTAGGAAGAACAGATTCATCTGGAAATGTACTTTTTCTCGTTGTTCTTGTTTTTGCCAAATTTTCAATTAAAAGTGTTCAGCAAGCCAAGAAACCTGCCTTCCTTCTCCTCTCCCCCCTCCTTTTCTTACCGTTTATGACGTTTTTGCTATTTGCAATATTTTTGTACTTATATAGCCTCACTTTATGCATACACACATAAATATTTGAGAATATTTTCCATGTAAAGCCTTGATAGGAATAGTTCATAATTTTTAGAGAACAGAGAGAGATGCCAAAGCTCCTCTAATGGGACAGCTATGGAGTTTATGCAAGAATGAGATTCCAGTCCTGAAGAGCAGGGCAGGCCTTTAAACGTGGATCTCTTCCACTCTATATGAACAAACTACTATGTGGAATGTATAAATCTGTCTTATCAGAAATCTCTGTCTTTTAGGAAAAGGGATTTGACATTAATAAATGTCAAAACCTTAAAATCCATAGTGAATGGCACTCTTGTCACTTACCAGCTGTACTTATTTATCTCTTCTTCTTTCCCATAATTTTTTGGCCTTTCCTAGGAAAATGTGAAAGCTTCCTTGAGGTAATTCAGTTTCACAGTGTTGTTAAGAGCACTGCTTTAAAACCCAAAGCATGTAATAACTGCCTCTGTAACAGCCTGAGACTGGTGACTTTCACTGCTAAATGAGCAAAGAAAAATGGATTTTTCACACACAAAAGAAAGCTGCATAAGTTAGACCCTATCTGGTGAAAGACTCAATTTGATCGCTGACAAGCTATTCAGGTGTTCTCTGTTCATTTACTTGTTAGTTTTTGAGGTAGAATTAAGTCATTTGAGCCATTGTGCTTCCTGTAGGAGCAAGAGCATTTCCAAAGAAAAGGACTTGAATGTGAATCTGACCTATGGCCCTTCTTAGAGTGTTTAAATGAGAAAAAAGAAACCATGAGCCCCTCTGTCATCTTGAAAATGTTTAGAACTGAGATGTGCCCATGAAGTCCTTTCCCTCTGCACCTTGAGGAGAAAGGGTGAATGGGCTCTTTGTGTTATCTTTGAGTGAGAACATCATAGTATTTAATACAGGGATAAAATGTATACTGAGCAGGGAGGAGGGATGATTTTTCTACCACGTGTGATGTGAAACACATTGGTTAACATCAGGGAACTTGCCACAAAAAGTACAACTAGAAAACTGAAGGTAAAAAGGAAAATGAGCTTGCTGGGACTGGCATTGTAACACTCACTGCTAAGTGCACAAAGGAAAAGCATTGCCTAAAACACCCCATGCAAGTGAGGAATTGATGCTCTACTTGAACAGCCTTCTAAAAGAAGGCTTATATGAGGAGTTAGGGCAAAGAAAGTGGCTTTGCCAAAATTTCAGCTTACTGTTTTATGTAGAAATAATTAAAGAAGGGAATTAAAGTAATACTTCCCACCCAGAATTAGAGTTTTTTGTAGAGAAAATAAGACTTTACTCTATAGATTAAACCTGTGAATTGCCTATGTTGCCAGATGAAGGATGCATATAGGATTTTTGGGTTTAATAATTTTATTTCTAAGTTACTGTAGATCTCTACTAATGCATACAGTTCTCCTAAACTGAGATGTGATAATAGATCTTCGATAAAAGAACTAAGGCAAATGAGAACACACTAGGAAGTGTTGATGTGCTTCTTTCACTAGAAAATCCACATATCCTTGAGGAGGTGAGGAGGAACTGGATCCAAGGCTACAGTCAGTTAGTCTAGCCTTTTTATAAAGGATTGCTATAAGGGAAGTTTGGGAAATTGGGGAAGGAATCTGTGGAATTAGCTTTTAGTGATGTAAATGGAAGGACTGAGAAGACACTTTCAGAACTTAACAGCGTTCTGAAGTTCTTCATACCATAATATATCTGGAGGGCAAGTTTTAGAAAACAGTGATTAAATAGATGTAATGATTATCTTTGAGCAGCTGTTTAGCTGTGAGGAATGGTACAGCATATACTCAAAAAGTGAGCCAGGAGCAGAGGCATGCGCTTCTCCAAATATTGACCCCAAAACATTTCACTTTAAAGCTCTAGTCTCTAGCTGTAAGGAATCTAGAACTGCAAACAGTAACTCTGTGTTTCAAACTACTGGATTTTCAAAGTACTTTTTTGTTCCTGTGGCACAATTAAGTCATATTTCTGAGCAAGCAAGAAGATTCTTTTTGCTAGAGAAGTCATACAGTAAAGGGCTGTGCATTTGGCTGTGAAGATTGGATCCCAGCAAAGCAAATCATGGCAGTACTGGAGTCTCCACTAAACTTTCCAAACACAATTCATAGTATTATATCCTTTATTATTATGATTATTATTATTATTAGTGATTGTAGTATATAGTAGTGGTAGCAGTGGTTGTATGCTGTGACTTTATGATGTCTTGTTGAAGTTCAGTTTCTTTCAGTCTTCTTGACTAATAAATATATTGGACAGAACAAAAAGCAGTCTGAGACTGAACCTCATGTTTGGCAAGGGGAATAATATGAATATACAGATAGGTCTCAGGCACCTGACACAGCCAGATCAAACAGATAACACTAGGAATTTATTTCATCATGGCTCAGCCTCACTCTTTTTGCCACACCAATTCAGAGTATTCAAGAAGACAATGTGAACCCACTTTTGACATGTTTTCTTCATGTCTGAAATGGGACTGGTTTGCCTTTACTGCTCAGTAGAGGGGATCAAGATTGCATGATGATGTGCAGGGATGGTTCCCTCAATTGCAATGCGGAAATGCTTAGCATGCCCTAGGAGGACCTGATCTGATGGAGTACAGTGTGTGTGTTGTTTTTCTTGGACTCTGAGCTCTACAAAGTTTTACTCTTGTCTTTCTTGAAGTTCTTGTCAAAGGAGATTGCCCAAGATTTGGTAGAATTGAACATTCACAAAAAATGATGCCTTTAATCACTGTCACACAGGCAGATAAATAGCTTAATGCAAGAACACTGGGAAAAGAGAGTCTGGAAAAAGAGTAGGGACATTTATTGCAATTTAGGAAGGATAACTTTGAAATATTGAAACCAGAGTTCCCTGTCTCCCATATTTGATCTACATTAAAGGCCTATTTTAATCTCAAATGTGTTTCAGAGATCTATTGAAATGATGTGCCAGGAACTAAGGACAAAATCTTCAGTACATAAATGGAAAGATTTTTTTTTCCTGTAACTGCCAGCCTAGCAAATTAATATTTGGCCTGGGAAGTCAAATCATGTTCTTTATTTCTATTTCATTACCAGTTATAAGTGTTTAGCAGGTCAAATTATGCTCCCACAAAAGTGTATAACCTTTTCTGATGGTCTGGTAGCATCAAAGCAGAATTGGGCTGTTACCAGACACACCTCTGACAGCACTGCAGAGTAATGGATACCCTGCAGGAACAAAGGCTGGTGTAGTGGAATAGGAAATGGTCTTAGGGCTACAGTGAAGTTGTAGGGCTATGTTTTATAAGGCAAAGATTACTGATAAGTATATTGTTGCAGGAATACTGAAAAATAAGCTATTTTTCATGGAGAGATGTATACATCTCCAAGATTTTATTTTTCACCCTTCACATGCCATAAGGTAATGATTGGTACAGGCTTCTGCACGCTTTTGCTGTTAATATGTGATGGTCAAGGGCTCCTGGCTGCAGCTCAGAGGGATGGCTGTCTCAAAAGGACATTTCATCCCAAGGGGGCTCTGCACCCTTCCCTCTCTACCATGGCATGTTTCTCTCTGCCCTCCCCTGAGATTCACCTTTCTGGGGCTTAGTGAAGCAAATTATTTCTACAAGTACCCAAATCTGTCCCCAGTTCTGTTCAAAACCCTCAAATCTGAGTCTGTGTACCCCAGCAGTGCCTAAGCTCTGCTTGCCTGTACTAGAGGGGCTGAAGAGGCTCTCGTGGCCCTTGTACAGAGTGTAAATCACGTCACTGCTGCACTCAGCTGCTTCCCAGAGCTGTGCCAGGTGCAGGGCACAGGAAGTGGGAGCTGCTGCTGCTGCTGGTTATTTGTTCCCAGCATCAAGAAGGATTTCTGTGATGGATGTTGCTGGAACAAATGCAGTTGTTCATTTCCGTGGACATAAGCCACAAAAGACCATCATGCAACGCCAGAGTATGAGGATGTTTTTATAAATATGCATACACATGTATGCGAGTATGGATTTTATGTATATGTGTGTATGAATATTGCATTTCTTCACAGAAGTGAGTATGGGAATCACACTGCAAATAATTTTCAAGGAGAATCCCCAAATATCCAGTTATTCTACAAGATCTGACCTTAAAGGTGTTCACAAAGAATTATTGTTTCAAGTTGGTTGATTGAACAAGTAAAATTTTGAGGATGTGGATTTTTAAAAGGCAGATTGTAGTTTTAACAAGTTCCAGTGTTTCTGAAAAGCTGTGATACTTTTTGCAAGAAAACAGAATAATCACAGCAGAACAAAGTAATAGTAATTGTAATTATATAATATTTTGACAGGCTGATCTTCACTGAAGATTCAGTCAAGCTGTTCATCTTTCATTCTGATTTCCACCAACTTGTCCTGATTTATTTGTAGTGTACTTGCATTAATTTTTAGGGCATTACTCTAGATTTGTACTAAGGAGAGGTAGTGCATTAAGAATAGTGGATTAATCAAAAAGTCTTTTCATTTAAAGTTGGTCAAAGATGAAATTGTACTACGCTGTACTGTGGTACTCTGGAGCAAGGTATGTGTTCAGGATGTTCTCCAGCTTCCTTCCTCCCTGATCCAGCCTTGTGCTGTGGTGCTCTGTTGGTGTGGAGAGAGAATTTCTATTAACAGATATTATCCTCTCAATAGGAGACCTGTGTTAAAAACATCATCATTAAGGGAAATGGTCTGCAAGATGTTGGTGTGTGCAATATGATAGAATGTCTTGTGTCATTCAAGACATCATGAAAAGTGATGCTGCTGGCACTCCTTGTTTTAGCATTTTACAATTTTGAACACTTTCAGTCAGGAAACTAGTAGGTTTATAGGTGGGAGGATATATATATATATATAATTCCTTGTCCTGCTTTGAATTGCCTTGATCTAACCTTTCAGGAAGTTCTCTTATAGAAACTCCCCAATTCTAGACCAGCAGAAACCTTAAGAAGAGCTGCCCCTGAGCCCTGTCAACACAGCTGGTGGCTCAGAAGGTCCCATGGAAGCCAGAGACTGAAAGAAACAGTTTAGTTTCCTTGCATGACATCACTGAGCCTGATCATGTGGCTTTTGGGCAGAAAACACAGGAAATGAAACAATGCCAGGTCAAATATGCCTGCAGAAGCAATACCAAGAATCCTTGAGAAAACATGACAAGCAAGAGATGCAAAACCTCATAATGGCAGAACAAGGAGGATCTGTGCTTACCTGTTATCTCACCTGGGGGCAGCCAGCCCTTGTGATGGGAAAGGACTTTTCTCCAGATCTGTATCCCAGGGGCCATGGGTGTGCAGCAGCTGCATGAGGGGTGTATGGCCATGGGGAGGTGGCAGTGTGGGGTGACGCCGTGTGCTTGGGGCTGTGCTGGGGCCAGGGTGCTGGGACAGCACAGCCACAAACATGGCTTGCTTGACCACCCCAGAGCCTGTGAATCAGTCTTACAGATTCAGGAATTTTGCTTGCTCTTCTGCTAACAGAAGGCAGCAGGGAGAAATAGACTGTATCTATACATAAATAAAGTGAAACTAAAGTATTGCAAGCTATGCATCGTGAATAAGGCAAGGATATTGTATAGCACAGCACAGACAATATACCATGAGGGCCATCTTGTGGTCAGAGAAAGTTTATTCTCTGTGAGCGTAGGAAAATAAAACTATTCCCAGGTTTTTTCTTATGTCCCTGAAGATACTGGCAGCTGCATTGTGATTCTTAGAACCATGGAATGGTTTGGGTTGGGACCTTAAAGGTCACCTAGATCCAACCTCCCTGCCATGGAAAGGGACACCTGCTAGGCCAGGTTGCTCAAAACCCCACCAACCAGGCCTCGAACACTTGCAGGGATGGGGCATCCAGAGCTTGTCTGGACAAACAATTCCAGTGCCTCATCACCCTCACAGTAGTGAATTTATAATCTCTAAATCCACTCTTTCAGTTTAAAGCCCTTCCCCTTTGTTCCATCACTACAGGTCCTTGTGAAAAGTCCCTTTCCATCTCCCTTGTGTCCTCTTTGTGAGCTGGAAGCTGGTGTTGAGCTCTCTTCAGTGCCTCCTTCTCTCCAGGCTGAACAGCCCCATCTCTCTCAGCCTGTCTTCCTAGGAGAGGTGTTCCAGCCCTCTGAGCATCTTTGTGGGCTCCTCTGGACTCTCTCCAGCAGGTCCCTGTCCTTGTGCTGGGCCCCCAGAGCCAGGAGCAGCGCCCAGGTGGGGTCTCACGAGGGCAGGGCAGAGAGGTGGAATCTGCTCCCTCAGCCTGCTGTCCACGCTGCCTTTGGTGCAGCCCTGGACACAGTTGGCTTTCTGGGCT
Source organism: Zonotrichia leucophrys gambelii (assembly GCF_028769735.1). Lineage (NCBI taxonomy): Eukaryota > Metazoa > Chordata > Aves > Passeriformes > Passerellidae > Zonotrichia > Zonotrichia leucophrys. The sequence continues at coordinate 18,800,455 of NC_088178.1, read as the reverse complement.
GCAAATGCACACTGATGGATCATGTGGAGCTTCTCATCCACCAACAACTCCAAGTTCTTTTCCCCAGGGCTGTGCCTGACCCATTCTCTGCCCCATCTGTGTTTGGGCTTGGCATTGCCCTGTCCCAGATACAGCATCTTGCACTTGGCCTTGCTGAACTTCTTGAAGGTTGCACAGGCTCACCTCTCCAGCTTATCAGGGTCCCTCTGCATGGCATCCCTTCCCTCCAGTGTCAAAATTAGAAATTGTTTCTGATATGCTGTAATGAATGGAGCTGCTCTGCTGCTGGTCATTAATCCTCAAGTGACACGCATGGGATTAGCTGTGATCCCATGCCAATAAAAAAAATAAGGTGTTCCATGGGTTGGGAATGGTGTTGTAGATGAATAACTAGAGTCAGAGTTTTCCCCTGATGAATTTTTTATGCCTATTTGCTTTGGAAATTTCTTTCATCCTCTACCTTGTAAGCAAGCTCTTTGAAATCCATGGATTAAATGCCATCACAGTGCTAGAGTAAAGAATGCTATTATTTATTGTCAAATAACACTTTAACTGAGAATCAACATTCTTTTCATGATTATCATACAATGAACCCACTCTGTGAATCTGAGTTCTCAGCTGCATCCCTCTTTAGTTGTGTCCCTGTGTTCTTGATGACAGACTAAAAATACTGAATTGAAAGGAGGACTGTCCATTCAAATTAAATGTATTATCCAACACAGATATGGAAAATTGAATAAGATCTTCTCTCTATTACCTGATCTATTCAGAATTACTCAGTTTCCCTTTTTTTTGTGTGCTTCCCAGTGAATCCAGATGCCTCCCAAAGAACCCAGAAACTTTTCTTTACCACTTTCCTAATGGCAACCTTCTGCCAATGGTGCTGGGCAGGCACAGCTTTGCTTGGTTTATGGGACCATGATCCATGGTCGATTAACCAGGCTTTTTTGGTTCTAGAAGAGGTGTGTTTACAAAAATCCAGCCCCACCATCTGGTACCATTGGCTGTAGGTCTGCTGTAGATCACTCACAGTGAACAAATATTTTTCTCATTTGTCAGTCAGCCTTTGTCCACACACAACTGACTTCTCTAATAACATCAAGTGTTCCTTATTGTACTGTTTTACTGCTACTTATGGATTATTTAATTCTTTTAATGGCTCTGCAATGGTTCATTTGCTTTCTAAAATTATTCTTTAAAGTACTTGTGCAGATGGGGATAGACAAAGTTGATTCCTCTTGCAAGGAGCTGTTGATAGATTCAGAGATGCTGGCTGCTGAGCACTGCTGTAAATATTCACTATCTCAGCTCTGCAGGCTCAGCTTCTTTGTAGGGTGTTTGGGAATATCTGACAGCACAGACTATAAAAGCAGAGCAGTGGAGAGCTGCCTTCAGCCTCCAAATGAAAATGACTGATTATAAAACCCCTATTTTAATGGCATTGTCTCTCCCAGGAACATTTGAAAGCCAAGCCAGCCAAGTCCCAAGCAGATTTTATGGGCTGTGCAGGCACGTGTCACTCGCTGGTGGGGTGAGTACCAATGCCCAGAGTCACAGATTTGGCTGCTCTGCCATCAGCAGTGCTCCCACTGCCTGCGCTGGACAGACCAGGAACCAGCCCAGCAGGGACCTCACCTGTGAGCAGCTCTGCCCAAGAGCAGCTCTTCAGTACAGGGGCAGATGGCCTTGGTGTGACAGCACAGCCGTGGTGTGACAGCACAGCCTGGCTCCTGAACATGCTCAGGGGGACAATCCCCACCTTCCCAGCGGGGAAATGAGAGCAGCACCAGCGCCATGGCACAGAGTCCCTGTGGGGATGTCCCCATCCCTTCCCAGCTCAATCTGTGCAGGGCTGCAGCTCCGGTGCTTTCACAGTGCCCTCTGCTGCAGGAATAGCAGCAGAGCCCTCGGGCTGGGAAAGAAGGCACAGCTCAGGAAGGTAGATCTCAGCACCAAAATGTGCCCATCTGCAAAGAAATCCCTGACACAGCAGAGGGGTTGTGTGGCATTTAAATGTGTTTAAGAATTTTTATTTTTTAAAACAGCAGAAAGAATTTTTGCATCTACTTGTTAGATTACACAAGTATAGAATACTTACTAGAGATACTGTTATTTTTCTCGTAATGCTGAATCACTAAGGGTCCTTAGAGAAGGACAACAGAGCTATGTAGGAAGTGCCCTGGATATATGTATATAATTTGTGTGCACAGCAAGCTTTCTTATGTTCTTGAATTGTCTGGTAAGGAATAAAAAACAAAAAGGAATCCTTAAGAAATTCAGATTTCAAATTAGAATTGGTTCAAATAAATTAGATTTTTCTTCAGCTGAAAGCACAAATATTGAGATAGATATGCATATATGCAAAGTTGATTGGTTCCCTCTTTACCCCTGTAACAGTCAAGATCCTTCAATTGCAAAACACCTGGATCCAAAAGTTCTTGTGACTCTGTCAGCACAGGCATGTGTGAGGAATTGAGGGGGCATTTTGACACATTTCTGCAGCTTTTGGAGGGGTAAAGGTAATTGACTCCAAGGTCAATTTGCACAACTTGGCTTCAGGACTTTTTCCTATCTAGTTGAGGTTTTCCCCAGAAGATGGAGAAACCTGATTTCCATTTTCTGAGGGAACCTGTGCAGAGGAATGAGGAATCCATGACCCTGCTTAGGGCAGCAGCCATGTCTGCCACCCTTTGGGTTTGGGGGAGCTTGTTGTGAATGGACTGTGCTGCTGGGCTCTGTGTCCTGGCCAGGACAGAGTCAAGGCAAGAGTCTGAGCCCCCTTTCTGACCACACCAACAGGATTATTAATTCCCTTCTGCTTTTTCACTGCACTGGAAGGGTGGCAGCACGTGAGTACTTCTCCCACTTGTTCTTTTCAATTTCTGAGAGCATTTGTAGTAAGTGTTGAGCGCACAAAATTATAGCTCTGTAGTGGGTGAGAAAGCTGCTTGCTGCAATCAAAGTGAGACAGACTCTTGACAGCAGACTTTGGTGCTTGCACAGAAGAGCAGAATAAATGAGAAATGTCAGGAATTATTCTGACGGCATGCCGAAAGCTTTGGGTGAATCTTGGCAGAACTCAGACCAGATGTTTAAGCCTCCCATCTTCTTATCACATTGCCACTTGTTAAGAAAATGTCCTCACATAAAAAATATACACGGTGTTTCCATCTGGGACTGTGCTGAGACATTTCAGAGTGTTTGGTTTGTTCTTTGGAGGCATTGTAGTTGCATTTCCTTTCTCCTTGTAGGGAATAATTGCCCCTTTGCAAAAAAATACAGCTGAACATCTCTGTACTACTATATGCTGCACCCTCTAATGAAAGCCTCAGAATATTTTCATATCAGTAGTAAAGAACAATGAGCATGGACATGTCCCTTAGTATTGAAATGTTAGCAAAGTTAGGAAAACTTAACACAGTCCAACTCATGAATGAGGCCTCATCAAATTAATTGCTGAAATCTGATTAACACTCATTGATATTTTTGATTATGGTACAGCTGGCTCATGTTTTACATAAGGTTATTGTTCGGAAAGGGTTAGTGCAACTGATTAATTATTAATAGTTACTTTTGCAGAGGCAGACCATGTTATTTATTACAAATAACATACAGGCAAGCAAATCAGTATTAGCAGTGTGTATCTGTAGCTGGTGTTTTATACTGGTTTACTTTTAACTCTCTGGAACTCAAGAGTATTCATGTGTAAAACCTGCTCTTGATATTTTAATTAATTAGTTTATCTAAACCAGTAATAGAAAGTGTAACCCATGGCTTTGGTGCTGACTGGTTTATTATTATCCTGCTACCTTTTTGGCAAACAATGCACAAATTTCATGCTGAAATAACTCCCCTTGGATTAGCTAAGGAGCAGAAGGAAGGGAAACGAGAAAGGATATAGAATGAGTGCTATGTTTGCAACTTGTGTTCACTTTTTTGTCCCCTGTGACAGTATAGATTTGATGTAATATTTAAATACAAGCAAAGCAAAGTCATCGATACAATTTCTTTCTTGTGCCATGATCTATTTAGGCTGAATTCTGTTGACAGCTGAGTAACACTGTTACCTGCCAGTGTGATTACAGCAGTGTCCGCCTTCATTTTCAAACCCAATTTGCATTTAATAAAATGAAAGATGAAAGCAACCTGGCTGAAAGTGCATCATCAGCACCAGCTTGCTGAATAATGGATTTGAAAGACTGGAAAGAAGTCACCAAACTAGTTACAACATTGGAGCGAATCTAGGTCAGAGAAACTTCAGCATGACTTATTGCAAGCCCATGGCATAAATCATCCAGGAGAGGCCAGGGAAGACCAGCTCCTGGGCTTATTTATTGTAGGAAAGATTGGCATTAATGAGCTGGAGGAGCAGGACGCATCCATCTGGGCTCAAAGCACCAGCACGTCCTTCAAGGGAATGGTGGCTGTCCAGAAAACTCTATAGCCAGCATGTCCAGCGGTACCCTGAGCTCCAAACCAAGGGGGAGTCTCCTGCTGGCTGCAGTGTCATCCCAAGGTGACACATCCCTGTCCTTGCTGTGCAGCCCTGGAGAGCACACACGGGGCTGGAGGGGCTGAGCTGGGGCTGCAGGGCTCAGCTGCTGCCCTAGCTGGGGCTGGTGCTGCTGTCACAGCTGGGCTCCTCTGCCTTCAGCTGCCTTCACCCATCCTGTCCTGGCCTGATGGCATTGCTGTGGTGCTGTGAGGGTGGTGTGGCTGCAGCTCACTGCCTGTGGCAGTGTTACACAGTGTGGTGAACCAAAAACCAGCTCTTTGTGGAGATCAGCTCTTTCTCCTACTGTCGTTCTTTTTGGGCACCAGCAGAAAAAGTGTTTCAGCTTTGGTTCCTGTGGGTTGAATTATTGCTGCTTACTGATTTTGAGCAGAGAGGATTGAAAGTTTGTGGGGTTGGGACTAGCCTTGATTAAGGCCTTTTTTCTCCTCTGGGGTATAAATATTTAGTGCTCAGTTGGACAGGGACGTTTTCCAATGCAGTTCTGTTTCCAGCATGATTTCCACTTCAGCTTCCATTTCTAAATCACAAAATTTTGCACTAATGATTCTGGATGCACGAGAATGGAACTAGTTGGATTGTGGGGGATTGGATATCATGACAATGTACATATGTTATTTTCTTTCCTTTATCTGCTTTGCTTGTAAGGGCTGTTATCTAACTGTCATTTTCCTGGCTGGATTTCCTGTTTTATGTTCTTGTCCCAGAGTATTTATTTCTCTTTTGTCTGCACCCAGTACTTGTAAGTGTCTTAATTTTGTTTTTTCTTGACATGCTCCTGTGATGCTTTATTTCATAAAAAAGTACACCTGGCAGGGAAGCCTTGTTTAGCCCATCAGTTCTCAAGAGTGTTTATAGAATAAAAACTTCCTGATGTTTCTGGAGGCGTAAATGTGTTCAGCCACACCTAACATTCACAATTGCAAGTTATTTTAGTGTTTTTTTTCCAGGAAATGATAATTATACAACAGTACTTTCTTTCAAGTTTTGCTATTACATGTATTGCAAGGCATGGAGGAAACTCTTTGCTTTCAAAAATTTATGTATCTTAAAAGGGCTATGATTTTGCTTGGTTATTATACAGACTGCTGGCATAGTCTGTATAATGCCTGCCATTTTAATAAGATTTTAAAAGTTAAGCTGTATAAAACATGCTTCTGAAGCAAGGAAAGAGGACTTGAATATACCTAACCAGTGAAGATGGGCAGAAAACCTGCATAAATCTTACTGGGAAGCTGATGTAACTGGAACCAGGATGTCAAAACTTCCAAGGGCCTGACAGCTATCAGCAGGACCTAAAGTGGGGAGAAGCTTTTGTTCAGTAGAGCTGATGAACAGCTCACTGATGTTAATAGGACACTTTTCAAGTAGTTCGAATTTTTGGACTTTGAATCAGGTCTAACATTCTCATTGAAAGTGTGATATTGCAATCCTTCTGTTGTCATCAGAATGACACCTTCTTCAGAGGAGATTATTTTCTTTTGGAAAGGGAGGGAGCCATGAAGGAAATAATTGATAGTCTTAAATGCTGTACTTTGAAAATTCAGGTTCTCTTTATAATCCTCACAGAATGAGAAAAATTACTAGCAACTGCACAATACTTACAGCAGACCTGATAATAGAGTAATTATTTTACAGAAGAGCACATTCTTTATTGCAAAGATGAGCATTTAATTCTACCTATACACAGCTTTGCAATAAAGGTAATAATTTCCACCAGAACATGTATGATTAAATGAGCAACTCGGTATAGAGTTGTCAATCTTGAATGTTCTGGTAGCAAGGAAAGAACAAGGACACCTTGTCTGTGATTATTGTTATTGGGGTGGGGGTGGACAGAACGATCTCACAAACAGTGTCTCAACTCACCTTAGGTTTATCCTTTAGATCTTCAAAAGAGAATGGGGGATAAAGTGAATAAAAAAGCTAAAATGACTGCCTGCTGCTGAACAAACCAGTCCCTAGGAAAAATGAAGTAGAAGCATAAGATGGGCAAAATGCATTATCTGTGCCTGAGGAGAATAATATGGAAGTAGAGAGAAAGAAATTAGTACAACTTAAAATTTAGGAGAATAACATTATCTAAAATTACAGCGCCTTGAAGGAAATAAAGATATTTTAATATATTAATTAATTTTGATATCTTTATTTTCCCCATTTTTAATCTGTGGGTTTTTTTTAATTAGTAAGAATTGAAAGAGTGAAGTTCTAATTAATTTTTTAAATATGCAGGAAATTATATTGTTATTTCTAAAGGTACATATGCGTGGATTAGTAACTTAAAATTATTTTATTTTTTGCTTAAACTGATAATTGCATTAGTGGTTCATAATCTATTAATGGGAATGTAACTTTCATGTACTTTGGTTAAAAGACATGCTGCAAAGCAGAAAAAAAGCATTAGAGATGTGCAGTACAATCCTCAGTGTGCTTGCAAAATACATGAATGTAATGCTGTGGAAGTGAAAGCCAATTTTTAGGAACAAGCATTTGAACTTCACAATTTTTACCAATGCTGTGTCTCTGGCGAGCTGTGGGTCACAGCAGCAGGAACTGCAGACCTGGGAGCATTGGGAGGGTGACCAGGGCAGTGCTCCAGGGAAAGCAGTGCTTTTGTGCCCAGCACTGCACCCATCACCACACTGCAGAGGGGAAAGGAAGCTCATCTCCTCATCCCTTAGATTTACATTGTGTGGCATGAATTCTGATGAGGTTTTGCCTGTATGTTGTGTAACCAGTGGAACTGTCTGCAACGTTTCAGTTTGCTGATGTCCTGTGGCATTGAATTCCTTGAATTCCACAGACTGCATTTGCATGAATTTTTGCCTTCTAACTTTCCTGTTATTTCTCACCTTGAACATTGTTTTGGGAAGACAAAGGAGTGTGATCTCTGTTTTCTAAGCCCTGTTGCAGCAAGAGTTTTTTATGGCAACAAAGTACCTGCAGAGGACTAGGACAGGAATGTATTTGTTGGTGAGCACACAACTGTAGCAAAACACCAGGAGCTATGAGCACTTTGAAATTTGCTCATTTGTTGATCTGTTGTTGTTTTTGTGCCATTCTCTTTGCTGGGAGAGGTGGGATCTGAATGGATGGGGCTCTTCATCCTCCTGAGGGTCTCCTGACTTTTGAGGTGTTTGTACTTTGCTGCCTATGCTTACCCAGCTACTTGTAAGTGACATGCCAATGAACATGTGAAGGGACTCTGTGTTCTGTACATATTGAGTAAGATGATATTTCCTAATATCAGATGTTCTTATGTAAGAACATGTTCTTGTGTTCTTTTCTTGTACAACCTGAGAACATTTGCTGTGATAAAATATGCAATTTTGCACATTTTATTATAAAATGACTGTACAGATAATACTGATCTCTATTTAAAAGAACTCAAGCTATGCAATAGTATTGGGCTGGACTGGGCTGTATGTAAATGTATTATCTCCCAAATACCAAACTGGTGAACCCAGATAATGAATACCTTTGTTCTTTCTTTGCAACAGGTAACAGTGAAAGCCACCTCATTTTGGCATCCTGCTATTCATTCTGTGATAGTCTGCCCCTTAAAGCTGCTGGTGTTTTCATTTCTGTATTGAAACTTGCAGACCGCAGGGAAGTCCAGGATAGAGCCCAGCCTTCTCTGATTCACTTCTGCTCATAGAAATGTATGGATAAATGGCATAGAGCTGTGGATTTGAGGTTTAAGGAAATCTAAGCATCCACAGTGCAAAAAGTAGCCTGTAACAAGAATATTTACCCCAAATCAGAGTCCAAAGCTGCAGAGTGTTCACCCTTAGATGTGTAAATTTTTTTTTCAACACAGAGATGAAAGAAAACAAGTGGCATCCAGGGGAACTTCACAATCCTCTTTTTAATGGGGACTGCAAGGTATGTGTGAGAAGAAAGGCAAGGGAGTCTCAACAAATCTGATGTCTTTAAAAACAAAATGGGTGAGCCAAGTCTATATAGATATTATATAGATGTGGAAAGGGTTGCATTTAAATTTCATACTGGTTAAATGCTGTTATAAATGCACAAGAATAGGCTATGAACCCTTGAGTTTTGTTGGTTCAGAATCTATTTACATGTTTTAGTGTGTATACATGCAAAGAATTGGTGATTGGGTCATTAATGTTACTGCTAGACACTTGCAGCCATCTCAGCTTTTCTGAATCCCATTCTCTGATCAGCTAAAATCATAGTGAAGATCCCATCCTTTCTCCAGTGATGGTTTTAAGAAGTGATGGGACATAATGAAACTGACATCTCCCAGTTTGTGCAGAGTGGGTGAAGACGCTTCTTTAGAAGCAAATATTGCATGAAGAAATACAATTTTCCAAAGAAGTACCCCTTATAAGGAACATTTTCGTGAAACACACAATGAAGTCTGTCACTGAATAGCTGAACCCAGTGCTTGTGTTTATGAAATCATGCTTTGTTTGTGAGAACCACAGTGATGGGTTTCAGACAGAGAGCAGGCACAAATCTCCGTGGGGAACACTGGTGAGAGTGTAACCCCAGCCCTTTCTCTCCGTCTCTGGGCTAGGGGACACACTTTCAAGTGACAGTAACACAAGAAATTAAAACATTCCCTTGACATCAGAGACAATAATTCAGTCTTTGTTTCCAGATGAAAGCACAGGCACTTGCTTGCCACTGCGACAGAAGTAATTTCAAAACAACAAGTGTTAGGGAGCACTCCGTGGGCTATGATGAACTACAGGTTTATTGCCTTTTATATATTTTGTATTGTTTTTATTCTGCCTGGATTTAGGTTACTCAGGGAGTATTGGAAAGATTCTTTTAAACTATCTGGGCCTGAGAGGAGATAATGTTGTATATATTTGATATAAAGTATAGGCATCCCAGCACATGAAGATTTATTTTTAGCATACAGGTAGATGTATTCAAAGAGACTTTTTGATAATACAGAATAAGAGATGTGAAAACAGCCTGAACCACTGGTCAGGATTTAGCAATCTGGGCTGTGCATACCTGGCCAAAAAAGAACAACAACCTTGTTTGTGAGATGTTTTCTTGTATGGCTGAACTGCAAAGATTTATTCTGGCAAAGCTGTCAGTATGGAAAAGAGCAAAGGGCAAAAGCAGGATGTGATAGAAAAATAACTCAAACAAGAAAACCAACACCTGGTTTGAGTTGGGTCAACCCATATCCTAGTTTTGACACCCATGCACAAAGAGGAAAAGGCAAGTCGGCTTGAAAAATGCACAGATAAAACTGATGAGCTCCCTAAGGATGAGGTTTGCTGAAATTCCACAATTCAAGAGGTTTTTGTAGACATAAAAATATCAGTACAGTACAGTCTGCTGTATGATCAGTCTTTACAGAAACCGTTATTTAAAACATATCTATAAAATTTTATAAATAAAGCAAAATATTAGTGAGGATGTATATATGATTTTACTCATTCAGGGCTGACTAGTCTAGCAGTTTTTTATGCCTTTTTAATGCTTAATAGATGCAGAAAAAGTCATTCCAAAGATGAAAAAATCCTTGAGACTAGCTAAAGATTTGTCTTGTGTTTCTTTTCTTTAATCATAAAAACAGAGATAAAACCAAATTAGTTTCTTTTACTCATTTGCCTTGTTTTTTCCAGCTCTGGGCCTTGAATTTCAAGGACCAAGATTTCTTCTCAGGCATCTCCCTGACCTCAGTAGCCCTGACCAGTTTCCAAGCACTGCAGCTAAAATGATAACAATATTCATGGCATCTGACGTAGGGATAGATCTGTAAATGTTTTTTTTTCACTTTCCTGTTCAAGAGAAAAGAAGTATTTCTGAATTACTGGAATGTAGTTTTTTATCACTTCTTAATAAGAACCGTGCCCATGGTTTCCTCGCTGCTGCCAATCAAGTCAAGTGTTGTTATCAAGGTCTGACTGTTAGCAGTCATACATAATAAAACTGATGCTGTTTATAGATGTTTTATTAGTCAAAATTGTATTCCAGCTGAAAGGTTTGCTAAAGATGAAATTCCATTTCATTTTACATTAAACAGAAAAGAGTGCAAAGGAAAAAATATCCTATTAGAGACAATGCACTGTATGCAGGTTTATAAATTTGACCCTCATTTTGGAAAGGAGTCTCTAATCTTGCTGTGCAAGCAGCACATGCTGCACAATAATAGCACAGCCATAACATCAGGTTTTAAAGCCTGCACATTCAGTGTGACAGACTTCCTTGGAAATGATCTAAATCTTGTGGAATGCGAGTCAAAGGCAGGTTAATGTTAGAAAGCTCTGGTGACCCACTTTGAATGTTGCACTGCTCTGTCTCCTGGCAGGTGTCTGACATGGACACAAACTGCATGGCAGGGAATCCTTGCAGCAGCTGCCCTGGACTGTGGCTGGGAAAGTGGCTTCTCTTGGGAACCAACTAAAGTAGATCTATGTTCTCTTAGGAGGTCATTTGGTTGCCTTGGATGCTGGAATTTTAGGTTCTTCCCCATTCCGAAGAAGCTCCAAGTGCCTCAAAGGCCCAGTGCATCTATGCCCAAACTGCTTCAGTCAGATGGGATATTCCATCAGTTAGATGGGACATTGCACAGGCTGAAATGGGGGCTAATTCTCTAAGTTTTGTGCCTCCAGTCAAGGCATGTAACTCCTGGTTGTCCTGATACCCCAGAGGATCAGTAGGGCTCATGGGTGGGACTCCTGGAAGATGCTGTGCCCAGAGCTGCTTCAGAAGGCCAGGGGGAAATGTCCTTTTTCCCAGACAGGCATTTGGGTGGGAGGCAGAAAGCTTTGCACACCTCACGCTGCACCCAGGGAGGAAGAATGAAGCAGTGCCTCTTGCATACTCCCTGATCCTGTGGTGTTCACCTGCAAATGTAGCTCTCCAGAAAATCTCATCCCTGTTGTAGACAGGGTAAGTGTGTTAGAAGGGACAAGGGCAGATGAATTATAACATCCTATTCCTTTTCAAATCATCTTTACTCTAAAATCCTCAAGGATATTTTTTCTAAAATCCTTTAGGTTATTCATTCCTGGATAGGGGATTCTCAATTTTGCTTTCTTTTTACTACAACTTAATTAAATATTACTTGAAACAGGGGTATGATGCCCCAGTTAAATGGATGACTGCTGTAATCATAGAACACGTTTGAAATTAAATGGAAAGGTTTCTTGTTCCAGGTGCAGGCAGTGCCATGGATACCAAGGATGTGTACAGTCCCAAGGACTAATGCATGAGGGCAGTGCAGCTGCAGTAGTTACATCAATGTTACTATTACACATAACTTCTCTCTGACCCAGGGAATGCAATAGCTTGTTTTTCAGTGAAAGAGAAAAAGCATGTCTGCACTGTGCCGTGGAGGGGCAATGCAGAGACCTCCAAGCTGCTGCAGAACTGAAATAATATCATTGCACTAGCACGTTGCAAATAAGGTCTGCCAAGAGGACTGGCATCATTATCTAACCTAGTGATTATGGAGCTTGGCCAAGAGTGATGTATTCCTGCTCCCAGTCTCACTGTCCTTGATTATTTCTGGCTTGTATTTGTTTTTTAATCCAGATGCCATCTGACATTGGATATTTGAGCATCCCAGGGAGCAGAAGCTGAGTCCCAGGTCTCTTCTACTCAAATCCAGATTTGTCCTCCTTTGCAGGCTCTGCATTTTCCCCCAGGAAGCAGAAGCCATAGTTTCAGCCCTCCTCAGCAGGGAAAAGCCTGGAATTCAGGTCTACCACTTCCTGAGCAAATACTCTGTTCGGGTATTATGCAAAAGGCCATGTCCGTGAATAAAAACTTGGCATACATTACGATTACTCAAAGCATACCAAATAAATCAGGCTCTTCAGGAGGGACAGCTAGTTTGTAAATCCCAGGCAGCCTTTGTTGACAGAGAAGTGCTTAGATTGTCAGCTCAGCTTGGATTTTTCAGAAATCTAGTGCAAAATCCCTTTGTGTCTTCAGTTTTCATTACCCCCTGAGCTGTGAGGCTCAGGGTTCGTGTTTGGCATTCAGGATGAGGTGCTTTGCCTGTCCTGTGCACCTCTAGCAGCTGCACCCAGAGCCCCTTTCCTGTAAAAGGATTTGTGGCCAGAGAGCAGCAGTGCAGTGAGAGCAGGAGCAGAGCTGTTTGAGGGGAAGACCCCCAGTGCATCAAAATTCAGAACAGGAGACTGGTGAATGTATCAAGAGGGAAAGCACAAACAGATTCCCAGTCAGCTTGCATGTTCAAAAGCTGCTTTTTTTTAAAAAAAAAAAAAAAGGAGAAAAAAGGTTATAGAAGGAGCAAAGAGGTTAATTTAAAAAGAATTGTATAAGCCCAAATTTTAATTCAGTTTTGAAAGGAAACAGCCTTTTACTACACACTTGAGCAGTTAAAGTCTCACCCTTGTTAGCTTCCCAAAAAGTGATGCTTATTGCTGTCAGACTGAGCACTCAGAACAACTGTCCAGAGGCTGTGGGCCATACCTGAGCAGCCAGATAGCTTAATAACAAGAGACAGTAAGTTCTTTTGTGCAGCTATGCTGCACTTGGCTAACTAGGATGTCCTGGAAGATGATGTCTAATGTCAACAACATTTGTGTCTTGGTTCTTGTCTCACACATGTGAAATTAGAAATCCTGAAATGTCTGTCCTGGGTGCTCAGAAACTTCTTTACTACCCTGGCATCTTTTCCCAGACAGTATTCATTCTCCAACAGAGCTACACAATGGTTTATACATACTAAATCTATTTATGTGCTCATAGTATAAGGACTGCCAGGACTTATTTGAATTTGTGGTTTATAAAACCTGAACATGATTTCCTGAATGCGTGACAGTGCCCTGTATTGTCTCCTGATATGCTCTGAAAAACAACTTTTAGCCTATTCCTAAGGCTGCTTACATTATTGTAAAGTTGTTGAGTTACCTCTAACAGAGCCAGCAGCTCACTACTGATTTTTCATTCCCTTGTGAGATGCTAAAGCAACTCTTTTTCTCAGCTGCATCAGTTGTCTCCCTGCAGATAACTCGGCCCAGATTTACATAGGTGTTAGATGTCACAGCTGCACGTCCCAGTGGCAGCAAAAGGCACCCAGGAGTGCTCAGTGCTTGCTGAAAAATGACACTATTCACATTTCAAATTTACCACTGCAAATTAGAGGAGTGGAAAGCATGAGGCAATGAAGGATGGGATTTATTTGCATTCTCCTGATTTCTGTGTGCTGGGGTGACTACTAAATATATTTTGAGATCCCCTGAGTCTTAGTGAGAATGTAATTTTTTTTCTTTGGTCTTAACAAGGAAAGGAAGAAAATGATGGATGAAATTGGATGTCACAAATTTTATTTAAACATGCTGTCATTGATTTGCATTTTATTTCTTGGTCCAACTGAAGCAGGAAAATCCTGCTTTTTCAGCTCTCCAGGTTCTCCAGGAGTACCCCCTAAAGAGCTGATAAAACAAGTGTGACAACTCAAGATAAATAATTGCTCCTGGATAATTGTTTCCAAACTACAGATGCAGTCACATAGTCAAAAAATCATCGTGGCCAGTTCATGGAACAGCTGTTTCATATAGAAATGCTGTGATTCATTTTGTATTCCTGTCCATTATGTGCTCTTGGTGAATTTAGTGCAATTATGTGTAGAAAAAGGTTATTACTTTTTTTGAGGAAGGCACTGTAAGCTGCCATTTTCCAGAGCTGTATTTCTGTGCTGTATTATTCCTCTCTATGAGAAGCAGCCAGAAGGTGTGTCAGAAAGACATCATCTTCAAAAACACATGAAAGGTGTCAGTCTGATTTTAACACAGTTTTGTGCAATTTATATTTGTTTTCTGTCACATTAACTGTTAACTGCCCTGTTTGGTAAAGATGCATGCTGATAGTAAAAAAATCCAAATGAGAAATGGCAGGATTTTCTAAAGAAAAATGCTTGTGAGAAATTTTGCTGGGCTATTCCTTCTGTTGCAACAAATAAACAAACTGCCACACAAATAGAAGGGATTCTGCCCAAATTTCACTCTCCACCCATGGGAATGGATGTGGAAGTGAAGCCACAGTGATCCTGTCTGTTAATTTTTCTGGGTGTTTGCTCTGTTATCTCACTTTCCTTCCTATAAAATGGGATATTAATCCTTCTTTCGTTCAGAGAATTAGTTGGGTTTTTGTGCAGTCCTTTGGTACTATTAATGAAGGATTTCCCCTGCAATTTAACTCATCTCTCCCTCTTTGCACAGACAATCCTCACTACACCAGGAACCTTTCTTTGCAGAGTCAGATTTGCTGTTTTTCATTAGGAGCTGATGAATGTAAAGCTGAGATTTTCCCTGAGAATCTGGAAGTGAAGCCGAAATCACTTCACTGAAAAGTGAGCCAGCATGGTGAGTTTTATATTCCTAAATTAGCACTGAAGAGAAGGAAAACTTAAGAAGTAATTTCAGAGAAAAGCCTCGGTGTGCTGGTGAGTAGGAAAATAAAGTATTCTTCACCCATGAATCATGCTCACTCCCGGGGAGGAGAGATAGATACTTATTGCTCTTGCCATTTACCCTCTAGCCAGCTGTCTGAGGAAGAGTCATGCACCTATAGCCACATGTTGAAAATATCTTCTCTGCTCTCTTGAGTTGTTACAGTGGTTAGAACAGAGAGGAATTGTGAAGGACTTCATTATTCTTCCCATTTAATTTTGCAGGATGCCCTTTGGTGCTTCTGCTCTGCGGTAGAGCAGAGTCATTCTGATTGATGTGTACATCTGGTGGACACCAAAATAAGGCTACCATTACTAAGAAATACTGACTTCGAAGTCATGAATTACAAAAAGAAGAAAGAAAGCAGTAAGAACATTTTGAAAATATGAAGTAGTAATGCTTACTAATTTAGCAGACAGAGCACAGAAGGAGAGCACCAAAAAGCAAATAACGCCCCCTTAAAGTATGGGACTCTAGTGCTGGCAAGCACCAGTTCAGCCTTATCTCCCATGGATACAGTTGGATGCAGCAGCAGGAGTGTTATTTTCTCCCTGCATGATACGAGTCACTTCCACAGGAGACAATATGCAACCCTAAGAGCCAAGCACTAGGTGTTTCATATTTGCTGAATCTCTTGCTTTGAGTCATTGATTTCTTCACATCGAATCTCATCTCTGGCCCAGTTAGTGAGCCATTAAGTGGGGACTCTACTGTGTTGATGAAATAATAATTCTGTTTACAGAGTGCCTTCTCACCAAGGCACTGTAGGTGCAGCACACTGTCTGCTTAATTCACACTCTTTTAATAATTAAAGCTTTTCTACCTAATGCCTTTGTGAAAAACTGAATTCTTGTGTGAGCTTCAACCAGAAGCAATTGCAGAGAGACTTCCTGGGGAGCAGTTCCTAGGAGGTTGCCCATTTGTTTGGTGCCAGAGCAGACTTTCTTCTAGAATGAGGAAAACATTTCCTTCTTTTGAGGAAGGTGCTCAGGCCTTGTATTCAAGCACATCAGCTTAGGAGAACACAGCTGTACTCCATTTCTGCCATGCTTTTGTCCCATTAGGGATCACCATACTCTGAATGCATAAGTTGTGTGACAACTCAAAGTCTTTTTTCACCTTCTAAAAAGTTAAGATATGCTGAAATGATGTCAATATTCCTCAGAGAATAAATTGTCTTCTGTTAGCAGAGAAAAAGGCAAACTTGGGAAAAGTAAGGGCTAGCATGACTTGCTGCATCCAGCCCAATCCAGAACAGCAGGAGTTTACCCACCCAGCTGTGGAGAAGGAAAAAAAATCTTGTTCATGTGTTTTTGGACAATCACTTCCTACAAAACTCCCTCTATTTTATTTTTCTTTAATTCTCATGCATAATTAGAGGAAGAAGACAGGAGTGAGGTATGCTGGCTGTTAAATTATGTGCTGTCTCACTCCCTAACACCTGCACACTGCTGGCTTAAATGTGAGCAGTTCCACTTAAGATTCCATAGGGGAACTTGCAGAACCTGTCCAGAGTTTTCTTTCCTAGGCCACAAAAGCACATCTTTGTATGCTTGGTGAATCTAATCCAGGAGAGAATAAGGTTTAGTTACAAAGGCAAAATTTTTGCTTTAACCTGAAGGGCTTGTGTCTCCTTTTTTTCCCTTCTGTGGACATTCATGAAGTTTATGTAAAAAGAGACTTTAGGGCTCTGTACATACCTTGTGTGGGTGCAAAAATGACACGCAAAAAGAAGGATGTAAAGGATCACAGATCGTCATCTTAACCTGGCTTTATTTGAGATTTGCATCTGTAGGCCTGCTCTTGGGCTAATACTGGGACATTTATTAGATGTAGTGGCTGGATATAGCTCTGAAGTGACCATCCACAGGGGAATAGTTGAGAAACCAGCTATGAAACATGGTGACTCACACCTGGCTGACATGACTTCCCTTAACCTGCGGGAAGGGCTCCCAGAAGCTGAAGTTCTTGTAGCAAAATTTAGACTTCAGGTCACATTACTGCTTGTTTTTGAAGTATGCTTTGAACATGAAGGAAACCTAGCAGGAAACAGATGATAGCCCATGTTGGCAGGAATAAATTAATTTGTTTCTTACACTTGTGTGAACATTGGCTTCAGGAAGCAATGTCTGTTCCACTGCCATGGCATGTCCTTGGTGGCCATGGGAGGGAACCACTAACATGCTCAATAGGTTAAGCTCATCAGGCTGAAACATCTTGAAAGTGCCCAGCTTTTTTAATTATTTTTTTTTTTTTATGTTCTTGCATTTCTGTTCTCTTTCCTTGTATTTGGAGGGTCTCTGGCTAAGGCATGATGCAGAGAGCAATTTCAATTCCCATTGTGTGGTCCCAAACACTTTCTCTGAAGGCAATAGGCTGCAGCAGTGGATGAGTAGTTCTGGTGGCATTAGCCCACCTGTGAGCTGTTTCCCTGAAGCTGCTGGGTGTCCTGGTGTCTGCTGCTGACAGAGGGCTGGGGCTCATGTGGGAAGGGTCAGCAGACCCCAGGAAAGGTGTTGGTTGGGAGCAAATGTCATCAGCCAAACTGCACCCACGTGGCCCCATTGCTGGTGTGAAGGCAGGGGAGCAGCCAGCACTTACAGACTCCTCAAAAAATGCCTTTGAAAATATTTTCCTAAGATTTTTACTTTGCTTTTGTCACAAAAACCAAGGCTAGAAGACAGTTTGAGAGCTCTTTAAGATAAATCCTTTTGTGCCTTTCCTACAGATGCAGGTAATTGCAGAGAGATTTGGGATCTGTCTGTGTCAGATCCTGCCCATTAAAAAATAGATCTCAGTGCTGGATTTGACGTGCAGTGTTGACATCCTTCTTTTATAGTAAGTCAGATGATATGTTTAGCAGACAGCTACTTTGACAACTTTCCTTCTGAGAAGCTAAAGAAGGAAAATGCTGAAAATTTCCTGTAGCTTTTGACATTTTATGTGCTTGCTGAGCTAATCTTTGTAAAATCTTGATGTTGGGAGGTCACTTACTGATACCAGAGGCAAATGCAACTCCAGAGTCTTCATTTCATTGCAGTTAGGGAGCTGGACCTCCTGTTAACAAAAAATATTGCCTTGCTTACATTAAAGGGAAAACAGACTCAACATTGAACTTTGATACCAATTCTGCAGGATCTTTCTAAACCTTCCGTTTCTTTCCATTAGAAAAATCACCTGCATAAATCTTTCAAGAAATTATCAAATGAATACTATTTCCTCTTCATAGTTTAAATGACAACTTGAATGATTCCCTACGCAGTTTTCTTTATTTTCTCCTTTCACTTGGCTGCACTACCTTCTCTATCTTAGTTGAATAGTTGAATAGCTAAACACCCATATTATGTGATAATGACTAACTCCACCTACAGACCCTGAAGCCATTATGAAGAGTTATTGAACAAGAGTTGAGCTGCCTTTGTGCTCATTCAGAATGAGATGAAAGCTAGATAAGAGCCTTGTAGAGGAGGTCAGTCTGGATATCTCATTGTATCACCTTCTGCATTGACAGGAAACACCAAGAGTGGGATCTCTAAAGTTTTCTGGAAGCCTTTTGACTGGTTACTGTTAATATATTTTTTCAAAATAATTCTTTTCCATGGGGTGTAAAATATCTAGATTGTTTTCATTTGTGTTGGTTTGAAGAACAACAGTGCATATACCATATTTTTATTTGAATATCTGAGGAGAGTGTTTTGCTTGCTTGCAGTTATAAATTTTTTAGGGACATGTAATAAGGTGTCCATGTATTTTGAGTGGGTTCCAATTATGAATATTTTTAGTGAGTCTGACAACCGTGTCTCTGGTAGAAGATTCCATCACAGTATCCTTGCTGAAGGTACAGTGGGCAAAGAGGCTTCTTCGCAGAAAAATCAGCCATAATGAAAAGTGATTATGTATTAATGTAAGGGGTTTCTTCTGTTAGATGGCTTGGCCATGTTTGCCCTCTAGTGGCAGTGAGTTTGCAGCTGATGGACCCCCAGAAGTGGCCAAGAGAAGCAGAGAGCCTCACTAATGGATTTTATTTAACTCTGTTGTTTGTTTTGTGGTTCTATTTATCAGCTCCTGCTGTGAGCACACAACTGTACAGGGAAGGTTTCGTCTCACCTAGAGGTCAGGGTGAAGTGTGAGCAAACCTGTTTCCTGCTGCTCCATTCCCTCAAGGGTAAAACCATTGAGAAGATCCCCAAGTCTCTTATCAAGGAGGTAAATGCAGCAGCAGCAGCTGGTAGGAGCAGAGGGGGCTGCAGTTTGCTTTCCTGAGGGTTTGCTGTAGGAATCTGTTCAGCTTGTTGAGACACACTTGCTTCTGTAGTGCTTTCCTGACAGCCCTGCTTACTGACTAACAAGGGAAAAATAAGCCCTACAAATAGCATAATGCAGAACTCAGGCCAAGAGAAGAACTTAAAGGAGGAAAGGTCTTTTCATAGAAAGGAAATCTTCTGGGGAGGGAAGAGGGTAATGAAACCCAGTAGCTGTGAAATTGCTGTGTGATCACCAAGCAAGAAAAGCGCTTGGTTTGTCATTCAGAAAAATTATTGCAGTTTTCAGTCTTGAGACATTAGAATAGCAAGGCAGATTCTGCCACAGATTTTATTTCTCATATACTGTTTTAAAAGATCTATCAACAATTTTGCAGCAGAAGAAACTTTTTTTCCTTTCTTCCTTAAGTGCATATTGATGTGGAGGAAAACAGCAAGGCTCATGTTTTCAGTGTTAGTGCAACTATAGAGGAAATGGTTGACATTTAAGGATGATGTAATGAGGAAATTACCAGGTATTTTCCTGAGGGGCTGACTCTGGGTGATCCCACTCCATCTGTATTCCTTACACCTATGACTCAGGACCATTGGTTTTTAAAAAGCACTATTTATTACATCTTGATTGCCTTAGGATGGAGTGCTTGTAGAATGGTGGAAGTGTAATGAGAGCCTTATTGGATGAGAGACTTCCCAAGCTAAAATATGAGTTTTGGCAGCTTGGCTAAACAAATACATTTCCAGCTAGCAGTTGTGAAAATCTCACACTGTCTCCAGCCCAGAGGTTATGCAAATGTAAGCTGTTGTGGCACTGCTTGTCTCTGCTGCTCCATATGGAGCTGCAGTTAAAAGGGGACTTGATGATCGAAACAATGGTGAAGGGATGGACACAATTACAGGAAATATTTCTGTTGCTGTTGTGGGGCCATCCAGGCATAGAGTCCTGATCACTGATTTCAGAACAAATCAGGTGCATATATAAATAATTAAAAAACCTCCTTTAAAGTGAGATTTTTAGGGAAAGACAAGCTCATGAAGAGCAAAAACTTACACATTTCAACTACTCTTTGGTACCATGCTGAAAACATACAGCAGATGAATGAAGGTGACATTCAAATATTTGTACTATAAAGGAGTTACCCCTAGAATTGATAATAGAAGCTGTGTGAGAAACAAGAAACCCTTCTTAATTATTTTTATATTTGTATTGACATGATAGAGAACTATACCATACTCTGAGCTATGATTCTGCTTGGCCAGGACAGGGTTTACTCTGTAGGTGTTTATGTAAAGCTGCAGATTTGGTAGGACACAGAGCACAGAGCTTTGCCTGTGCCTATAACCTAAACCATGACCTTTAATTCAGCCAGTCTGTGCCTACTCATTAAGAGAAAGCTGAAAAGGGACACCAAATGATGTGCGGAAATTTTGAGCTTCAGATCCTTTGAGAAATAGAAATGAAATAAATTCATCCCTGCACTTCTGAAAAGCCCCTTTGTCCCCTGCCTGGGTGAAAGACTGGGGCAGGGATCAGCCTGCAGGTGCTGATGGAGACGCCATCCCGGGGCAGTTTGGGGCTGTCACTCCGTGCCTCGCTCTGCGCAGGGAGGGATTTCAGCATCCCAGAATTTCTCATGAGTGGAGCAATCCATTTTGTGGATCCACCAGCTGGCCAAGAGGTGTGGGCAGTGCCAGCTTGCCTGTCTGCCTGGTGCTAAGCAGCTGGCCCTGGGCAGGCAGAGGAGCCTGCAGAGCCAAGCCGCAGGCAGGAGGCAGCGCAGGGAGCTGCTGCTGGCTGGGCTGGGGCTGGCAGTGTGATCCGTACGGCTGCAGCTGGGAGCTGAGCACTTGGCAGAGGGGACAGCCTGCCTGCCAGATTTATTTTGGTCTGTCAGGCAAGGTCACCAATTAATTCCTCTGGAGCATTTCAGTTTGGTTGCATTAGGATTTTCCAATGAAGCTGTAGTGCTGTAGAGACTGATGCCCAGCTTCACAGAGGAAAGAAAAAGATTTAGCTACAAAGCACGTGCTTATACTCAAGACTGAAATACTTAATACTCCCTTCTATACCTTTAAATGGTGAAGTCTTTCACTGCCTAATTTTCACAAGCTGTAGAGCTCTCTCCAGCATCCTAAAAAGCAGCCTCGCCTTTGCTCAGAAATGGTGGAAAACACGCAGGGCTCAGCCCTTTCTCACACAGATGATGTGAAAAGTGTCAAACAACTTGCTCTTCCCTCTGTATTACACCTGTGATTATGCTTATGCCTATTTTCATTCCCTGATTTAACAGGTTGAGCAATCATCAGAGATGTGAGCCTCCTTCCCCAGCTGTGTTTCAGAGCAGGCAATGCATGTGCCAAAATCTAGAAGGTGATTTCAGGTATGGAAACTGTTCTCAGGGAGCCCAAGGCCCTGTGAAATCGAGTGTGTATGATGACATCTTCAGCATTTCCTGAGGTCTTCCTAGGAATTGGGCTGGGAATGATGCCTTAGATCCCACCTTAAGTGTTTTATCTCCTTGATAAGGGAAGTGAGTGCATTGCTCTGGGATGAACACTGTGCTCTGGCTCAGACACAGGCAAGTCACAGAGACTCAGA
Source organism: Zonotrichia leucophrys gambelii (assembly GCF_028769735.1). Classification (NCBI taxonomy): domain Eukaryota; kingdom Metazoa; phylum Chordata; class Aves; order Passeriformes; family Passerellidae; genus Zonotrichia; species Zonotrichia leucophrys. The sequence continues at coordinate 18,778,666 of NC_088178.1, read as the reverse complement.
ATGCCAGAGGGAATGGGGGCACCATGACTCATGGTGTAGATCAAAAGGAAGTGGTGTTATTTCTCAAAGGTGAAACATTCAGAGATGTGTCTGCATTGAGTCTGCAGTAATGTAGGCAGGTTAATGCCACTGTGAGACAAGCACTTCTCTGCCAGTTCTAGCCCCAGCCTGAGCCCCTGTTAATCACTTATGCCCATAGTGAACCTAATCTTTTATCATCCCCCAAATCATGAACAGACCTTGAATAGTACCAGTTTTGTTTTGACCACAGAAGCAGGAATCTGAGTAGAATTCTAGCATGTTAGCTTATCCAGCCAAATTCTTGGCTCTTTTATTCTTCTTTTTTTTTCCCCCCGTAATTATCTTTTTTATCACCTGGCAAAAAACAAGCATCAAGACAGCTCTAATTAGAGTAAATTCTCAACCACAAAGGAGGCAGATATGACCACAGTTACAGTAGGCATTTAAATATTGTTTCATATAATATCCATAAAGAATGTTGGGTTACTTTTTTGGTGTATGTTAAGAAGATATGTGAAGGTTAGGTCCCCACGTGTCCTGACCAGACCAGTGGATGCATAAATAGGGAAGGGAAACTGCAGGAAGAGACAGGCTACAGATAATGAAGGGAAAGCTCTATGATCAGATCTGTCAGCATAGATAATTCCTGCTTATCAAACCTGAAATCTGAAAGGCAACTTAAAATTATTAGGCCATGGAAGTGTTTGCTGTGAATTACAGCTAAGTGAACTGCAAGTGAAAAAAAAAGGGATAACCAGATTTTTTCTGTACATGAAGCATTTTCAGGTACCAAAATAACAGCCTTCTCACACTGATTCAGGATGAACTGTAAGTACTATTTTTGAGCAGCTTTGGATTTTCTTAGTAAACTGTTCTTCCAGTACTGCTTACAGGTATAATTATTGCCTATTCAGCAGTACCAGAAATAAGAATGTCTTATGCAATGCCTTTTTCCTCTGGGGACAATGTGAAATGGTATTCAGAATAGTGCCAAACTGTAATGCTCTTACAGGAAGAAAAAATCACATAGTAATCAAGTGTGGAGATAAGAGGGAAAAACACCCCACCCCAAACCTTAAATGGAATTTATGTAAAACTACCTGGAATATATCAGACCTATAAAAAACCTCAAGGAAAAACATTTAAGCCATTGTAACTAAATAAAAAAAGCCAGTAGATGGCATGAGAGACCTTGAGATTCAATATAAAACTCAGATGGTCACTAATAGCTACTCCTGCAACCTTCTGAGCTGTCTCTGGTTTTAGCCCTAACTACTGTATTTGCTGGATTCCTGAGGTTTCTTATTCATCAGCTGCACTTAGATCTGCACACTACATTTATTTTTAGGGACAACTGAAGTTCATTTAATAACTCATTCAAACATGCTGAGTAAAAGCCTGGCTCTGTTGAGTTTAACCATTGGTTTCAGTGGGGTTAAAATTGACGATTTTTTTTTTAATGCTCACGCTGCAGAGCTGGCATTTCATTTCCAGGAAGGGTCTGGTATTAGTGGTTTTGTCCTTTCCTATCACACTGCAGCTCCTTTCTCTGGAGCAGAATGATCCTGCTTTCCTGAGATTCACTGTGTCATTTAAAATTAGTGAATCAAAAGAGCCAGGTCTGGTGGACAAAAGGTTTGTTGTCTTTGTCTAGGATACAAAAGGCTTTTTGCCTATCTGTCTGTAATAGCACCATCCAATTCTAGGCTTTTGGGAATAATCCACTAAGGTATAACCAAAGCTGACCATGAACAAATTAGGTGTATTGTTTTGATTTTTTCCAAATGTATAGTTATTTTACAGTTGGATGAATCTGAAAATGAAAACCTTCAACTTAGCAATAAAATATACTCATGTGGTTAGGAGATCTAGTGGAAAAATTTACTTTTCATTTCTAGTATCACTGAAGAACTTGCAAAAGACATATGGGACTATAAATTCATAAGCATTTCTGACTCCATCAAGTAGGTAAGTAGTCATATCTTTCTGATGCAGAAAATGAGACACAGAAGTCCCCAGCCTGATGCAAAACCACATTACAGAGCTGCAAGGGCAGGATTAGAATGCAAGCCTGGCTTATGCTTAAGTCTGCATCTTTTTTCTGACACTTTTTTAAAAAAACAATACTAGAGTACCATAATTGCAAGATTATATTCCTTGGTTACTGCAGTGAAGTCCAGAATTCATTAATACATACAATTGAGGAGCACTAGGAATGAAAAGTGGAATGCATAAAAGCTCAGCCTGTGTAGTATGCATTTTAATACTCAGTTGGGTACAGAGTTTTGGCTTGCTTTATAAGATAGGACAGGCATGATTTCCAAATGAGGTTTAAATCTGGACTGCAGATATTCTCCCAGATGGGTTGGAAATGTCTGTGTGGTGCATTAGAAATTCCAGAAGGGCTTTTTCACACTTGTACTGCTAATGTTCTTAATTCCTTTGGCAAAATGAGCTGGTTCTAAGTCCTGCTTTGCCGTACACAGTACCAACCTCATGCTTTTCTAACGTCCATTGCATTGTGATTTTACAGCTGCAGTGAAGCCTTTCAGGCAGTCAAAGGCATTCAGCTGTCCCAGCAAGAGGGCACTAAGGAACAGGAGCTGGCCAGAAAGGAAAGCTGCCCTTGGAAGTGGAAAGGAGAGCTGTGTCCCACCCATGCCCTGTGCAGAGCAGAGAAAGTCTGTGCCTGGGCTTGACCAGCGACTGCTTTCCCCCAGCCCAGGCTGCACTACTGCTGGGGTGATGGTGAGTGAATTCCCTGCCCCAGGAGCAGAATTTCTTCTCTTACTGATGGTTCTTTGCTGTTACTAAACCGCTGTTTTAGTAGTTGAGCATGAAACTTCATTTTTCTTCTCCCCCTACTACCTTTGTCTTATCTGAAGTGGTTGACTGGCAAAAGTTTCTCTTTTGTAAACAAGAGGATTAAAGAGAGAGGTGTTGGATTAAAGATGACAGTCTGATCCTGTGAAAGTCAATGTCAAATCTCCCATAAGCCACAGTGAAAACAATACCAGCAAGAAAAGAACTCTCCAGGTGTAAGACTAGTGTGATTTTAAGGGAAAGTGGAACGCAATATTCTTCATCTCCCCTCTTGTTTGAGGCTATCTGTTTTGCAATCTAGTTCTTCTGATGAGTTAGGAAAACACAGCTTTTGTACATTTTGTGAATGCTTTATTAAAAATAAAAACACAGGGCAAGGATTCATGTTACTGGTCTTAGTTTGGAGATCCATGCATGAAGAAAAGCTGTTGAATAGAGCACTGGGTATTTGCATATATTCTCAAATACAATAGATGAATTAAGGCTGGGGGAGGAGAAAGAGGCAGGTAACTGCCTTTTGCCTCTGTAGGTTATCCAGGAGAGAGGCTTGGGGCAGAGGCAAATACCCTTGCCCCAGAGTATGCATCAGGCATCTGGTTTGAACAAACTGGTAATGGCTTACTTCTGGAAGTAATGATGTTATGGCTGTACATGGAGAAAATCTGGGCCTTTTCTGAAAGCTGGTGACAAGCCGCAACTCGAGAGAGAGTAAAAGGAGTACCTCCTTACAATACTCATGCTTCTGCTCTTGAAACAAAAGCACTGTGAAGTGTTATGCTGTAATTGTTCAACTATTTAGTCTTCAATCATTTTTCTGATAGATCAGTTTTTAGTTAGAAAGAAAAGTATTTTCTTTAATGGCACTTTAGTGCCAGGATTTGGGTTCAGCTGTCCCTTGCCCACGCTAAGGCTTCTCTTGGAAGAGCGTGCTGGCTGCTATTGACTGCTGTGGAAAACATGGCATGGTTCAGTGCACGGCTGATTTGTGACACAGGGTGAAGAGATATTGTGCCATTGCTTGGGGCTTGAAGGTGCCTCCTATTCCTGGTCCCCTGGGGTGGGAGGGAATTACCTTTCTGCACAGTGAGGGCTAGCAGATTGACTCTTCACTGGTTAAACACAGTCTGACTGTCCTGCCTGTATTTTATTTTAGCTTTGTGGTGCTATTGATCTTACATATCTTTCTATATATTGCTTTTCGGAGTATTTGGAATGCTACTTGATGTATTATTGTTCCCTGAAGTTTTTGAAGCCATCATTTTCATAAATATACAATAGGAGATGGTAAAGCAAAAAAAAGTTCCTATTCACACTTTTAGTTAGTTCATGAAGCAACAGCACATCCATTGAAATTTAAATGAAAATGGGGACTGTGTCACACACTATAGCTCTCTGGAAAGCTACAGTGGGAGTCTAGCAGTCCAATTCATTCCTTTGTAGAATGTACTAAGGCTAATGGTCTTGCTGGGAGTAAAATATATTTTTTTGCAGAACGGTTCCAGGAACAGACGTTGCTCTTTACCAGAAAACATAAAAGAAAACAAATGCTTACTGTGTCTTTAGTATGCTAAATATGAAATTCTTTGCACAATGGAATGTTAGCTGTAGCCGTAATCATGTTTTCCTTTCATCACCTAGTGAACATAATTTTAGGAGCGGACTGCTGTAATTATATCTCAGATAAAAGGGAGCAGAATTTCTGTATAATATTATAGTTGGCCTGATTATTTTGTTGATAGGCAAAAATAGAGAGACCACATGAATACTTATTTAATGAACATATTTATTAAGCAGTGCAGACTGTACATAATGCATTTGACTTTGCAATAGACTTACTTACTTTCTTCAAGCACCTTTCTTAATATTTTACTACAGCTATTATGTTCCCTTCTTATCTGTCCAGCTATTCAATTATTTGTGTAGTATGTCTATAGCACAATGCCAAAACGTTTAGCTTAACTACAGCTGCCAGTGCAGGTACAATCAATGTCAGCATCCACAGACTCCACAACATCCTCAGATGCAGATTTCTTATCGCTGATTTTCTGCCATTCCAACAGGCTTACAGCAGTTTCTGTCAGAAGAGTGAAGCCATTGTTAACTAGCATCAAGCAAATTAACACATTTCAAAGAAATACTGTTTTGATGGCTGTCAACTCCCTCATCAAGTAAAGAATGAAATCCTGCCCTCACGACTGACATCTAACTGACTCATTGACTTGGAACAGGATTTTTTACCCATGATATAATTACTGTAATACTTCCCTAAAACCAAAATGAATTACATTTCACGATGCACAAAGACAAAAGGAGGCTGTGAAAGTGCTGGAGGTAGCCCCTGTCAGTGTAAGACCATCACGTACCAACCCACATCAGCAATCACTTCTGTTAGTGCTGCATATCACTTGGTATTTCTGCTGACTATTTGTCGAAGTTCATTTCTGAAGGGTAAGCCCTTTGGAGAATTTTCAGAGGTTCATAAACTTCTAATTAAAGTTTCCCATATACTGTGAAATCTGGCAGAGCATTCTCAGTTGCAGTATTAACCTTACCACACTGCTTTATCAACAGCAGCTTGAATAAGCCATATTCCTTAATGCTGAAATAATCTAAATGGAATAATGATGTTCATCCTCCCAATAAATATTCCTAGCTAGTTGGAGGTTTATCATTGCATTGGAAGAATATTAGGATATCCATTTAGATTAAGTTTGTATAATGAGAATGCATAAAGCTTTCATAATTTTACTTCCATTTGTTTTATTCCTTAGTTGGACAGTACATTTATAACATGCCATCCCTCATCACAGGGAAATATGGACACTGCTGTATGAGTTCAGGTTGCATCAGTCACTTATCTTCTGAAAGGTTAACACCCTCCATGGCTAAATTACTGTCCAATATTAAGCGCAGGTTTTGCATAATAAACTGGATAATGAATATTTCCCAGAAAGATGCTGGAGATGCTTTTAAAAATGATGCTTTTAATAAAATATTTTCAGGCTGTGAAATGAGAAATGCTGTAAAATGTCTGAATTCTGGTTTTTTTGGTATACATTATGTCTCTTACTCTTAGCCCACTGTGGGTCTGAGCACATTCTTATCCATGTAGGAAATGGTTTCCTTGCAAACTGGATTGTGGGTGAGTAACTGATCCACTTGTGGCATGTTTGAAATATAAACCAATATGTGGATTTAAACTTGGAGTGATGCCTGCCTCAGTCAAGCTCCTAAGGCCACAGTCTTGGTGATTTGAGGGCAACAGGAGAAATTCTGCATTCTTGTACTTCATTTTATCCTTGCTCCACTGCAAGTGGGGTGCTTAACTGTGATGGGGTCCTTGAATTTTGAAACAGCAAATTATCATGTCTGAATTCTCATATAAAGAGTTGAGAAAAGTTCTTTGTCCTGTGCATGTGTGTTCCTAGATTGAGAAAGATGAAGATTTCTACTGCTTCTACTGCTTCTCCAAGTCATTAGACAAAGAAAGAAAAAGAATAGTTTTAAAGTGCTGGCCTTGTATTCCTATTGATCTTTAGCCTAAGAAAAAGCAATCAATTTAGCAAGCTAAAGAATGATAAATGGAATCTTTTTCTTCCTCCTTCCTTTCCTCCTCTTTTTCTGCTTCTTCAGGACAAATAAATAATCATATAAATAAATAAATAAATAAAATTAAGGTCTTGATTAAAAGAATTTCAAGTGGGCTCCCCAGTCTTTGCTTCAGTAAATGAAAAAGAGAAGCCTGCAGTTGCTCTGAAAGCAGCACTGGCTGCAACAACTAACATTTTATTTTTTTCTGATTTTCCTCTTTTCTCAAACTCTTTTGTGAGAGAATGAGACAGCTTTATTATAGCCTAATATTCTAAGGCAGTGAGTGGTCTGGGGTTGTGACAGTTCAGACTTAGATGCACAATAGAAATCTGTGGAACATGGATATAACAAGATTTTGGAAGGTTTTTTTTTAGAGGGTGAAAGAAAGAATGCATCCATCTATTTATGAAAGAATGCATCCATTCTCATCTCAGGGAGCCACCAAAAGTATGAACACTCTCTCTGTGCTACTTGTTGAATAGGCTGTAGCAGATATTTGACTATCCTCTCTGCTTTTCTGGGCTGATTCAGCACATTGAAGATACTAAGAACACAAGCAAAGTGCAAAGTTCTACACAGATGTTTAAATTCACACATAAAATACCCTGTCCTTTCCAGCCCTACTCAACACAGGGGTGCATTGGCTCCAGTGAAGCTACACTGGATTATCTCAGCTAACAATGGATTTGGCCAGCAATGGTTAACAGAGAACAAAACACTTCAATAGATTCTTCCTAATGTTAGGGTTCCCTGTAGGCTATATAGGTAATTTTAATTAAAAGCCTTAGGAAAGAATGCTCCAGAAATATCTGTGGGTTCCAGGTTGGATTCTCCTTTCATGATTACATAACTTCAGTGTGAAAGTGTATTAGACAATGCCTTGCATCCTGGTATAAATGAAATGAGAAAAAGGATTGTGTTTTTTTTTTTTTTTTTTAATCTGGGGCATGAGTATGTGTGTATAAAATACCTTTAAAACCAAACCATTTTCTGAGACAATCTAGAGAAACTTCCAGCAATGTGGTTTTGCTGATGAATTGCACAGTGGCATAGCATGGCAGTCTAACTACAGCACTCATGTCACACTAGCTGACTGACTTTCAATTGCCTTGCCTGCCCTGGTCTACACAAAATTGCAGGCTGTAATGTACATAAAAGGACTCAGTGTTGCTTATCTCAACTTTATGGAGATCCTGAAGACATGACAAATTTTATTTTGTGATTTTATTGATCGCTGCTGCCCCTTTTACCTCCTGAAATGTTTTTCTCAGATGATGCTACCTGCCATCACCTAACCTAGCTTTTAGCTGGCCAGCACTGTCAGCAGTTCTAGCAAATACTAATGGGATTAAAAACAGCAGCTCAGAGAGGAGCCAGAGCAGCACAGGTCTGTGCATGGCTGTGCTGTGTTTTGTTCTTTCGAGTGCTCTGACAGCTCCTGCAGTACGTGACACACAGAGGGAGAAAAACACTGTACCTTTTGGGAAGCAGTGGAAGCCAACCTTTACTGAAGCCTTTTCACTTGCAGTACAGTCTTTCATACATTTCAGTACTGGGTCAACAGAGTAGCAGGTAGATTCCTCACCATCAACAGTAGGGTTTCGATTCAGCTTCACATAACTGCGCTGCAGCTTGCACCCTGAGAGGAAAAGGAAAGGTAGTTAAAATTGTGGAAATAAATCCCAATCGATCCTTGTAATAATAAAGGTCCATATTTTCTCCTCAGCTTTTATTAAAACACAGGTATCTGACAAACCATTTTCACAGTAGCGAGGTTATCAAGATAGGACAATAATAAGTTGAGGAAAGAGTCTGAAAGGGGAGCTATTTTTAAAATCTAATTGCACAATAGAACCCAAATGGAATCATGTATACTCAGTTTTTTAGAACTACATAATACACAGAAAATAACCTCTCATGTCTGAAAGCTATTAAGAATAGATGCTGCAAGCACAATGGCTACTTCATTGCATTAGGAAAAATGTCAACTGTAGTGAATGGATAAAAAAGGGCAGCATTTATTTAATAACAACAAGGATAATTTTTGTATTGGATGATTTTTATAATGCTGCAATTATCTCACTAGAAAGGTATAATGTAACTTAACAGGATCCCAGCTACAACTCAGTTTCCTGACACACAGATAAGAATAATTCTGCTGCCACTGAAGTCAAGGAGAAAGCAACCATTAACTTCAATAAAATTATTTCAGGTCCAAGGTAAATGGAGACCTACCAAACTAAACTGTATTGATATTTTGGGAGTCTAACATTGTTTTTCCAGCTGCATGTGAGATGAAGCTCTTTAGGAGTAGCTCTAAATATTTTCCTGAGATTGCACCCTCAAGTGGTGCAGAACAATAATGAATTTTTTTTACACTTTGGAAATTTACATGAGTGTAGGATCTGACACTGTATTCATAGTCTGCACCTTGTGTGGTGAAATTAAGTCTGCAGACAACAGCTGAAACTGTTGTGATACAATGGTGAAAATCACAATTTATTTTCCAGTAAGAGCAAGATTAGGGCTGATTTTGCCTCTCAGTGTAAGAAATGAAAACCAATTATTTAACATTGAATTACACATGAGACAAAGACTTTTGCTGGAGTATATATTCTCTATATTCACAAGCAGTGTTTTAAACAGTCAGTGGTCAATAAAGTTAAAATACATACATATGGCTATTGAAATTTCTAAGTAAAAGGCATCTACTGCCTTAAAAAATATTTTTTAGGTCCTGGCAGAGGAAAAGTGAAATCATATTCTATCCAAGCATAGAGTTTTTCCATATCCACTCACCACCAGAGCAGGTTTCTTCTAGCAGTACCCATGAATGAATAAACGCAGAACAGCTGTGTGCCAGCCTATGGTTTGGCATGAGCAGCTCATTTTCCTTTTCTCTGTCATTGTTACCACAAACTCCGCAGGTCTTTCCTCTCATCCACGAAGCAACCGTAACCTGCAAAGCAGCACATCTTTGTAGTGAATGCTGAAGTGTTGGTCTGTCACACTGGCAGGGCACCAGGCAGAAAGAAAGCAGTAACCTTGAAAGTAAGTGCAGTACCTTAAGATTTACACCATCAAAAGTCACCTTCTGCAGTCCAAGTTCTGGAACTTCCACGGTAACTGTTTTTCCATTTTTATAAATTTTAACATTGCCTGTAAAAAGATGGTGAATCATACCCTGATCATCTTAAATTAATGGAGAAACTGTGTAACACAAAACTCACCATAATGCATTTTCCTTCACAATGATCATTTTGCTGCTACAGTTAAATATGTATATTTAAGTGGAGAGGAAAAAACAAAAATAGAAGAAATAATATATTTTCAAAAATATTCTACTGCTGTTACCTATAGTGGGAACTGACTTCTGTAGCTAGTATGCTAAATTTTGAAATGATAATGACAGTGGTGGTTCTCCAGCTAAATGTCTGAATAAAAGTATCTCTCTGTGACTATAACGCGAACCTTTTTTCTGAACAATCACCAAGCTGGGTAAATGATAAGAAAGGGCTTTATTCACCTGTCATTGATGCTGGAGGAGTAGAAGTAAGAGTATATATACTATAGGAATCATGAACATAAGTCACTACAAAACTTAAAAAGTAGTCCTTAGTTTTCTCTTTGAATTAATACCACTTATGTTTTCTTTACACTGAGATTTTTCTGTGAAATTTATAAAATCTTGATATTTAGCTCCCAGGTCAGTCCTGGAAAACTGGCTATCACAACTTACCTTTTGCATACACAGAACTTCCACTGTGTGATAGAACTCGCTGTTCATTGTATGCCACAAGGAGAGACCAATTTGAGGCAGGACTGATTGTGATGTTCCTTAAGAAAAACCAAAAAAAAAAGAGAATAAATTAGCGGTCAAATATGAAAAGTATAGATATTTGTGACTATCTGAATTTGAATGAACAAGCAGTTTTCTTTCCAAGGTGCAAAATTCACTGGGACTGTGGGTTTTAGTAGTCAGCCTTTAAAGAAAAGACAGCATGGGCACTTAGTGAGCAAGTTATCAGATACTGGTGGCTGTGGAATTCAAGACAAGAGCAACTACACCATTGAGCCTCAGACAAGGATTCCTTCTAGAAATTCTTTCTTTCCCATATGTCTTATTGAGAACCAGTTTCAGCTAGAAAGTAGATATCTCTTACTCCTAGAGTGATTTCCTGAGGAACTTTGTACCTAATTTCTAAGCCTCAATATAAATCACACTTACGCTGATGTTGTATTTATGTGAACCTCTCTTGAGAAAGATTGAGGATCAACCTTTCTTGTAGAAATGATGAACTTTGGGTATTCCTTACAGTCTTGAACCACAACCAGGTTGCAGCTTTTATTGAAAGAATATGAATGGCTCACACGATCAAATGTTTTGAAATCTCTCTCCCCGATTTCACACGTGGCTGAAAGACAAAACCATAAAAGAAATGGCAGATGTGACCACTGTAGGTGCTGCTGTGAGACTGAACTCTATGAGATTGAACTACCCAGCAGACTTGAAGAAAACATCACCTCCTTGGCAGAAGCCAGAGTCTGTAAGGACATGAGAACACTACAAAATAGCTACCTGCTGTAGATTATACCAGTATTGATTTTGATTACATGCCAAGCACAAAACTCAAGCTAACAGGGAATAAAATGTACAAAATTCTTGAGAAACTGGATGCCATAACAAACTGTGATAAAAACTCCCCATTTCCCTTAGAAGTGCTAGGCACCAACCAGGAGAAACTTATGTGACTTCTTTTTGAATAAAATAAACTGGACAGAAAATATGTGGACTCTCCTGTGCCCATCACCTGATGCCTCTCAATGCAGAGCTAGCTCTTTCTCAGGGGGAGCAAACGAAAACCTCTAGTCCTTGAAGACAGAAGCAATTCCCAAACTCTGAATGTTTACAGCAGTTTGAAGCCTCTTCATTCACCTGCCAATAAACCTGCTTCTCTGTGAGGGAACGAGCTGCTGGAAGCAGGGCTACAGATGGATGCTATGCTGCCCTGTAAGACCATTAGAAGGAAAGGCAAGGCCCAGCCATGGCAGAGTATGATCTACACACATTGCTTATTCATGAGACAAACATATAAGTAACATTTACATTGATCTTCTTGTGCTATTTGTGAAGCTATTGCAGGCAATAAATTCCAGGCAGTGATGTCTTGAGTCTCATAAGCTGGAGACGGGTCTAAGGGCAGAGTGAATGGCAATCGGAATCCCTGACAATAAAGTGTTACCTGAAAAAGCAGAAATGAAAATACATTAAGATAAATTGAACCATATGCTCAAGATATGACTGCAAAAAAACTCTCTCTTATCTTGGGAAAAAAATCCCTTGAAGATGCATTTCTACAATTGCAGTTGTGTTAGTCAGCAGAACGTCCCTTAACCTTCAGCTTTTGTGAGAAATCATTATTATCTCTTCTAGTCATACTTGACTTTTTGAGAAATATTTAAGAACATTGAAAAGTAACTGATAGAGACGAGTTTAAATGATATGTGAATGACTTAAAAAACAGGCTAACAAGTTGAGTAACTGAGATGATGGATGTGTTTGGAAAAATGAGTCTCATCCATTAAGGGCTGAAAACTGGCATGTTCAGTGGTGGGGTAAGATCCTCCACTGTAGCTATAAATTATATTTGCCAAGAGAATCAAATGAATGCCTAATGCACAGACTTCCTCAGGATCACATATTTAAGATCCTGCCGTACTGAAGCACTGTGGTGGGTTAAAGACACACAAGTTTCTGTGTATGAATTGCTAGCTGTTATTAATTTGCCAGAGATCCATAGGGGAAATTATTCAAAGAGGTGCATAGGAATTTAGTGGACAAGGACCAATTAATCAGTGGGACTCTGCAGACCAGGCCTGTGCAGGCTCCTGTGACAGGGTGACTAACTGCTCCAGTTTGGTTATGGCCGAGGTGCATTTGTGGCTGCTCAGGCCAGTCACATCAAGCACGGTTACTGCAGGTGTGGGACTGCAGTGCCAACACACACGGCTGCTCTTTGTGGCTGCAGCCGTGTGCAAAGTGCTCCCAAGGCCCCCTCCATCTGAGACCCTCATTCAGGAACTGGTCAAACTGGGTAAAAATGCATAAAGGTGTGAGTGCAGAGCAGTTATACCTGAGACAATTTGGCCTCTCTGCTGTTCTCCAAATGCAAATAAAATATTGGACTACAGAGCCTGATTTTCAACTTACTCCTGCACTGGGCCAAAGCAGCACAAAATCAAGGGAGCTGTTGTATGTATTTGAACACCCACCTCATACTGTGAGGTATGTAGCAGATTCTCTAAAAGGCAATGTTTTGTTTTTTGTTTCTTTACGTTAAGTGTCAAAACATTCTAAGTTGAAAATAATTTCATTGAAAGAAAAACTTAAATAAAAATTTAATGTACCTCAGGAGCTTTAATTACTGTATCAATTGTTCGTGGAGATGTTGCAGCTGCTCTTACTATAAATTCATGAGATGGATTTCTCTGGTGTACTTCTGAGAAGCCCAACACGAGCGCTGCACCAGGAATGTATTGCATGAATCTAGAGATAAACAAGATGTGACAAATTCAGGTGCATGAACAAAAGCACACATGGGATGGTGAGGGCTACTGCAGATCCAAAACCTCAGGAAAAAATGGAAGAACTGAAAAGTTGAGGAAATATTACTTTGGGTCAAATTAAATGGTTGATTTTATCAAGAAGAAACACATTGGTTTTATTTTGCCTATTTAAAATGGTTATTTTTTGAGATTGAATAGAAGAATATTTTAAAACATAAAGGCATTTTGAAAATAAATAGAAAGTAATTTAATATGGAGAATGAAATCAAACACAATTTTAATATATTTGGAGGCTATCATTTAATATGAAATGTGTGGAAAAAATAGAACACATTCATAAAATACTTGTGCACTACTGAACTTGTGGTTACCATCCAAGCACCACCCAGACAAGTATGTTTGCGTTGAAAAATTTCATCCACTCTTTCAGTGTCTTTCAAAAGCCAAGTAGGGTAAAAAAGTAAAATAAAAATTTAGGAAATAGTGAATTACATACTCTGTGCTTGTCTTTTTTATCCAGGATGGAAGCTTTCCCCACTGCACCTTCAGCTGTGCAGCTGGCTTCTTTGCTAGTTGTCCTGTGGTAGTTGCTGCTTCTATCCTGTAATCCTGGCACTCCTTGCCCCATCTCAGTCTGGCCTTTGTAAACAGGGAAACAGTCACCCAAAGTTCAGAAAAGAATCCCAGAATGAACTTTGACCATTTCAAAATGTAAAATTTTCTTTCACCAATTTGTGCATTGATCCTTCATATTTCCAGTCTTTAAACAGGCTCACAGAGAAATGTTGACTTGTTCATGCAAAAGCTAAGGCATAGTAGGAAAAAAGTTTTCTGGTCTGTGCAAAACTACATACACATGTTCCTGTCTCAAAGCAGCTGCAAAAAGCATGTTGAGATTTCCTTAGATGTGGTAACTTCTTAATAAATATGTATTTTTTCTAGAAGAGGACTGCACTATAATTTCTTTTTTTTTTTTCCCCAAGACTTCTTGATTTGAACCCACCCCACTTTCTTCAATAGTGAATGTCATGCTGAATTTGTTAATTGCAGCTGCAAAAAGCAGAGATTTATAAATTGTTGCACAAACATCTCTTGTTCTAAAAAACTCATGGGAAGCACAGCACAGGGATATGCAAAAACAGTAAGGACCTTTTCCTTCATTTGTGATGCTCTCTTTGGCATCAAACCATTACCCAACTTTGCTTTTTCCATCTTTTCATATAAATCCTAGGAAATACAATGTAAATATATTTGAATTATGAGTCTTTTGAAATCACAGAACAGTCTGACTTGGAAGGGACCGAGAAGGATCATCCAATTCCTTCCAGAAAGAGTTCAGCTCCTGAGTGAATGGCCCATACAGGGATCAAATCCAGTGTCCTTAGTGTTATCTAAACACTGCTCTAACCAGCTGAGCTAAACTTGGGGTCAATAAATTACATACAGAAAACTAGGCAGATTTCCAGACAAGAAAACTCATAGTAGAACAGATAATAAATACTGATGAAGAAGTGAATTTTTCAATTTTTTAAAATGCTTCTACTGGTTATATTTTGATTTATCTTGAAAATCAATATTTTTTTTTGCCAGAGTTTGAAGTGTGCGAGTATTTCTTTATACTATTTTCTATATTAATGGGGAAATATTTTCTGAAACTTCCCCAACTTTATGAAAGATTAAAAAATAAGTATGCCTTTCCTGTTTAATACTCTTAATCAGCAGATTCTCTGTGCCTGCTCTGGGCTTTGTGGATGTCCCTCTGTGCGAAGCTGCCTGGGCACTTACCTGTGCTTTCAGAGGCAGTATCACAGCATCAGCACACGCTTTCCAATTGGTTTCAGCCAGCTGAACCACAACTAGTTGCACATCAACTTTGGCAGCATCAGAACGAACATATGCTGTGGCTTGATAACCTTGATTTCTGCTGTCACTCCTCACTGCCTGCGCCACAATCGTGATGCCAGGTGGAATTACGTCTCCCAGGAAGTTGCGCTGAAAAAGAGCCCCCGACCATCTGTGTTTAAGGATTCCTGTGTGCTCACCAGAGAGCCTGCAGCCCAGTTAATGTGCACTGATAGCAGGCAGCAGCCCTTGTCCTTCACCAGCTTAGTTTGCAGTACACATTTCTATATCCACAATAGTTAAAGATGAATTTGGTTGGAAACTTACTTATTCAAAGACGTGATTATTTTGATGAGGGATCCAAGATGCTTCCAATCTATCTTTGTGCATATAGCAAGGTTTTGTTCATTATGGTAATGTTCCAAATAGTTGCTTTCAATGTGTACTAGAGACATTCAGAGTAATATACACATTCACAACTTATTTTGCTATACTACAGTTTCTTCAAGCCAATCAAATATTTTGAAATCCTGCTTAGTAGCAGAATTTCCCATGACATTGCCTGCATTTGCAGAGCTATTTGTTCTATTATTATGTAGATACCTTTATGCAGTACAATTATAGAATACTGTGTGCACAATAAAGGTAAAAGCAATCTGTGCTTAATGGGCCTTCACATTTACCAATCAGTAATGTCCATGGAAAGTCTGATTTTAGTTATATTCTGCATGCACTCATGACCTCCAGTCTACATTTAAAAATAATTAGGCAGACTTATTTATTTCTTCCTCATTTTTACCTAAAGCAACTGATTTTGTATTCTGGGCTTTCACAGGATAAAGAAAATTATTTCCTCTTTAACTCACAGCTACATTCCCTTCAACATGTATAATTTCCAAATCCAGGCTTTCACATACTGCAAATACCTTCAGAAATGAAGGAAAGGAAACAGACAAACCTGAACACAAGGGGATTAAAAAAAAAAAAAAAGAGGTTTTTTGGGGGGAAATATCTCAATGAACTTTGGCTTTCAATTTTAGTGGCACCACATCTACAGCTCCTGCTCAGCAGCCAGCTAAGCCTGGCTGCTCTGGGTACCACACGCACTTGTACCTCACGTGTCAGGCTGGAGCTGTGGCTGTGGTGGTGGATGCTGACTCTTTTGCTCCTCCTGGAGTTGTGGGCAGAATTTTCTCCATGGTGGTGGTGGTGGCTGCTGCTGCTGCTGTCACTGCTGCTGCTGCTGCTGCTGTTTCTGTGGCTGCTTCCCAGCTCAGAGGAAGATGATGATGAGCTGCTTGATCCTTTATGATCTGGATGCTATGAAATAAAAAAAGGTTAAAAATCTATGAGGTAGCTCCAGTTTTACAGTGTAAATATCAAAATCAGAGCTATCAACCTCCCTTTATAGGTAATGGACTTGGACATATCTAGAGTGTTATTTTTATTTCCATTTATAGACATGAATTTTGTTGGTTTGGAATGTGCCTTGCATCCACCTGAACATCTATTGAAAAAAAGACTGCACAGATACTGATTGCAAATAGCAACATCACACCGTTCGGATCTAATGCTAGGGAAAATGAAAAGTGGCATTTCATAAGTGGTCAAATACACCCATATCCAGAAAAAAAAGATAATACAATTTTATGAATAACACTATAAATCATCTTCCTTTTTCATGTGCAAGGTATATAATAGCTGTACAGGTAACACCTACAAAAGCCACTCCATTATCACCCTTCTAATATATGCTAAAAATAACTCTGAGCCATAATGAGTACTGAACCTGGTTTCTGAAAAAAAACTGTGTAATGATTTTTCCATGGCTGCCTAAGAACTGTGAGCATAACTATTCCCATTGGAAGGTGCAACTTTTTTATCATTTCCCCCATGGTCTTTGTTAACCTAGCTTTGGCTGCATTTGTGTGTCCTGACCCAAGTGCTGCAACACCAAAAGGATGGCATGTAATAGCATATTAGTAATAAATCTGCTTTTTTTTGTTCATCGTAAATATTGTTATTGGGGGTTATGGAATAGTCAAGGGAATTGGCCCAAATAAGGCCCTTCAGTAACAGGTTTGATCACATCAGCTGCAGCTACCATGGCAATGTGCACTTGAATTAGGCACCTACCCAATGGACGTGAGCAGACTTGAAGCGGAGACTGTATACTTTTGGAAGGTGATATTCCTACAAAATTCACAAAGAAGTTATCACCTACAGGTCAGTCAAGATGGCCTCCTAGCAGAAGTCAAAGTATTAGACATTTTACCCATTCTGTGGAAGTGTGACTACTGCCACTGTGAACTCGGGACTTGGCATGGTTTGTCTCAACTCCTCGGTCAGATTTGCTGCGCCAGCGGGAAGCACCAGTGCTCTCACTGCTGCTGCTGCTGCTGCTACTCTGTGTTTTAGGCTTCTGCTCACGGTCACTTCTCTCTCCTTCAGCAGCACTGGCAAGTGGAAATGATGTGGTCTTGGACTGCTTCTTAGCCTTATGCTTTACACCAGATGCTTTGCTACTGCTGCTGCTACCTGCGCTGCCTCTGGTACTGCCTTTGCTGCTGCTGCTCTGGCTGCTGATACCACTGCTTCTGCTGCTCCTGCTGCTGCTGCTGTCCTTGCTGCTGCTGCTCTTACTACTACTGCTTTTGCTACTGCTACTATTGCTCTTGCTACTGCTACTACTGCTCTTACTACTACTGCTGTTCTTGCTGCTACTACTGCTGCTGCTCTTGCTACTGCTGCTCTTACTGCTACTACTGCTGCTGCTCCTGCTACTACTGCTGCTGCTCTTACTGCTACTACTACTGCTCTTACTGCTACTACTACTGCTGCTCTTACTACTACTACTACTACTGCTGCTGCTCTTACTACTGCTACTGCTGCTCTTGCTGCTACTACTATCACTGCTACTGCTATCACTACTACTGCTTTTGCTGCTGCTGCTGCTACTGCCCCCAAATGGGTAGAACTTCTTTCCTTTGGCTTTGGACTGCCCTGCTTTCAGATTTATCTGGGTGCCTCCCTGTGATGCTCTGTCATCGGAGTCGCTGCTGGAGGGGCTGCTCGTTGTACTCTCGGCACTTCCACTGGCGCTGCTGGCACTGGATGATGAGCTCCTGTGTTTTCTTGTCCCCTAGTCAAGGGTAACAATGGAAAAAAAATATTTTTCTGTGCTCCTGCAAAATGGTATAAGTAAAATCAGATGCAGACATCTCTGAATCTCTGCTGCCTTAGAAGACAAGGTGTATGCTTGATAACATCTTTGCAACACATCACAATAATTCAAAGGCAATTTCATAATAATGTGTTAAACCCACACATAAGCAGAACACCCCAAACACTTTTGTGATAAGGAGCGTGTGTAGCAGTTGTTGGCCTCACAATGACATGTAACTGGTATCAGTAATGACAATGCTGTAGCTGTCACTGTCTCAGGGCAGGTTGTGTAGCTGGTGTCAGAGCATTTTGCTGCAGTTGCAGTAGCTGTAAATAACAGACTACTTTTTGGCCACACAACAGCTATTTTATCTCTTACAAGAGATTTTCAAAAAAGCATGTAAAACCAACCTGCTCCTTCTAATGTCTTTCACTTGCAGAAAGGATGAGTGCAAACAAAAGACCTGCTGAAAGACTTGTGTATCCAAAACTCTGTCTTTATTTTCCACTTTGGCATAATATCTAAACAAAGGAAGCTACTTAGTAGAAGGAATAAAAATAAGCTTTGTGTAACATCTCCCATAAATTCAGAAGTGGAATTTTGCAGCAGTACCTGATCATCAGTGTCAGCAAGGATTTTCTTCACTTTTTTAATTGCTTCTTTTCTGGAAGATGCTTGTGCCTTTGGATCTTCAAATGTTACTAGACGTATCATTTTTGTAGGAGCTTGGTCTCCTGCTTGAATTGTGACTTGTATTTTTTCAATAGGTGCCTCAGTGGAAACTGAAATTGCATGACAATTAGTATTATTGTTACTATTAGCAACTGAATGAGAGAATAAGCCAATTTCACCATAATTTATTCAGCCATTTTTTCTCAAATATAAATGTTCAGTGATTATTATTGGTATTGAGCAATTTTGTTAAAAAATTTCTCTAATAGCTAAAACACTTATTAATGGCAAACAAATTTTAAAATATTACCATGATACGAGATTCTTTTCAAGTCAATAAACAGAATGATCAGCAGATTTAAGTCAAGTGAATTGGATTATTTAAAGAGATAAACCATGGGTTAGAGAATTAAATGTCAGACAGGAATTGAGGCTTAAGTCTTGAATGCTAAAGAATGGCCCAATGGTTAGGCCATTAGTTTGATACTTAGAAGACCTAGATTCAGTGGCCTGCTGTGCTTTTATTTCTTATGATCATGGATTAAGACATTAAGGACTAGATCCTGGCAGGGTTAATCCATAATTCCCTTTTAGAGTCTGGGTTTTAGAATGTAGCTACAGGACACTGCATCAGATCTGTTGCCCATGTCCAATTGCTTCGTGCTTGCATCCCAAATCCAATGATTCAGGATGCATCAGACACACTCTGCAGGCACAGATCAGCTCTGCTTGACGCTGGCCACGCTGAGCGGCATTGCTGGGAGAGCTGGGAAATTGCTGCTCAGGCGGCTGGGGGAGAAATGGATTCCTGCTGTGAGCACAGGCTGCTGCCAATACTGGCTGGCCTGGTTCTTCTAATTGTAGATTTAGTGGTACTTGAGATGCAAAAAATACATATGCACATATACATCTGTATCTATCTATATGTGTGAGTGTGTGTATATACACATCTCCACCCACTATGTTCTCTTTTGTGTCCACTTGTTTTTACCTGGCTTGAAGCTGATTCTCAGGGCGTGCTCTCCAACCAGGTAATAAAGAGGCAGGTTTTTGATAAATGCTGCGTGCACGCTTTTCTTCTCAATGCACACTTGAACTCCAAATGTGCTCGCATTGAAGCACACGGACTGAACAAATGGCTCTTTTTGGGAAGAGGAGCGTCCAGAAGAAAAGGGATTTCGAGATGAAACATCCTCTGCAGACTGTCTACCCTATGAGATAGCACACACATCAGACTAAAATGAGAGTAATTACCTGCACGTTATGCATCATATTTTGGTAACAGTACCTGTGCTCTGCAGGGGGAATTAACCAGTTTATTTTAGATAGCAAGGCAGTGACATAGAACAACTTGGTTTTAAAGTGGAAAAAATTATCATCTGAATGGGTTGATTAGACTAACTACTGTAAAAAGAGCTTCAGGTTGTAAGAATGGGAAATTATATAAAAAATTAATTTCAAATATTTAATTTTGTTTCCCTGGAATATTAGACAGTGTTTAGAGGTTCTTGACAAAACTGACTGTGCTTTAGACTCACTGGACTTTTTTCCTTTGATTTTTGACATGTCAGACAACAGAACTTTCAACTATGTCCACAGAAATTCTGAGTCAGATGAGATCTAACATGAATGTGACACTATATCAATTAAATGGTCAAAACAGATCATGTATTAGAAATTTCCACTAAAAACTATGTAATTTACATGTGATAAGCAATGCTTAGAAAAGAACAAATTAAAATTAATTAAAATTGGAATCAAATCCATGAAATGAAAACTATGATTTCCTGAAGCAATGAAGCAAACACCTAAAGACATAATAATCACAAGATTTCGTTTCACATATAATTCATGCTTGCAATTAGTTTTTTTATGCAGTTTATCACGTCTCACAAGATTACAGCCTTGCATGAACCCTACCAAAAACCCGGAATTTCTGGTGATACTGAGAAATGCTCCATTCAGTGCCATTTTTCAGCTGCTGTTCATTTAAGAATAACTGTGGAGTGCTGAGTTTTCAGGAAGGGCAGCACAGAGGCACAAAGCAGAAGGAAGTTTGTTCCAGGATATTGGAAATTGCTCTCACTGATAGCACGTTTGTCTATTGACTTCTCCATAGGAAAGTGCTGTTCTTGTCCTCTGTTCATCTCTTATTTTATCTGAAAACCCTTCAGAGTTGCAGGATAACAAAGAAACCAGACCAGGACAGTGTATTCCTGCCTCTGTTGGTCTGAATGAATTCTCACAGCGATGCCTTCACAGCACTGCCTGGATTAGAAAGCCTGTCCTGGCTTTAAGGAAACCTGGCTCAGGAAGTCATGACACAAACTGCACTCTGTGCTCGAATCAGGACGCTTATAGGCATTAAGTTTGGCTCTCTAAGTCGAGCAGTGAAGCATCTTGTGGAACATTTGTGACTGCCCCAGGAATGTGGTGCTTCCATAATGGTTGCGAAGTATTTTAAAGATTGTGGGCCTGTAGATGGCAGTGCAAAATTAATTACCAAAGAAAATGCTTTTGCTTTTGACAAAGTGTTGCGAGTTTGATGTATTACACTCCAGATTTTAAAATAATGTTACTATAGGGCTATTTGTGTTATTAGATTGAACCTGACTTATTTGAGTGAATCAGCATTGGTCAGAGATGAATTGTAGCCTTTCCTATAGAGAAAAGAAATGGTTCCCTACTGTTTAAAAGCCCAAAAAAGAATAGTCAGACACTACATCATTTACCCTGATGTTATCAGTCTCGCCTGATGCAGAATCTGAATTGAAGGACGTCTTCATTAAGTCAGGCACTGCTTCAGGTAAAAGAACTGGAGTCATCTTACTAGCAGCCAAATCCCCAATATTTCGTGTAACAGCAAATGTCTTAGACCTGCAGAATAAACATTAGAGGAAACCTGTATTGATAAAGCACTGCTGAGGAACAGACCTGAATAATGCCTTGTAGCCTGCACTCAGCAACAAGTATCATACCTTGCAAATTGCTTTACAGATATTTACAACATCCTTCCTGTTGTGTTTTCAAGGACTGCTAAGAGTCAATAAAGACAATCTCAGGGGCAGATAGCCCAGTTAGAATTTTAGAATCATGTGTACAGGTTAAAAACCTTTCAGTTGATTGAATCTTCATACTCTAACACCATGAAAAACAGCATGCTTAGAAGCCTGGCTGCGGATTATATTATTAAATTTTTGAGTTTCCTATTTTGAGCTCATGGACTTTTAAATTTTTATATTCATCTTCTGTGTCTTCACTGCAGCAGCCTTGGTTCTAACTTCTTTTGACATTGTATTTGGAAAAATACTGCCATAACTTCAAAAAACAGCCTGGGAACTGGTAGCTACTGAATGCTGTTTCCTGTGCAATTTTTATTAGAGCAGAATTGAAGAAAGGAGTGTGAAATCATGAAACTAAGTGTCTCCAGCTTGATTTAAATTCACTAATACTCATGCCTTGGCCATGACTTGGCAAGAGGTCAAGAGAGTTGAGCAGGAGGGTTAAGAGCCTATTTATGTAAATCTTTCTGGTACATTGTTTCCAGTGTTGTGAATTCTAAGTGTATTAGTCAGGATCCCAGATTAGAGATAGAAGGTGCAGCATCAGGCTGAGGCTCTCATGGCAAAATATCCTGAACCCCTGGCTGCATACCCCACATTCTTCGTGGAACTTGTTACGGTGCTGTGAACTATGAGCTTTGTTTTGGGTCAGAGAAACATCTCGAATGCTGAAACACTTTTGAGAGACACAAAGCTATTTCCCTCAGCTATTAACACTGTGCTAGCTCTACCTTATTAGCCATTTATCAGCTAACATCCGTCTCAAAATTCCCCATGTGCTCTTTCTCAAGGATGAAGCTGATCTCTTTGCCCTGGGGCTTTTGTGGTCTGCCAATGGAGGTGGCTGCTGTGACAGTGAATGGAGATGGTCTCAAAATGGTCTCTATTTTAATACGGTCCACACTGTACTAGCCTGAGCAATTGCAATCTAACCTATTTGAAAGATGAATTTGTATTCATTTGATAGCCCTCTCTTCCTCTTGAAGGCTCCTACCGTGCTGTGTGCAATGTAAAGCACACAATTGCTCTTCATGTGGAACACCTCAATAAAACGTGTGTCACCTGTGGGCTTTGTTTTCTTTTCCATCTCTCTCTTTTTTTAGATAAGGACATGACAGCAACGCTCCACGCTGGGTGATAGGAGAACCTTGAAGAATGGAATCTGAAATAAAATATTCTCCCTAACAAGCTGAGGGGATAAAAGAAAATACAAATCAACTTGCATTTCAGATAGCTCATCTGGGTAAAGAGACAAAAAGGGAAATGGTTTTATTTTAATCCCATTCAATAATTCAAATGACCACTGAACTGCAGGCTGGATCTCCAAGCAGAAAGCCCTGGGGTTTCTTTTCCAATTTTTTAAGTATTTTTATGCCAATAGTCTACTCCTGCCACCTAATGAAAGCGAAGGATCGATTCCTCCCTGTTGAGCACAGAGAGCCGACAAATGTAGCTGCATCACAGGTGACACATGTCAATGTCTGCAGAATCACACGGCACAGTAAAAATAGGCTACAAGAGCCAGCTCTGGTGCTTTAACAAGAAAAAACAGTGACAAAGAAGGCCTAAAGCTATGGTATGAAAGAATCTGTTCTCTCTGATCCCACACAAGGGAGGAAAAATAAAAAGGAGATTTTCCAATATGTATTAGTGCATTTTTTTGGATGAGAGAAGAAGCTGTGCTATAATATAAGCCAAACTCACTGCATGGGTAGGGGACAAGCAACTCAGCTGTGTTGGACACACTGATGTTTGAGAGAGTGTGGCCTTTGAGCTCTCCTGTCCCCCCTAGGATGGGGACAGGAGAGCTCAAATGTCTGTTTAAAACAATAAACAATCAACAAAAACCTATTTTTCCAGGTTTTGAAGTACAGCGTGACAACACATGTAAATAAATGAGCAGTGCTCCCCAAACACACCTTGCTGCCTCAACAAGATCACTCTCTGCATTCTCTGCTATATGTGGTGTACTATGTTGGACAAAGAGATTTACAATTACCTGGCTCATCTTGCAAATAAGATGCCTATGTGAAGCAATTTCTGCTTATCCTACAGCTAAAATAAGCAAAAAACCTTATGATACAAGCTCTATTCATGGTTATGCATATACTTCAGTAGGCTGTCATTATGAATGTGTGGTATATTAGCAAAGTGCATTCTCTGGCAGCTCTCCATATTTATACTTTAATCACAGAGCTCTAATTTCCCCTGAAATTTATTTGATTTTTACTTCTTGTAAATTTTGTTTAAAAATATGTTGAAGTAGCCATCTGTAGTATACTAAATAATTATGTTAAAAGAGCCTTAAAAATAACCATTATTTTAATTAAATTTTGATAGGATTGAATTGAAACACATGTTATATATTCTCTCCATAGTACGATTAATTACTGTGCTCTGATTTTTGCTATAGAGAGAGTTGAGCCCATAATGTGCTGATTTGTCTTGGGAATGCAACATCTCTATCACCAAAGTTTTCTATTTTTTTTTTCTTCTTTTGAGCCTGTGATTACTAACCTGAATTTCTTTTTGGCTCTTGAAAATTTATATAAGTCCCACTGCTGTGACAGGTTATAACCTTTATGGTGTGTAGGATATAAATGAACCTAATACTATTGAAAACTGTTTGCTTCCTATGTCTGAATACCAGAGATGATGGGGAAAATAATACCATGCCCTGTCTAACTTTAATGTCATGGGACTGTAGAAAGTAACCTGCTGACCATCAAGACAGTGCCCAATACGAAAATGTTTTGAACAGAGCTTACAAACACATGAAAGATCAATAGCTTTCTAGGACTATTTCTTGAAATGGGGTATTTAAAGCTAACAAGGGAAGTTGTCACAATATCCCTAAAACATTGACTTCAATTGGATCTTTATTATTTGGTAGGTCTATGTAAAAGGAAGAAAAAGGCTGTGTTGAATTAAATTTTTCACTCAGTCTATATAGCTATATATATCTATATATTTATACATCTATATATCTATCTCCTTTCTGTCTACCGTGCCTGCTTGTTTTTCTTCATGCCTCTAAGATTTTACTTTGCTTGGTCTTTGACCTCCTCAGTGATGTGGTTCAATGTTACATTCTCTAGTTATTGCTTTGCCTTCTCTTGCACTCATTGCTGTTTCATTGCTCCGTGTGGTTTCCACTGGCCATTTGTTTTGTAACAGTGAATGGGAATGCTTTTTGGAGAGAAATTGATGGTGCTAGAAGTCATCTAGTGAGTATTAGCTTTCTCATATACTTGGCATTATGGAGCTATTTCCAAGTGACTACTTCACTTTATAAATGGTAATGCTGCAGGGTCTAGAGCAGGGCTTGTGCTGGAACTCGTGGGCTTCTCTGCTGTAATACCTTGTTTCTGATACTGACTTGCTTTATGCTTAATGGCAATGC
Organism: Zonotrichia leucophrys gambelii; assembly: GCF_028769735.1. Classification (NCBI taxonomy): domain Eukaryota; kingdom Metazoa; phylum Chordata; class Aves; order Passeriformes; family Passerellidae; genus Zonotrichia; species Zonotrichia leucophrys. The sequence continues at coordinate 18,753,519 of NC_088178.1, read as the reverse complement.
ATTTAACCCTTTTTCTGTCTCATTTGATCTCCCCTTAAGTCAAAGGAGGAAAATATTTTTTATCTATTTGCAGGGAGGATCCTTCTGCTAATATTTCTCTCTGCTTGAGGCTCTAAACTCCCCATCAGTATTCAATATTCTCATTTCAGTTCAGTGTGCTTATTGAGTTCATTAATATCTGCCTCCCTCTCTCTAACAGTGGGAACTAGTGAGAGCTGTTGCCTGCTGTCCCTGATGACCTTAGGAGCAGGCTGTCCTGGCCTCCATAAGAAACTGAACCAAAAAAAACCATGCAGCTAACTTGTCATCTCTGAAATGCTGAGACCCTCCCTACCTCTGCATGGAGAGGACCTTATTACAACCACACTTGATGGAGAGGAGGAATTGTCTTAGGGAGGAGGATGAGATGTCAAATGCACGTCAAATGGTCTGTGACTATTGAAGGACAAGGGAAAATAATGATTAGCCTAACTGGTGGCTAAATGGAGGAGACCTGCAGAGCATGTCTGGGCTAGCAGCCATGGATGCTAATTGCAGCTGGATCAAGCAACTGATCTCTTTTGTTACGGCTGTATTCCTAGATTCCTAGAACAGAAACTTGTTAACATTTCAGTGGTTTGTATAATCGCTGATTTCTGTTGTCAGTGAAGCTTCTTCCTTTCTGAAGAATTTTCAGCTTCTCTTTCTCAGGCTTTTTTTTTTTCATGTGTGTGCGTGAGAAGGTTTTCTAAGTTTGGTCTACTGCTTTGATTCCTTGGACATATTCTTTCTGTTTCCTCCTGCTCTTTGCATTTGTATTTCCATCTGTTTTCATTTGTTTGGCATCTGGCTACAACAGTTTTCCAGAGTGTATTGTAATTGCATGCACTGATAATAAATCAAGGTAAGAAAACCAAATGGCAGCCACAGGGGAACAAAGTAAAAACATAAGAAACACCAAACACTCTATGCTTCAAGGCATCTAATGAAAATATAGATGGGTTAACTGTTCTATCTGATAATCTGGCTTATATCTTACCTAGTGTTTCCAGTTCAAATATTTTTATCAAGATAGAAATTTTAGGTAATTTGTGTTTCAGATAGCTTATGGATCTCAACAACTGAGATATAGTCCTAAGGAGTATTTTCAGGTGAAGGCCACAGAAAGTAACACATATTTTCAAGCAAAGCTTTAGTGCATATCACTTCATTTAAAATGAACATTAACTATACCAATCACCACCACTTATCCAAGCTGTAAGTCAGAGACAAGATTCCTAGATGTATTTGGGTGACTCTGCTTTGCTACATAGAAAGATACTAAGTGCTGTGTCTTACCTTATGGTAACTACATCAGTCTCATCTTTACATGGTGGGATTTCAATTTTGATATTTTTTTCCTTCATCTGGATACTGGCAACAACATTCACAGGTACATGAGCATTCATTTCGGTGCGTGCTTCCAGCCCTGCCTGGACTGTGTGTGTATTAATTCCCATTACAAAGGTCACCTCCTTGGCCATGCTGAAAAGGTAGAAGGAGGGTATAATTATGTTCATGCAGCAATCAGCTGTTGAATATTTATGGTCTCTGTCACTTGAAAATATTATTCTTTTATTTTATACTAAATACTTACCTTAGACTTGTTTTGGATCTCAGCTTTATGTTGGCATTTAGTAACTCAGTCAATTTGAAATCAGACTTTGGAGAAGGTGTAATCTGTGCTTGAACTATTAAAAAGAAAGCAAGGAAATGGTTAAAAACGCCCTCCAGTCCTAGCAAGAATGTTTGTATTGCTAAAGCAATGAGCTATGTTACCATTTCCTGCCACTTTTGTGATGGAAGAGTAATAGAAGCTGGTCTCTGTCGGGAAGCCAGTGCAGGTGGGCACAATGCGGCGGATCTCAGAGGACAGGAGAGCCTTGGTCCACTGCCTCCCTACACCACTTTGAAGGCTACTGATTATTCTCCTTAGTGAAGGGATTTTTTCATCAGATCCATACCATGCCTGCAATTACAGAGTTCAACATGTCTAAATAAGCAGAACTTGAATATCATGATCCGTGTCATTAACTATGCCTCAGGGGAAATTCTGCCAGCAATGATTATAAATAATCCTGATCAAAGCTTGACCTTATTTGCCTTGATTAATACTAGAGACAAAAACCCCAATCATGGATTTATAAAAGGGAGAGAATGCATGAAAGTAACAGTATTGTAGAGATTTTGATGCTTGGGTAGTGGTGCTTTAAAAATGATACCTGCAGTGCATTTTGAATGGCGTTTTTATCAAGTCCACCAAAAAACAGCTCTTGGCCAAACATCTTCAAGTAGCCTGATGCAAAAGGTTTGTCACTGGAGAATGCCTTCCAGTCAGAGAGCTGTGTGAGAAGATTAAAAAAGCCTGATTCTTCATAACATCTGAGAAAGCAATATCAGAGATTTTCTTTTCCCCCAGAATTTACCGTTTTCAGGATTTTCTTGAAGTTATAGTCAGCCTCCCAGTCCCTGTCAGGAGCGTAACCTTTGGCAAACAACTCCTGCAGTCCTTCAGCTGCTATTCCTACCTGTGGGAAGGAAAAGCGCAGGTGCCAGTGGATGATGGTTATAAGAAGGGATTAGAGGGCAAACTGTGGGTAGACCCAATTACCTCCAAGGGATCAGCCACTCTTCCAAGGAAATGTGCCCGTAGCTGGGACATTGCTACAGTTGGAATTAAGCTACCTGCATCATTCAATACCAAATACTTAGCTGCCAGCCCGCTCATAAGGGACTCTGCAGAGAAATAGGCAGTAAGACACAGCACAGTTAGTTTTTAGTTCAGAATGTGCAGATTATATCTATTTACTAATTTAATAATCAATATCATATGAGCAAGACCAGAAAACTTAGCTATAAAACTGATGTTCTGAAACAGTTATAAACAGAATATTCTGAATTTTTTAAGTAATAATGGGCAAAGCTACAAGCTCACTGTTCACTGCATGGTGGTTATGCCATTTTTCCAGTTGCTTTTGCTATATCATAGAATCATAGTATGGTTTGGGTTGAAAGCAATCTCAAGGATCATCCAGTTCCAGCCTCCTTCCATGGGCATGGGAACTCTCCAGTAGACCAGTTTGCTGAAATCTGCATCCAACCTGGCCTCGAATACTTCCAGAACTGGGGCATTCACACTTTCTCTGAGCAAGCTGTGCCAGTGTCTCATCACCCTCACAGTAAAGAATTTCTTTGTAATATCTAATATAAACTGATTCTCTTTCAGTTTGAATACATTCCCCTTATCCTGTCACTCCATGGCTTGTGTAAAGCTGCTCTCCAGGTCCTTTGCACGCTCCCTTCAGGTGCTGGAAGGCCAGAACTAGGTTACCCCAGAGCCATCTCTTTTCCACACTGAACAGTCCCAATTCTCTTAGCCTTTCCTCATGGGAGAGGTGCTCAACCCATCTGATCATCTAGCTAGTCCTCCTCAATCCTTGCTCCAACAGGTCCAAATCTTTCCTGTACTGAGCATCCCAGAGCTGGATGCAGCCCTGCAGGTGGGGCTCACAAGAACAGAGGAGAGGTGCAGAAAATACCCCTTGTCCTGCTGGTCAGGCTTCTTTTGCTGCAGCCCAGGACACAATTGGCTTTCTGGGCTGCAAGTGCATGGGGCTGGCTCATGTCTAGGCTCTCCTTCTGCAGCACCCTGAGTCCTTCTTGGCAGGGCTTCTTTTGATCTGCTCATTCCCCAGCCTGGATTGATATGGAGGGTTGCCCTGACCCCTGTGCGGCATCTGGCACTTGGTCTTGTTAAACCTCCTGAAATTCCTATGGGCCCACCTCGTGAACTTCTCCAAGTATGGAAAATATGCCTGTCCATATCATTTACATCCAGTCACACTCTGTAAAATCAGCTTATGAAATGCTTTTACGAGACGTCATTTAGGGCACCTTGACTAAGGAGATGAGAAATGAAAACAGATTTGCCATCCTTTGCTAATAGTTCAGGGAAAGTGATACAGATGTCCTGTAAGGACAGATGGTGAGCTATAGATTTGTCTCTCAAATGACTCAAAGACTATTTAATAAATCTAGTCCCAAATGCTGTAAACCTCACATGAAATGCACCAGTTGTTAAATTATTGATAACTACTGAGTGAACTTTGAGCAAACAATTTGTTTCTACTTATTTCTCTATTTAGATATATAATCCATAATGTTCTTCAGTACAGATAATCAGTGCAGAGCACAGTCAGGAATTCTTCCCAGTTCTGGCACAGTTAGATTCTGTCCTGTTTTATGAGTTAAAGTAATCCCTTTGCTTTTCTAAGTTTCCTTAGGTTTCAAGAGAAACAAGGCTGACAGGGTATGTCAGCATCCTTGTACTTCCTTCTAGCACTCCTCTTGTCTTCCTACACCTTCTGGAGAATAGGGAAATATGTATGAACTGTAATTTTGCCAAATTGCCTTCATTGTTTTGCTGTATGAATGTACTGTGTTATCCAAAGTGCTGGGCACTATCTACCTACAGCATATGAGATTCAGAAACAGCCCCTGCAAACAAGACACAGGCATTTATGCCACCCCACTTTTGACAGAGGAATAAGTGGAGAACATTCAGTAGATAGTAATGATGATCCTATTAAAAAAACCAAACAAACAACCAAGTGGTGACACAGCGGGACATTACTAGTGAGTTGACAGAAAACAGAAATGTGAAGACTAGTTTTTCTCTGCATGAGCTTAGCCAAGGCAATGCCAGGTGTTTTCTGGACAGGACACTAAAACTGAGGCACAGTACTTAAGTGAATTTGTTAAATTTTTTATGTTCTTACCACAAAACCAATAAGTTAAAAAGTCCATGGTACTTCCTGATACTCAATAAGAAGTATTGCTTAAAGTTAATAAATAATTATATAGAATTCATTGACTTGAAGAGAGCAGGAATATTTTCCACACCTCGGGCATTACATAGTGCTAATACTCCAAGAATATATTTGCCATTTCACCATAAGAGTTTGATGACACCTGCATATATTTGATTAATGTCTTACCCCAAAGATGGGGGAAAGAAAACTTAGTGAGACAAGAAAGCAGTCTTTGGTACATATAAACATCAGCATACATTTAACTATATGAATCTGTGCATATTAAGAATCAGATTCTCACAGTCCTCACACTGAGCCACCCCTTTGATTTCAGCAGCAATGTGTAGAGCGTGAAGGACTATTTGTGGTGGTCATGTGTGACAAATTCCAGAGCAGAGATAGATTCAGCTGACATTATTTCCTGTCATTAAAAATTCAGCATCTAGCACCACAAAGATCTGCAATGCTGGGGGCAGATTTTTGTTTTTATCAAGGAAATAGGTACTGCGTTACAGCCGTCACTATGGTAACTCTTCCAGAATGGACTCACAGAAAAATATTTTACCTGTGGCTAGTGGAGACAAATCAAATTAGAAATCCTTTTCCCATGCTAGTGTAGTACAAGATTGACTTAATTTAGCTGAGTTATGCAAGTCTAAGATTAGCATGTGTGAGAAAAGGATCTTGGTTTTTATTTTTCAGGATGAGGACCTACCTATCCATGGTAGCCAAATTACTGACAATGGTCTTCACTAGGAAGTAACAGCAATTCCCTGATATAGTTCATTTCCAGGCTACAGCCAAAATAAAGTATTCCATTTCACATAGCCTCCCTCATACGTATTGCACCCTTCTTTCTCACTGTGTGAAAATTTGGATGGCTTAATTTTAAAAGCAAAAATTAGAAGACAAAATGAGTGTCTAAACCAAGAAACACATATCTTCATATTAACAGAAAATGTATCTATCCCTGAATGTATTTTAAGTAGTACAAATGTTCAGTTGGTGCATATTAGTGACTGTGACTCTTTGGACAGTTGCTGTCTCCATCACTGAGGCAGCAAGCACATGTATAATATAGTATTGTGATTCTTACAGAACGTATTATATTTATTTCTATTATAGCGAATATTAAATGGCCACATAAAACCCACAAAACCAGGGCAAGACAACAAAGATTTACAAAAGTCTTTCACACCACATCCCTGTCTCCAAAAAGGAGGCAGCAGTACTTGTAGACTCAGCACTGTGGATTTCAGATGTTTCAGAGTGTCTTAATATTGATTATTTTGAGAAGAATCTCAATACATACCAGTGAATGACAAAAGTTCTAAAAACATCCAACTCCTGATAGATAAACAGCATGCATAAGGAGACTGTGTTTGGAGATATAATCTCCCAAGTCTACCAGATACATATGCCAAGTCATTGAGGCTGTCATGGTCATTTACATAGAGGAGTTGCTTAAAAAATTTACTGAGAAAAATAACATACATGGAAAATAGCAAAAGCTACAATGTGGCCCAATAAAACTTCTCTTCTAATCTGGTCCTTCCCTACTTTAACTACATTTTTATTTGTAACTCTGATGTAACTGGCCAGTCTCCTGATACCATACATGGATCTGCTCATTGTAGTAAAGAATCCTGGTAGGAAGATGCAAGAAAAATCTTTAGACAATAAACCTGATGTAGCTGCTCCTGGGTGCAATAAATTGTCTCATCTGGATGTTTTCAGAGTTTTCTGTTTCACTGGGCACGATTGTTGGGGTGAAGAGCATTCAGCATCACATTTGGATGCAGCAGGAGTTGTAGGCGTTCAACACTGGTAGAAATTAATCCACTTCAGCAGCAATTTAGGTCCCTTCTGTTTGTTTGGTGCTGAACAATGGTATGAAATTGTTAAGCACCACTGAGAATACAGCATTTGATACAGGAGCATGTGCCTCCCTGACTAATGAAAACGGAGGGTTAGAGCCCCACAAGCCCTCTGGTAATTTCATGCTGGCAGTGTACAATGCAAAACACACAGGGACATAAAAACTCTTCACATGGAGGGTCTGACATTCTCATATTTTTTTCACTGAAGATCAGAAAACATGGAGGAACAACAAGCAGCCTAACAGCTGGCTAGGAGAATTTTGCTCTTATACTGTACAATTTTTTCCCCCACATATTCACCAGTGTACATTTTCTACAAAACCTTCTGGATCTTACCTTTAAAGATGCTGAAGCGGAAAACCTTGCTGAACTGATATCCAGACCTGTCAAACTTGGGACTTAGAGCTCTGACAGCCATCCTGCAGGCAGAACCCCTGGAAAAGTTCAGTGAGCACATTAACATTCCAATTAGCTTGCAACAAGTGCTTCTCCTAGGAGGGGAATTTTCCTTACAGCACTTGAAGATCTGGATCTGAGCTTCTGCCCAGGGCCCTCAAGTGAGAGTAGATGAAACTTGCCACTTGCATGCTGGGCTCCCTCAGCACAGCATCAGCTAATGTCATCACGACTGGGAGACCTGGCTTGGTTTCAAGTAAAACCGCTGCAGCCAACATTCGGATTCGAGGATGAAGTTTTTGATTCAGGAAAATCTCAAGGGTAATAGCCTGGACCTGAAAATAATAGATATATCCAGATTTACTGTATGTTTGAACATTTTGCTAATAACCATCCAACAGCAGTGAATTATCTGTTTCATCAACAGCACAGTAAAAATTTGGATTAATTAATTATCATGGCAAGAGTGTGGTTTCATAGTCCATGGGCTGGAAGGGGCATTATGGTAATGTAGTCTGACTTCCTACACAATCAAAGCCAAAGAACTTCACTGGATAACTTCTACATCAAGTCTTTATTCCTTTTTTGAGCTATCCCACTCTAGGTAAAAGAGATTTCATGAATCCATTACATACCTGAGAAGTGATTTCAGTAATCATTTATCCCTCTATATAAAGGTACAACTTATTTCTAATAATGTGATCTTCTGTGGTACTTTCTGCTAAATAATAGAATAAAAATGAAATAAATAAAACCCAATTTACTACCAGAAATCTCTATGCCATATAGGCAACTTAAACCAAAATTCAAGGCAACAAATGTAGTAGTACTTGTGGTTGATGTGTTCGCCCTCAGCAATATTCACCACCAAGAACAATTTTGTACCGGAACCTTTGCAGTTTCCAGGGGGGCACAGGAGCCTTTGGCCCTCACTTTGAAATGGATATGGATGATGTGCCCCTGTTCTGGCAGCCCTTCTGCACAGCCCTGTCCTGCCTGGGAGAGAGCACATCCATGAGCTCTAATGAGGAATGACCCAGGAAACTTCAGCAAACTTTGGAAAAACCCTGACTGGTTTTATGAATTTGAATATGTTGATTATCAGATGTCAATGTAGATGAGGTGACAAAGATGCAGTAGGCCTAAATTTTCAAATTAAACAATAAAAAAAGGCCATGAATTATGTACATTTAATCCAAATATGGGTGTGTGCCTAGCTGCAAGCCAGGAATTGAACTGTTTTTGGAACAAAAAAAAAGTGGCCACAATCATTAACTTGTTCCAGATCAATTTTCCCCAAACAAAATGCATAGGAAATGAAACTGAATGGTCTGGGGCACCTGTGGAAAGCCAGGCCAAAGAGTAATCAGAGATGCAGTGTTGGTCTCAAACATCAAATTGACTTTTTTTTCCCCCAGAAAATACTTTAACTTCTACCCTTGCAATTCTCTCCCCTCCCTCCCCTGCATTTCCCCATCCAGCTCCTGCACTCCACTAAATTGTTTCTTTATTCTTTTGGTTAAAAGCATACCCTGGCTCACTATTGTCTGTGGATCAATATATGCACTCAAACTGGGAGGCACATGCAAAAAATGAATATAATGGAAACACTGATACTGATTAGTAGGTGAATAGTTAATGAAAGCTTTTATTTTACCATTTTATATTAAGAATTTACTTATATAAAACAAGAAATTTCAGCATCAGGAAAAAGATCTTGAAAAGCTTGAAAAGGTTTCCATTTAAAAGCAGATTGCTTCCAAATGAAAACGATTGTAAAGTGATGTCTGTGGTACATGAGAGTGTTCTGGGGTAGGCATTGTATGTGAGATCTAATAATTATCTCAGTCAGGGACAAAAGTCACATTTAGTAAATGCTCTGTTTATGACTTAAGCCCACACAATGTCTGTAAATTTGTAATTAGGATGCAAACCCCTGGTATCTATTTACAATAAAATCTGGTCTTGAATTACGATTAGATGTGACACTCAGTATTAAATGTCAATTCTCTGAAAACCTTGTTTTGTGGTTCTCTCACATACCAAAGGTGAAGTAGTACTAAACACATTTGGGTCAATAATTTAGTTTTCTGTCTAATGTCCTTGGAAATGAAATGTTTGCAATGGAAATACCGATTTGTCTTCAACAACAATGAATGTACCCTTTTAATGGGATTTTTTGTTGCAGTCTGAAATACTGGAGGTTAATGTCAAAAGAAATAAGACATGCCTACCGAGGAATGGCTAAGTATTTTTTTTAAATAACGTTATCTTTAAAAAAAATAGATCTTTTTTTCCCTCATCACCCATTATCTGTTAGCAGCTTTGTAAGTGGAACTCAGAAGGGCAAAGGAGGCATTTTCTTACCATTTTAGGGTCTTTCAGGCCTATGTTTTTCAGGGCCATCACAGCAGTCACATGGACCCTGAGTGGCAAATCTGAGGCACCAGCTGCATATCCTGGCAAAAACTTCTTGATGTGCTTGATGCTGGCTGGATGTCCTACATTCCCAAGGGCTTTCAAAGCCAGGGAAATTTCTTCTGTGCTAGACTTGCTCAGTGCCTCTCCTGCAAAGCCATGAAGAAGCTGAGAAAAGAAAAACAGATCTGTTGAGTTCAATTCCAGCTCTTATCTATATTCCATCCACCAGCCTGTTCTGGGGTTTGACTTCTATAATTTCAGTTTGTTCAATTCATTTATTTTAAATGTTTTCAAATTCTTATTTTTCCTCATGAATAGAACATTTTATTCATAGAACAAGAGTAGCTGCACTGAACAGCTTCTTCTCACTATACCTTAAAGTTACCAAGTAAGATTTTTAAAGGAAAAAATAACAGCTTGGACCTAGCATCCACTGGCTTTCAAGGTAAGCTGGTAACCCTGAAATAATGCTGCTTGAGCATCTCTCTCTTGTGGTTGAAGATGGGTGCAAAAATACAGATACAATTAAACCTTCAGACCCTTAAAAAAGATTCCTGAAGATATGGATCATGGTGGTGCCCTTAACCAGCTATGACAGCCTCTTTTCAGTGTGGATCAATTGATGGAAAATGAGATCTCTGCCAACAATTAGGTTATTTTACAGCCTTCATTGTAAGCGACTGGATCACACTTCCTTTAGTATGGCAAGATTAGAAGTAGCTGTCTGAAGGCTGAATAAAAGCAAATAATTAAATCCCAATAGATAACAGTTTAAAATGATAAGAAATGGCTCCAAAAAAGCAACTGAGATGTTGAAGAATAATTTCAATACAGACTGTGTAGTTTAAAATAACACATTTGAGATCCCTTGATGGTGCAGAAATAGTCTACTTGGTATTACTGATCAAATGAAAGGACGCTGGAAATGCATTGAATAAGCCTAAACAGTCATTTGCTCTGGGAAAGAATTTTCATTCTTTGACACAGGGTTTCTCAGATTTAATTAGCTCAAGAGCCTTGGTGGCGATTGTAGCACAGGAGACCAATGTAGGAATGTTGGCCATGCCTATGTACTGCAGGAAAAACATCTTGTCAGGCATGCAGTGTAATTGGAACTCCTTGCTCTCACTGGGGATGGTGGATTGATGGGTGCCAAAGACTAAACACATATTTCTCTTTCCTTTGCTGTTACTGGCTGAGTGGTTGGCTCCACAAAACTTGACATGCATTTTTAGAACTGGGAAATGCTATTCAATGACTACTCAAATTGTTTTGAAGCCTGCTGATTAAAAGCAGTGTAGAGCAGGGAGAGTATTACTGCTGTTATAACAACCTTATAGCCTATATTGATGACTGGGCTCTGCTTCTGGCTAGGATACATTAATTCTGACAAAAAACCTGGGCTTTTGTATCATTTAGTTAATTTATAAATATACATAATGCCTATATTTAAAGTATTTTTGAGCAATGTCACGGGACTTCATTAATAATTGGCAACAAAGCACTCAGAGACACTCAGATAGAAAGTATTATGAATTGTTTGCTCTTTCCTCTCACTTTCTTTTGTGTTCTAATCTAAAGATAAAAATGCTGTATTTAACCAACTGGGGTTCCTTTCCCCAAAGGAAACGCTGCAGTGAAGCGAAATACAGCTTTCTGAATAATGAAGAGAGAGCTCAAGGCTTAATTTTTCTTTTAAATGATAGATAACCCCGTGGTTACCTGGAGACACTCGGAGCAGGAGTCTGAGGAGGAGCACTGCTTGTGGCACAGGGACGCGTAGCTGAGGTGGCAAACCTTCCCAAGCACGGAGCTCGAGCGTGGGCAGTGCTTCTTTACTATGAGCTGGGGAGAAGGCAGCTGGTTGTTACTACCATTAATGAAGAGAAACATTATTGAAAAATATGGTTCTGCCCAATGGAAGACAAAATTGGGCTTTTGATATTGTTTTTGTTGATGGATTTTCAGTTAATCTGTGGATAGTGCTGTATTTGACACTGTAATTGTAAAGTAACACCAAGTAACATCTGGGAGGCAGATCTATCTCTTTTACAGTGTTTCACATTTAAATTTGGCATAGCCTATAATCGAAAGGGAAGAAATCACCCAGTCATGGAATGGAAAAATGCACATTATTGAAGAAACATTCATCATGTTTTGTGATTGCCTCAGCTATAGGTGCAATGAATTTGAGATTTGTTGTGAATGGACATCACTGCTTGGGCAGAGAGGAATATCTTTTATACATGTAGGAGCTGACAGGAGGCACCAGCCCACTGGTTTCTTGTGTGGGAAGCAGAGCACCAGCACACAGTAACAGTTGGGCTGTCAGGGCTTTCACTGGGGGAAAAAATCTAGTCTGGGGTTCATCATCTCTACTTAGGGTAGGCAGAGATAAATTCTTGCATCTGAGACTGGATTAAAGCCTGTGTATACAGAAAAAATTGCAAAAATAATTAGACTTCCTCCTACATGGCCTACACATTGACATAGTTTGCTTGGTTTTGACAGATCTTCTCAAATTCATAGCCATCCTTCTAGGACAATTAGGACAAATATGTGGATATAACAAATATGTATTTCTTGCTCCCTTGTCTTTGTAAACAGTCAGAGAGCTAATCTGATGTAACTATAAAGTACATTTGGAAAAAGAGAGACTAAAGCCACTGTTTGCAGCAATAACCTCTGTCCCTGTGGGGTATTTTAGTCTTTATTTCCCGTTTCGTTCCGGACTCATTTTCGCCCTTTTGGTTTGCATTCTCCTCCCCTTAAGACACACAGGAAACAAAGCCCTTTCAACCTCACTAGAGGATATAAAACCTTTGTAATTTCAAAGCCTTTGCTATCTTGTGAAATGAATAAATACAACAGATGCTAGAATCAGGAGGGTGGTTTGAGAGTGTTTAGAGAATCCCACCATTGCTTCCTCCATCACATCCTGAGTTGGAGGGCTGGAGTGCAGAGCCACAAGCACTGTTTGAGTCACTTCCCAGCTGGTGAGCTCCTGCCTTTCCATTTTGTGCCGCAGGAACCTGAGTGCTCGGTGACTGGCCACTGCAGGGATTATATCCAAAATGTGGCGCCTGCAATGGGAAAGGCAAGCAGCATTTTCCAAGTCTGCCTCTGAACACAGGGATCCCAGAGGGTCTCCACAGAAGCAGCACCACCTTTACTGCCTGTACCTGTAGGCTGGCCGACTGGAGAATCGCTTCCACACTGATTCGTAATTCTCCTCGTTTGCTGCACGGAAGAGCTGCAGGAGCTTGAGAGCTTTTGCTGGTGCATCACTGGGAAGCTGCTCAGAGGTGGCCTCTACTAATTCTTGGAGGCTTTCCTCTATCTGCAGAAAGATGAATATGCGTGTAGATCACATGCATTGTTTCCCACAAGCAGGGATTTAAATCTCCAACAAAGAATCTGTCCAGTTGCTGGGATTTACCTCATTTTCCACATCTTTTATTTTGAATAAGTGGACAGGAAGCTGAAGCAGCTCACTGCCAAACTGATACTGGAGAGATCCACGATTCTGGTACTCTTTTGATGGGACCTCTGCCTTCTGCTTCTGCACATCAGTCAAAACAAGTTTCTGCCTGGAATGGAGAATGCCAGGAAGAAAACATCACAAGATTCAGGTTACAAACGAAAAAAACCCCAACAAACAGTGATCCTGCTTCCCCGTACTGCAAAGCAGTTACAAAAGGTTTTGCTGTTGAGGGTATTTGCAGCCAGATGCATTTGGACATGCTGCTCAGAACCAGGCTCTGAGGAGGTGTGCACTTGCCCAACAGGGCTCAGAACAGAGCCAGCCTTTGCCTTCCTTTGGGAAAAACTGGGCTTGAGAATTTATGGAAGAAGAGGGAGGTGAGAGGTTGTGGCCTGAAGAATATCACAGGAAATACTTGCTGTGTCTTAAGGAGTAAAAGATGAACTCTAGACAAACACAGATGGGAAACTTGCTCAGAAATTACAATTTAATTTAAACATTTTAAGAAGTTCATAAAAGCTGTTATGTGTCTGTGTCTCTCCTGGAAGCTTCAAATGGAATTGAAAGTTTTTAGATACAATAAGAAATGCTACAATCTTTTTACTTGAACTATTACAATTCCCTCCCCTTTTTGTTTGGTAAGCTGAATATCCTGGAGACTACAAAAGAAGGTTCTCATGAAGCTTTAAATTAGATTTTAAAAGAAAAGGGCCACATAAATTCAGGATTAGTCTTTGGAAAAGTGCTCGACCTTTTGAAAACTTTTTAAGAATCAACAAACCTTCATCATTTGTTATTAAGAATAATTCCGATGAGAGACTGTCTTTGTAAATATTTGCTATCTTTTTACATTTTCAGCTAAAGAGATGCAGCTTATCCTACCAATTATGTTTAAAATGGGTCATTTAGGACACTATAATAAAGTTAGGTATTTGTACTGAACAACTGAAAACATTCCAAAAGCAATATTGCTGTACTACAGAGTCTCTCGAAATCTCTGTAGAAAATTGGTGTGTTTATTTTGGAATCTCTATGATCTTCTGTATCATTTCTATTCACTCCTTCCATATGGATTGCAGAGAACTGCTGCAGAAAAATAGCATATAACTGCTTTACAGACAAGCCACTGGAATTTGAATAGAAACTGCTACAGAATCAGTAGAGATTTTTTCTCTCTTGAAATTTTATACAATATTATTGAAAGGGCATTTGGGTCACAAAGTATAACATCAGGTACACTCAGGCACATTTAACTCCCCCTTTCAAATCTTGATGAATCTATTATGTCTCCATTTTCATTGTTTTGGGAAGAGATATATCTGCCTGGAATAGATGAGAAAATGCTGTATTCTGAAGAGAAGAGCAAATGAATGCTAAAGATAGGATTAAAATGGTGAAACAGTAGTGAAATCTCTCTTGGCCTTGAAAGGTGCTGCAAGAGTCTTATGCTGAGCAGGTCTGAAAGCTCAGCTCCAAGTGCCTTGATGGATTACTTTTTTTTAACAGAGAATGCATTGTGGAAATAACTTCTGAAGACTTGAGTGAGATAGTCACATCTTCCCAACTATCTTATATTTGTCCCCTTCAGCTGGGTAATGATAAAAATGCAGAGAAAATGGGAAAAGTAAAGGTACTACCCTTCAGAGAGCTGAGAAAGACCTTACTGAAGACAATCTCTACAGGCTGCACAAGGAGAGTGTAATGCACCATAAATCCATTGTCTGCAGACTAATGCAGACTCAAAAATCCCTATAATTTAATAAGAACTGCAGGTGTGTCTATCTACACCTCGATTGTGTAAGACATTAAAGCCACTTTCACTTCTTTTTGGTTTAGTTTTGTTTGGTTAGCCAAATGGAACAGGTTCATTATATACATGAAGTTAATCAGTCAGCTACTGACACAAAATTTCTGATGCTGCTGTTTCCAACAGATCCTTGCAGAAGCTAATGGAGCAATGAAGATTACAGCAGCTGTAGAGTGGGATCAAAGAACACCTTCTGCACTGTGACATTTATGCAAAAAGCCTCTCCCTTCAGTAGGGCACTCCTATTTACAGAGCCCATAATTAGAGTAAATTTAAATAACTGAAATTTTTTCCAATAAACGAATTTGATAGATGAAAAAAATTTCAAATAATGAAAGTTTGAGTGCTTGAGCTACGGACACAATTTCATAGAAAAATAGATTTGTGTTTTGCTCTAAATTTCTTTAAGAAATATGCAGAATGTGCTGTGAAAAAGCAAATGCATTTAACATGTCTTGTGCCCAATTGTTTTGCAATAAAACCCAATTTCCTATCAAGAAACAGTTTTGGTGGGAGATTTGCAAGCTGGCCATGGTATTTAGGAATCCAAAGTCCTATCTAGGTTTTTTGTGAACTAGTCTCCAAGGATCTCTTACTGCATTATTATTTTCCAGGGAACTCTTTTTCCTGAGTAATTGTCTTTCAGAGTATTTTGCTTCAAATATATTAGTCCACAATTTCTCAGATGGAATTACATTTGTTTTGGCTTTTATGGCATAAATCAAATATCCCTGAGAAATAAAATAGTCAAGTCCTGCCAAGTTTAGCTAACAAAATTTGGATAGGGATGTGCATGTTTCAGATTTACAACTAACAGTGACGGTTGTTTTTATGAGCTGTTTGGGATTTTATGTAATTAAGTACTGGCAAACAATAGGCTGTGGAAGTAAAGGATTTATTTCTCTTATAGACCTTCGCTCAGGTTACTGGGTTGCTGAATTAAAGCAATATGTACAGTACCTTGCTTCTACAATAGCATTTCCTCCTGTTATCTCGTTGAAGGGGGAAAACTGGTGAATTTCCTCAACATCAGCTTGTGTAATTACAGCTTCACTACGTGAATATTTAATTTTGTAATTGTAAGTAGCAGTTGCACGAGAATTCTTGTTCCTCTTTATAATACAAAAAAAAAAAAAAAAAAAAGAAAGAAACAAAGAAAATAAAAAGTCATTGAACTTTGAAATTCTGTAACTAGAAGCTATTACATCACCCACTTCAACTCATTTGTTTTCCAGGGCTGTTTTGTTCATTGGCCATAAGAGCAATCACTGTGAATTCTGTGCACTCACTTCCATGGGAGAGGTCAGGCACGCTGCCTGTCTCCATTACTTTTACTGCTAAGAAGTGTTAGCTGCTTTTTCCTTTTCCCAAATCTAAGTAATTGGTCATTCCCTCGAGAAGCAGACACATTTTTCTGAGGAGAGCAGCTGCATAAACCACTCTATTTCAAAGACAGGATTATAATAAAGTTCAGCAGTACCTGTCTTGAATAGCAGAAAATGGACATCGTGACTATTTTTTTTTACTCAACAGAATAGGTGAACTAACTCATGCTGATAATTAATGGTTTCCAAGCCAGCTAGCTTGAGCTAGCTCAAGTGTGCTTGCAGTACATTACAGTGGGCAGCCCAGACCTCTGCTTCTCTGTGGCATCATTTTCATACAGAAAGAAAATATTGACAACTGGATACAGCAGATCTGATTTTCCTCTCATTTTTAGTATTTAAAATTAAGAGATTTTGTGGATATCAAATGGTGTTCTGCATAAGAATTTAAAATACTTATACACAATACCACTCTGATTTACCTGCTGGCAGGTCTTGCATGGATGAGTGTATGCTGATCCTGTGACAATTTGAACTTTCTCTTCACAGCTGTCCAGGTCCTTGGATTTGCCCACGTAGGCTACGCTTGCTCTCTTGTTTTCCTGGATTGTATATGTTGTGTTACAAATACCTCCAATCCCAGCCTGGCAAAAATGAGAACAGAGAAGGTCACTATTATGCAAAGCTTTACCTCACCTCATGAAATTTCCTGTTAAATTCTGCATTTTCAAAATTACTAATGGAAGTGAATGCTTTATTTTTCCTTATATTCTTCAGAAGCAAAATTGCAATGATCATTACTTTCTTCTCTTTTTCACAAGTATCATTTCCAGTAAGCCAAATCAGAGTTACACTGAGAGAACCAAATCTCCCAAAAGTTTCACTCAGAGCCTCAGGAAACGGGAGTAATAATTTTCAGCTAGAGCTGTTGATTATGAAATATATTTTGAGAAAATATTAATAAAAAAGTGTCAAAATAATTTGATCAGTCAGAATGAAATCTTAACAGTAAAGTATTTCAAGGTTGGAGATGGCATTCTGCCCTCAAAACATGCTTTTACAGAGAGCTTACAAATGCCTATGGAGCAGGCCTTGCAGTATCAGGTGATCTGTCACAATATGACCAGCAATAATTAAAAAAAATTTCAGGATAAGAGTTTTGATTGTGGGTCTTCTTGAGCTCTTCAATAATATTTTGAGCATTTACATTTATAAGAGCTTTTAAGTCTCCACAGTCAGTGAGATTTTTGTAGAGGAAAAATGCTTGATTGCATTTCAGGAGGAAGAGTTATTTTCCTGATTTTTTTATTATTGTTATTTATAGCATAGCTAGTGCTGAAACCAGCTCTGGGCTATGTGAGAGCAGAGAAATGCTCACGTGGTGTTTAGGAAGGAAGATGTACCCACTTCATCTTCAGCTTAACAGAATCCCCTGAGACACTGTGTCTTTGGTAAAGGTTAGAAATAGGAATTGCCCAAGATTTCTGGAAGCCTTGCACTCTGCAAATACAGGTGTGGGTCTCTGCACTCTGCAAGGTATGGTAGAGACATTCAGACTTTAAATGGGAGAATCCAACCCAGAGAGTTCAGTGGGATGGAGCAGACTCCTGCCCAGCTGAGCTTCACATGAGCTGCACTGTGTGCAGTTTATGGCCAGCTCAGACACCCTGAACCCACAGGATGGGATGTACACCTTCCCAGGTTAGTCCTTTAAACCTCTCTGCACCTCAGATTTTGGGACTAATAATGTTTATCTTGCTTTGCAGAGTGACTCAAGATTGTCAAGCATGGGTGCCAAAGCTCATTAATCAGTTGCTGTCTGAGAGAAGCAAAGAAAACTTGGAAATTATTCCAGAAGGTGAAGTCACATGTATTGCCTAGCGGTGAGAGTAGAACATATTGCTAACCGAATTAGAAAGAATTAAGATGTGAAACTTGATACGAGAAAATAGTGTTGCAGAATATCCAACACTACCACACGGATTTTTAGTGCAGCAAATAGTGTGCAAAAAATTAAATCATCTAACTTCTTTCCCAGAAACAACTCTACTTATGTAAAAATAAATTAAAAAAAAATAGAGTTACTCTTGTCTATAGTTCCAATAAAAATAACATGAAAGTATAATAATTTCAAGGTTTTTGCCAATCTCTGAATTGAATGTAGTCTAATCAATGTAAATATGGTTTCACAAAAACTAAACACATTGCAATTTTTGTGGTGAATAGTAATATCAGATGATTGACCTTGACTAATATATTAAAACTTGAAAAACAGTGGAAATTTCAACAGAACATCTACTGAAACTGTCAAAGCTGTTATGGTAATGTTATGACATATATACTATTTTCTTCCTAAAAGAGGAGCTAGAATAGATTAAAGTATATACGATTGGTAGAAAAAGTCAAATTACTGTTATTTTGACTTTAATATGAAACTGTATTTTCAAGCATGTTTTATACAGTGTTCCCATTTTATGTAGGCTTCATCTTTCACAGTTTACTTTCTCTGGAATCACAAGCCAGATTTTCCAAGAGTTTAATTCTGCAAGTGTATTTTCTGAAATACTTTCATCAACCAGTTTAAAAATATGTTCTTCTGTTGTTCTGTTTAAATATATCTCCACCAAATATTTTCCCATATGAAACTTAATTATGATGTCCCAAGCTTAGGTCTTTCTTATAAGTGAATTTTATGTCAAGGATGAATACGGAAAATGCAGTAGAAGACTCTGAAGTGAAAGTTTATTTATTTACAAAGGCACCACAATGGCCAAACCCAAAACTCACCTCCTGCAGACTGTATGAATTCTGCGCCTTCTTTAAGCTCAGCTCCAGCACGTTCACAATCCCTCTGTAGATGTTCAGCCCATCATCCGAGACAGAATCAGGAGCCATAATGTTCCCAACGTGGCCATTGCTGTACTCAAACTTGATGGGGCTGCTGAGCTGCCCAGTGAGGACCTGGGTCAGTTTCAGGGACCGCGAGAACGAGCTCTCGGGCCAGGCCCCGTTGTACTCTGCGGCTTCGATCGAGTGAATCTGGAACAAAGGGGGAATGAAACTCCTCTTTCAGTTTTTTCCCCCCAGTTAACTTTTTTTCAATGCACGCAAGCATCTAGAGCTTCAATCACATCAAAAATAAGCTTTTAAATAACGCAAAGCTTCTTCAAAGGCGAAACTTAAAAGTTGTCGTTTAGCATAACCAGTGTTGATACACACATTTCTGTATATAAAGTGAAAGAGAGCACTGCAAATGGCTGATATTTCCACAGCCACTGCACTCTGTTCTGTTTCACAGACAATCCATATTGCCAAAGGTTGACTTGTGCAAAGAAATGAGCCAGAGAAGAGCCACATGCAGCAGGTTGCTACGTGAAAGTAGTGTGGAAGAACTGCAGGAAATTGCAGGAGAAAGTTAATGTTGCATAAAGCATCATTAACTCCTGTTGTGACCTCTGTCATTTCCCTCACTGGGGTCACAGAGCGCAGGCAGCAATCTGAAACTAATAAGCACATGGCCTCTAGGCCAGCCAGACATGCAGAATTAGTCTGAGCAGTGGACAGCAGGTTACAGAAATTGTCCTTCCCTACACGTTTTGCCGTGGAACCAAAGGCTGAGGCACTGGCTCCAGCCCCACTCTGCACTTCACACTCCAGCCTCAACACAGGGCACATCCAAACAAGTAGAAACTTGTGCTAAACTATACATAACTTGAAAAATTCCTACCCCAGAGAATGGGCATGTTTAGCTTAGTTTCTCAGAGGACCCTTCCCTTCTATATATTTTGACAACTTAAAGAGACTTTTCTCTGACACCTCAGGCTGGTGATGTGGCGCAAGACACGGATTAATTTCTCAAAAAGCCACACAAACTAAATCCTCATGCAGCAAATCACTGGAGACTGCACTTTCATATTTATTTTTGTTATTGTTGGTGGAGATCACTGCCAGCCCCAGTAACTGAAGCTTACAGGGAAGGCTGTTAGAGAGTAAATCCCTCATGCTGCCTCTTGGACATGCTTCTGGCATATTGCACACAGGCAGGTTTGGGACTGCTCTGCAGGGTCAGGGCGAGGTAGTTTTCCCCAGCCCTTGGGGCCCAGGCAGGACTTAGGCTGTCTGCTTGGTTTTGAACACAGCTGGCAATTCTTACTTGTTGGTTTGTGATGAAAAAATTGTCAGCTGGAAACTGCCCAGGGAGCACAGCTTTTTGTTTGGGCTGAATGTGAACTAGTAGGCTGCAGATGAAAGTTTAATTCCCTGAACCATCCCTCCAAACTGTCTAATTTAAATATAACAGCAGCAAAATAAACTTTTCCCAGAGAAGAAGGGAATAAATGTACTATTTCCTTTAGCTTAGAACTTGCCCAAAAAGTTATGTTTATTTTCCTCTTCTCCTTTCCTTGCCTGAAATTATTTCTGAAATGGAAACTTTTCAAAAATGCAGTAATACCAGTGAAATTATGTTAGAAAGTTTTAGAGAACAGGAATCAATTTTTGGTGAAGACTCACCCTGGCACACCAAGAGCCATTTAGGCAGGAATGAAGGAGGATCTGGGATAAGGACAAGACTTCTCCTGCCTCTTTTCTGGTAGGGAAGCTTTCTACTCACCACTCCAGATGTGTGACTCTTATTTCCTTGGCTTTTTTTTGTTTTGTAGTCCATCCCCTTACAAATGTCATGGGAAAGCAATATTTCCCATCTAGATCTGTTATAATTTAAACTTACAAAAATACCAAATAACAGCAGGCTAATTCAGGGTGGAAGGCTACAACATTTACTAGACAGCCACCAGTCTTTTTGACCTAAAGTTTTCAATATGCCAAATTAAAGATTTTAAAATAACATTTTTCTTCCCTGCATGCACAAGGTTAAGTGAAGTTTGTGTAAAGAAATTGAGGTGTGCATTTCTCTACAATCATTATAAGCACGTATAGGCTTCTGTTAAAGACAAAAGTGTATTTCATATAATCAAAACCCTCAGTAATTACTCAGCAAGCAGTAAAAACATACAATTGAGGATGACAAAGAATGTCACTCAGGACCCTTCAGAAAAAAGAAGGATGACATTAATTATGCTAAATATTGAATCACATGCAACTACTGTTGCATGTTTTATTGCCTTTTGTCTGATGGTTATGAAATCAGTTGATTAAATAATCTTATGTTGTACAGTTTGAAACAATTGGATTGATCTAGTAATAAATAATTGTGCATTTCAAATTACATTCCATTGTTTCCCTGACCACAAAGCAGAAGAAATCCTTCAAGCCCAAGGCTGGCTTGAGCTGAGATTTACCTTGCAAAGTGCAAATAGAATTTAGGGCACTGTATAAAAAATAACAGTGTTAGTTACATTATCCCTGAGTAAGCACAACACACGAGGAAAGCTAAAAGCTTCACAAAAGCTTAAAAAAGAAGCTAAGTATGATGAGAATTTTACCTTTCATATTGAACATATTTTCTTACCCTAATGAGACAAAGTTTTGGCCCAATACCACTAATTTCCACTTTACTTTTTATTCTTATTCCAGCTCTTGCAAGTCCTTTCTCTGGAAGTCCACTGAGAAGTGTGGTTTCATAATCAAATGTATAAACCTTGTTTTCACTGAAATCGGGTTCTGCAAAGAAATGGTTTCCATAAAATACTATACACAAGGTACAGAACATATTAAAGTACCTGCATTAGAATGTTTGGAACAAAAAAAGACAAATTTGTTCATTTTGCATTGCACCTGAACTAAATCAGCTGTTGTAAAGCTATATTAAACATTGATACACTTTTCAGATTCTATTTTTAATTTCACTCATTATAATTATATTAGTTGATAGGAAAATTACTTACGGTAATTAAGATGCTGGCTCCCTGAAAGAGAAGAAAAAATAGAGGAATAAAATGACAAAGAAAAAAAACAACCCTAAAAGGTGAATGTACTGTAGTATAAAAGGCTATATCTCATCTTGCACATATAGCATAACCCTTTCTAATTAACTTTACTTCCATTTCAGCACCAGCCAAATACCCTTTTTTTCTTTAAACAACAAAAGAAGTAATGAAATATTTTTTCTACAACATGTTAAAGTTTACGTCTGCCAGTGGACTATATTTAGGTTCTGAAACCTTTTCCTGAATATACAATTTTAAATTGATCAAAGCACATAGGTTAGATACTTACCCACCAGGGTTAAAACCAGGGCTAATATCAAGCCCCTCATGATGGGGATAGAGTAAAGGTGAATGTGATGGGTTTCTCTTTTATAAAGGCATGTGATATCACATGTTTCTTTTGGCACGTTAGTTTGACAAATAAGTGCATTCTAGAATGCATATTGATCAATCAAAAAATAAACATTTCTGTGGCCAAGAATGCTGACAACTTCAAATCCCCTCATGAGTTCAGCTACCTTACTTTCTATATAATTCACCCTGTTAGTGAACCTTTTGAAATTCAGCAGGACACCTTAGCAGCTATATGCTGGAAAAGATTTAATTTTAAAAATATCCTGCTTTCTATTTTCCTCAATTTCTCTACATTTTATTTATACAGTAAAAACCCCACTAAAATTTAAATTATCCAAATATAGTTCCTCCATCATAACTGAAATAATTTAGCTTTCTTCTGGTCATGTCTTCTATCTCCTGATATTTTATTCTTCATAAGGGTCACTGCTTTGGAGATAAACCTTGCTCACACTGAAACTCTCCCTTTAGAGGAGAATTTGTGGTTGATTTCAGAGATTTAGGCTCGAGACACCTTACAGCTCATGGGCATGCACCTTTCTGTGGTGTTTACCATATCTTGCTTCCCACACCTGGAAAGACAAAACTTGTCAGTATGACCATCACATTAGCCTGTGGTTAACAGCGAAAGTTTATACTAAGAAAACAGGAGGGAAATTATTCTCTTTGTTTAGAAGAAGAATCTAATAAGAAGTGAGTCAAATTTCCAGAGGACCTCAGTGAGTTGGGACCATTGGGAACTTCTCAGTAGGTTCTCATGAGGCTTTTTCTGCTATCCCACTTGGGGAAACATATCCAGAATTTCCCTCTTGCAGCAATAACATTTAGATCAATCCTTAGCAAAACCATGTCAGGAGGGAGTTTGCTCCCTAACTTCAATTATATGTATTTTTTTGCAAGTGTTTAACATTTACTTTGAATTTAAACTTGTCTTTTGTTCAAATGATAAATTAAATATCAGGTAAAAACCCACCTGCATACAAAGGTTACTGAGGGGGCAGGAAGGAGAGCTCAGGAATGTCTACCTGGTATTTCCATGAGGCTGTGGGAGGTGCAGCACAGCAAACACTACACTGAGTCAGGCAGCCAGACTTTATCCTCCAGGAGGGGAACAAGGATTTCTCTGCTGGTGCTGTCCATCAGGGAGGAGAAGGGTGAAACCTAAACCCAGGTCCTGAGGTCTTCTCCTTCAGGCCTGGAGAGACATTTACTGCAGGCCCTATCAAACAGGACTTTACATTATTGCTTCATTTACTTGGAGTAATGCCACCTGACCGAGGAATAGTGAAGTTCATTATTGTGGTGCCAGGGCACCTGGGCTGGAGTCAGGGATGCAGTTTCACCGTCCCTCTACCCCATCATTGCTCCACCAGGAGTCAAAGGAGGGCTTCTTCACTACCAAGACCTCCTGAAATCTTGAGGATTTTAGTATCTCAGCTTTCCTTCATGAAGGGAGTGGTACAGAATTGTCTGGGTACTCAGACCTTCCCTGAAATGAAATCCCTCTAGTAAAATGTTTAAGTATATAGTAGACATATGAACCATTAAAAGAGATTAATAATTGTGTTATGGTTCAGTGTGAGCTCAGGTGGTGAAAAATTAAGTGTACACAGATTTTCCTTGATGTTTTCCCCTAAGGTTCTAAGTCCTGTGAGCTATGACAAGATGCACCATGTTTGTGAGCCCTGTGAAATTCAGCAGCACACCTTGGTGCTGTGAGATGTAGTCAGAAACATCCTTACAAACAGCTACATATTTTGCAGCCAGCATGGAAGTAAATGCACAGCAGCAAAGTAATACTGTAAGTGATAACATGCAAAACTCCTGCTCCTCTCACCCTGCTCATCACTGCCACAGCTTGACCTCTGCAGTAATACTGTGCTATCATATTGAGCTCAACTAGCTCCATTCCATAGGGCAGAATGTATAAGATAAAGTACACAACGGTGTGAGAAAGAATATTTATTTAAACATCATTATTAATAGCTCATTGAAATACTGTGTGAGGGACACATACATAATAAAACAGAACTTCAGCATTTTTCAAGTTTAATAAAACGTTTTATATTTAAGGTGTAACATGAATAAATTTGTTCTAAATGGATAGTGAATATACTGCATTTCTTTTTTCTAATGAAGCACACTGAATCTAAGCTTACAATCACCATGTGGACACCTGATTGCAAAAATAACAACTATAATAATTAAGATGGTGCAGGCTGCCATTTTCTCTTCATTTGCAGCATGTACTCTCTCTTTTTAATAACTCCTCTCTACCCAGGCTTGTTTCCTTGGGGGAGAAAAGAAAGTGATCTCAGAATTGTTGTACCCATTATTACTTTAAAGGAGCTACAGAATAAATGAAGTAAGTAGAGAGGAGACACAGCTAGAGTTTGAGGGTCACAGCACTGAGCTCTAATCCTTTCTTCAAAGTAGACACACCATTCCAGCTAGTTCTGAGGGAATAAACAGGAGATCCATCACTTAAGGGAAATGGATATAAAAGGAGGAAAGGTAAGAGGTACACTTTTTAAAGGCAATACAATTTTTCTTAAACATTCAACAGGTCATGTTAGTGAGCAAGAAAATACATGAAAAATAAATAATCCACAGTCAAACAGGTCCTTCACAAACAATATCCAAGTGCCTAATTTAGTTGCAGAGGAAGGAAATTTAATGTGGGCAGAGGCTTTATACACAACCTGAATCTTTTCCTTTATTTCTTCTTTTAAGCATAAACCATGAAGAAAAGGGATTGTTAAAAAGCAATGGGAAATATCTTGGGATTTTTTTTCTTTTAAAGAAGAAAATATATGGTGTTGAGTGTTGCAGAGAATGTGATGGCTGTATTAGGAGTGCAGTAATAGGAGGTAGACTGCTTTGATTTTACAGGGCACTTGCGCCATAAATGAAACATGAATACAGCCTAATTAACCTGATTAGAGCTATTGCTTCTACACAGCAATTGTCTTTACATAACACATTCTGCTTGAGTAACAGAGTCTTATTATCTGCTGTTGTACTGCCATGGATAGCTCTGCACTCTCCTTGTTCTGTATTCACATTGCTGAATTATGGTGCAGTGATGCCATTTCCATCCTGCTAATGTATAGCCTAATGACAAAGCAGAGATTAGCCAAACTGCTCCCAAGCAACCACAGCAGGTTAAAATAGATATAACCAGTTGGCTAGGAGAAGAGATTTTTAGCCTTCAGTTTTCCTCATTTCAAAAGATTTTTAAAAGGAAGCTTCACACCTATTTCATATTTAACATTCAATCCCTGAGTTTTTTGCTCAAAACATTCAGCATTTGTAAGAGTGGCACAGCCTCCAAGATAATGTTTGATATTCTCTCCAGAGACATCATCTAATGAATGAGAATGTGTTCAAGGCTGGGCTAAATTGCCATATGCTTATTCTAGTACATTCACAAAGGTATTTTTTTCCATTAGATTGCTTTAAAAGGAGCTTTGGGTTTTTTGGGGTTTTTTTGACTGTTTTCCCATTTTGATGCTGGCACACCACCACTGGAGGGATAACTGTGGGCATTGGATCCAAAGTTTAAAAATTAAAACAGGTAGAAATGCTATTTATATGTTGCCTAGCTTCTGATGTATGCATGATTTGAAACATACTGTTGGTCTAGATTAATGGATTAGCTGTAGAATTTTATTTTGATAAAATTGCTTTTTGGTTTTTGCTACTAAGATAAAGACACATTTTTGGTGCATTTTGTGAAGTAGCTGTTGGGACAGTTCCTAAGGCCAAGTGTGCATTGCCTGTCATTTCCAGATAAAAGAATCAAAGTACAAAGAGGAGTGGGGAATCTAACTCTGACATCCTCAATCTGAAAACAGATTGTTTTGATACGACTTAGTTTTACTAAGAAGCTCAAAGGTGTTTATTTGTATTCAAATATGGAAACACATTCTGAAGCCTGACAGTCCACCACTGTGGCTACCATCATTGGCTCATCAGCCAGCATACAGATTCAGTGCCTTCAGGGTTTGCCCTCCCCTTTCAGGATATACTATTTCCCAAGTCATTCAGCAGGGTTAAATGTTAGACAGCTTGCATCTGAGGCTTGAGTCACATCATGTTTGAGGACTGGTGTTTGCTGTGTAACTCCATTGCACTAGAAGATAACTAATAAGTTTATCTTAACCCTTAGGCTTCATGGTCACAGGGTGGTTGGCTCCTGTGGGGTTGGTGCTGACAGGAAAGCAGGCAGCCCTGGAATTTAGCCGTGTCAGGAGTCCAGCTCAGTCGCTTTGGGGATGGAATGGTGATGGCACAGACGGGACACAGAGCTCTGAGCCCTGCAGCGCCCTGCTCAGCAGCCTGAGGGGCTGCCTGGGGCTGCATGCCTGGCTCCAAGTGCCATGGCTGGTAACTTACCCAGAGGGAAGTTGTCAGGTTTATTGTGGTGAACTGTGGCTGTAAAAAGTGTGAGCACTGCTCTAGGGAGGTGAGGAGAGTCCACACCACCCCTTGTGCCTCAGTATGAAAGCAGGAAGAGGGAGTTGGTTAAGCCAATTCAGCATCACAACCCTTTTTCAGGGAGAACACACAAAACAGCCGCTGCCACTTCAGAATAGAACCCATGACCCTCTGCTGTACTGCATGAGGATGTCTTTCTATCCCTGGAAGAACAATGCCCATGTCAGTGGTGGTGGAAGAATTTTAAAAAGAAGGAAATTCTCAAGGCTTCATTTTTCTTTACAACAGTCCAAGTGTATTACACTGCAAAACTTCAGATTCACCTAAGAAAGGAATCTTGTTTTTTATTTTCAAAATATGGAGCAGTAAAAATATATCATGATCTCTCAAAATTGTTACTTACTGTGGTCCCACCCAAAATGTGCAAAATTTTTTAAGAATGAAGGGGAAAGCACTGTTTTTTTCTTAGAAATCAATATTATCAGGTATAATGATGATTTTTTTGTTTGTTTCATGGACTTTCCTCTTAGTAACATATTCCTTTATATCACAGTACCACTGCAAGAACAGTATGGGTCTGGATCATCCCTTTCTAGTGCCAGAGTAACAGACAAGTTTATGGTGTGAGGAAGAAGCTCACCATGAATTTGCTCTCAGTACAGAATTCGTGAGGTGAGTGGTACCTTAGTATCACAGCACTGGGTCACTGTGACACTGGGTCATGGGTCAGATAAGATAAGCTGTGTATTATTCCTAAGGAAGGAGCAGATAATATCCAGCCAGTTCAAACAACAGGCATTGACTTTACCCTCACAAAATAGGTAAAAAAGGCAACATCATCTGCCAGTGTTTAATGAATGACTATGACTTCCAACGTATAAAAGGTCTAATCATATACAAATAAGAAGACACCTTGTTTTTAAGTTAGTGTGAAAGTTAGTTCAGTAATAAATTGAGTACCATTTTTCACTGGTTTAAAAGAAAGTTGCTACATGGCTATTCCCACAACAATATGTATTAATAATCACAATATTTTCTGTATAAGACAGATAAATGGAGCACTGATATTCATACCTGCTTATCAAGGACTTCAGCACTGGGGTTCAGCATTGCCCATAAAAATCAGAGGGCAAACTAACTCTTGAACACACCTGTGGCTCAGACCATGAAGATTTAATTTAATCCCCCTCGTATAAAGAATTAAGGCTGAACAAGTTTGTATACCCAGGAGGATGCAGGAGGCATCCTCCTGGGATGCAGATCCAGGCCCACTGTCTTGCCACTTACACAACTGCATTTTCTCCCACCTTGCAGAAAATCTCTTTACCATTTGACTGGGAGCAATTCTAACACTTATGATAAAGACTGTCTTTTCCTGCAAGAAGAGCATATATCACTGAAATTCTGTTCTCCAGTGTGGTATGTGCAGCCTTGATGTGTAACTGCTCAAATTCTATTTTCAAGACTTTTAAATATAAATATAGGAAAAAGTTAAAGGCAGGCCCCTGCTCTCTACTCTCTGTACCCTGCACTGAAGTTAATGGTATCTGTTCATGGAGTTTAACTGGAGCTATATCTAGGTTATGCTGACACTAATTTGCTCTTTGAGAATTCACTGTAACTTCAGTGCAAACACTCAAGGAATAAAACAGTTCTCAGTATGAATAGAGTTTGAAAATCTGCTCTAGCATGGGTACTTCTCAGAACAGTAAAAATGTTATATGAGAACTCTATTTCACAAACCATCCATTTTTTTAAATATTCAATTTTTTAAAAAATAATAATACCTAAATCAATTTCCTTTTGATCACCTTTGGAGAAAACACTGGGAAGATTGATATTTTCTTGGTTTTCAAAGGCAAATAACTGGAAAAGAAACTTCTAAATTTAATTTTCAATGAATGCCTGCACTGATCAACAAATAATGCCAATCTTGAAACTTAAATTGGACCTAATTATCCGTTTTTTAATTCTTCAGAGAAGGCAATGGAATGAAGACAGAGAAATTCCATGGATATTTTCTGCAGTTTCATCTTGTTGGCTTTCCTTTCCCCTCTGAAAATTTATTTGTAAATCATTCACTGGCTGAATCTCTTCTGGAATAAACTGATGTAGCTCCACTTAAATGGAATTGGGTCACTTTACTCCAGCTGTGTATTTAGTATTTTACAGTTTTGAACATAGGAAGGTGTTGGTTGATGCTAACTTAGTTGCCTGTTAGAGTGTCTCTAGAAAAACAAGTTCGCTTGAACTGATTGTTAGCAAACCCTCTAATTGAGGACTTCTACTACAAACCACAAAGAACCATAAGTACAATCTAGTAAATTATTCAAGCACTCCTATTCATTTTCCCAGAATTTCTGGACACTGTGACACAAGTGAATGAAAAATTGTCTTCCTCTTGATTTAAAGATTGATTTAAGATCTTTCATACAGCAAATAAAACTACTTAGATTCATATATCTGTGAGTTTTCTGAAGTGAATGTTAGCTTTACCACTCCATTCTTTACGTGTGCACTTCTAAATATATGCAGATGTAGCACAACAAGGTGTAATAAATATGTGCATTTGAGCATATATTTTTAAACTCCTAATTAATGATACAGATATTTTATACCAGTTGTGTTCCTGGTCCAGCTATCGCAGGCATCTACACTTCAGTGCAGGTGCCAGTGGCGGCCACACCACACAGAGTCACAGCAGAAGAGCCTATTAACACAGCCAAGACTCAACACAAGATTTTTATGTTTATAAAGCTCAACTATCTTTCTTAGTATAATTATTATTTATAAGCATTAAATATTTCTTTCAAATCTGCCTATGTTTAGCCTCTCCAGACAGCTTCCGGGCTTTCTGTAGCAGCAGAGTGCTTGAACAGATCATGGCAGTGCCACTGCTGAACTTTGAGTTCAATGGTGCTATCATGTTAGGTAGGAGTGGTGATACTAAATAATTCAACGTCTTTCTGGAAGGTAGCAGCCCTATAACTTTCAGCTCTCCTCACCAGCCAATCTACAAAGAAATGTTGCTAGGAAAAACTATGCAGGAGTGTGGGAAGAGCTCATCTTCCAGGCATAAAAGTAACTGCTGGTATCAGCAAAGGAAAATTAGAATATGAGACATACAACTGTAAAAGAAAATATGCTCTACATGAAAGCACATCAGCAGTTCCATCTGTAAGTTTCTACTCACTCAACATGTTGGAAAAAGTATAGAAAAAGATAAAAGTGCATGTGCAAAGACTTAGGCAATGTCTGAAGAGAAGGTAACAAATGTTCTGTCTTAATGAAGCATGGAAAAGAAACCAATCTCACAGTAAGTTTGAAAAGCCAGGCCACTCACCTGGGAAACAAGAGAAAAAGGCAAACCAAGAAAATAGGCTATCAGCCTGAGCCTCACGAAGCATTCACAAAATATAAGTACCATAGACTTGTAAGTTAGTGGTTAATGGGCTCTAAAATTATAGAAGTGCCTATAGCACACATGGAACCACAGGTGTGTGAGCCAGCCTTGTCACTGAAGATTACTGGAGCAGCAGGTTCAAAGCACATTGAAATGAACACCATTACAGGAGTTTCTAGATACCTTTCTCTGACTCCAAGGAGCAGTTTAGCAATGAGTTTGAAACAGCCTTTCCATCCTGAAGTTACAGCAAGTAAGATTTCATTGCCATTTAATGGGTAGAATTCCTCATGCAGGAACATTTAGACCTGTGGACAGTTCTTTAAAATGGACCTGGACTGAGATGATGAACCTCCAGCTATAAGCAATAAGGTGCAAGGACCACAACCAAAGGCAAGAGGAAGATTGTGAATCAAGGAGTGTGATTCCCCAGAAACATTGGGAAGAGCATCCCTGAATCAGGCTTGGGCTGCCTGCCACAAAGGGTGGCACAAGGTGTGAGGAGATGTGTGACAACTGTATGGAAGGGCAGGTTCAGAGAAGCAGGCAGGTTTTCCATGAGGGTATTCCCTGACCCTAACGATCAGGGGAGTCTATTTTGCTAAAAAGCACGAGACACACAAGATGCTGACAAGAGCTTCAGATTGATCTGGAGAGCGGGAAGGGATGATGGACTTCTCAGGGAAGGAGTTGTTCGATTTCTCATCAGAGCACTTTGCCCTCACTGTCACTCATTTTGCTCTAGAGCCTTATAAGATCTTTAACCCAAAACAGGTGGTTTTGTCCGACTAATGAGATTTAATTGGAAACCTATTGTTTTTACAGGGAGACTCTTAGGTCTTCTCAATAGGCAGATCGAAATAACATGAGGGAAAAAGGGATTTGAACTGAAAGACACGAGTGACATTTTGTCCATGTTATTACCTCAGTATTAAGTAGTTTATTTTTGTCTCTCTGTCTGGGGGAAAAATGGTTTGGGTTTGCCTTTGAATATGAAAGGTGATAGAGAGGTTTTAAACAGTTTAGGTAAATAAATGGCAAAAATTACTCTGGAAACAAATGAGAATAATTTGAAGCTACACAATAAAAAAGATAGAGATATATAGAAAATTCTACTTTTCCATTTTGAAATCTATTTAATATTAGAAGGCTGGAAAAAGGTTTCTACTTCAGTCTCTTATCTGAAGCCAGGAGCAAGTGTACAATGCAGGAAAAAAGGAACCAAGGAAAACTTTTTATTTTTCTCTTTGATGCCTTCACAGATCCTTCAGAATAGAAGAGAGCTTCAGATACTTTATTTTTTTTTAGTCTTGAAGAACTTCTGGAATAACTCTGAATTTTATATATTCTTTTTTTCCCAGTTAACTTTTCTTTTTTATCTAGAAAATTTATTTTAACATCTCCCACCATCTCTAGCTTGTCTCTTGCTTTGTTGCATTGTAGACCCAGTGACTGTCTCAAAGTCAAATAAGGGCAACAATACTCCTCAGATGGGTTTTTGCTCTCTGAAAAAGCCCATCCTACAGTTCTCTAAGCTTTTCATTAATGTACCTTACTTTATGGGGGTTTCAGTCATCCTTTAGGTGCTGCTGCCTCCTCCTGTGGTGCTCTGACTATTCCTCTGTGACAGAGATTTGGACACTGACCTTGCTCTTCCCCTCCTTCATTTGGGATCTCACACAAGATGTGGGAGGCTCTGTCTTCCCAGACTGCCCACAAAACTGGTCTTGTGTTCACCACAGTCATTGCTAACAAATGAATAAGCGAAAAAACCCCAAACCCAAAAACCCAACGAAAGAACCCAAAAGGCAAAAAACCCCAACCTCACCTCAGCATTATAGCACAAGAGATAAATGGAAAAGGAGTAATAACAAATATATCAAAGAGAGTGCAAAACCTGATTTATATGCTGGTGGTAATTCATGTGCTGTGGTGGGAGGAAGGTGCTCTCTAAGCAGGGGTGTAAGGAGAGAGAGTAGAATGCTGACTTATGATCTCTACTCCTACAAGTACATTACTGTTGGACTGTAAAGTACCAGAGACAGCACTACTTGAGGTGTATCTGCTTGAAGGAGGTTAACAGGAATGCTATCTCTCCTCACATTTCTGTTTCTCCCTCTATTTCATCAGGTAAGATCTCTCTAGCAGCAATTTATCATAACCTCATTAGCAATCTCTGACAACTGTGTTCTCTCCAGCTTTGTTTTCTCTCAATTCTTATCATCAAGAAATACACAGTTTTCTCTTCCCTGATTTTCTCCAGGTTTTTTTTTGTTTTTTGTTTTTTTAATGAAAGCCTGCAGTATGTAATGAAGGATTGCTGCCAGGAGCACATTGCACAGTGTCTATGTGATGATTATGTGAGTGGTTCACAGTCTTTCACATTCTATGGTATAGAAGTGAGCCTTTGGGGCAACTCAAAAAGTTTTAAAACACTTGATTTCATTCAGGGAAGAATCAAAGAGTTTCACTAGAAGAAATTGTCTTTACACATATAAAAAAAATGAAGGTTTCTAAAGGGATCTTTTGGTTAGATGACAGAAAACCTGCATTTTGTAATACCGCAGGGGTTCTTTTAATAAGTCACTGAAAAGTTCCATTTGACAAGTCAAACCTTGAATTTTTTTTTCATACTTATTATAGCCAAGGAGGTGCTAACCTAATACAATGGGCAAAGGAGTGTCATCACAATACAATAGACCAGACAGAGTTAGTACAATGCTGGGCAATAAGGGATCTCACTATAATGAGTTGGAGAAGCAGTGTCTGCAGCATAAGAAGCATGCTTCAGAAAAGAGAAAAAAAAAGTGTTTGGTTTGTTACTGGTCATTTTATAGCTGCAATTGTAACCCAATGCAATGACCTGTAGATGCTTAAGAGTCTTTAAAAAGCAGAATGATCATTTCAAAGGTTCACAGGCCAAAAGAAACCATTATGGTACCTAACTGGGGGCCTCAGTAACACAGGCTTATAGATTTCTGCACAATGTTGTCTCTATCTGACTCGATAATTCAGAGTTACATCAGCGGTGTTAGGCTGAGGCCCAGTTTGGCCCTCTTTATTGCTCTCATTGATGCACTGTCAGAGCTACAGAAGTATTAGAGGATGAGATGAGAGTGTTTTCTCTTGACTTCCATTTAATTACAAAAAAAAAATTGCATAAATTAAGTCAGAAATCTCTTCTTTTCCTGTACTTGTTTGGTATTGGTTTCCTAAATCTTTATATTATTTTTGGCCCTTAAATCACTTTATTCCATTTATGCTCACTTCCCAGCTCATGTTCAAATTTCAAGGTGAACTAGCTCTGGCATCAGGACAATCCTACAGCAAGTATGAAGGGTGTTTGGCTAGAAAAACATTCCCACTCACCACATCTTTCTAAAGCACAACACGGGCAAAGGATGCTCAGAACAAATCCATACAATATGCTATATGTAAATCTCCACAGGTTTTCAGCAAACTACACTCTGCAAATTTATGTGACCTACTTTTTCAGATTGCTTGGTGCATAATAGCATCCTTGCTGTCAATCACATGGCAACTGCAAGTATAATATATGCCCTTGATGTGGAAAGAAGAGAATGAGGCATAACTTGAATAAAACTTGGGCAAGATGTAAAAGAAAATGACGTAGGAATGAGTTCAAATTTACAGCACAACAATACAAATGCTTGGTGGGAGAAAAAGTGCTGCTCATTCTCTGGAAATGAAATATATGAGGTAGAATGGAGTAATTGTAGTATACAGACGCACAGTTTGGATCACTTGGATATGCAGGTGACAGACATCTGAAAGTCCAAGCAGCAACTTTCCTGATTACCCAGAAGCTCTAATGCAAAGTTTCATAAAAAAGAGTGACATTACAGAATCACAGAATCACAGAATAAGCTGAGTTGAAAGTGTGCCCGAGAGCGTTGCCCAAAAGTTTCTTGAACTCTGTCAGGCTGGTGCTGGGACCATTTACCTGGGGAGCTTGTTCCAGTGCCCAACCACCCTCTGGGTGAGGAACCTTTCCCTGATATCCAGTCTCAACTTTTCTGATGTAGACTTGAAGAGGGAGAACTCCAACAATATGTCGGAGTTACTTGGTGCAGTACAGTTTAAGGAGGAGTGCATTCCTGCACCTAATTTTTTAAACATTTTTAACAGTTTTGCACTAATGAAAAATTCTTATTTAGCGCAGAAATGCTGAAGTGGTGCATAAGCTTTAATTCAAACATGGCAAAACACAGCCAAGCTGCAAAAATCACTAGAACACTTTTGACTTCAGTAAGACCCAGTTTACAGCTACTAAGGAAAAGAAACTATGAAATATTTCTGAGTTCCAATTGCTAAATGGCCTTCAGGAATCAGAAAACTTGGTTTTGTGGTTCAGGCAGTAGATAAAGCCTGAGGGGAACTGGTTTCAATTTATGGATCGGTGTTGGTCTTGGAGCAAATCACACTTAATACAAAACGTGGATAATATGTCATGCCTGTTGCACTATAAACGTTTTAAGGCAGGGAAAATCTCTCACCAGGTGAAGACTCTGCATCTACCTCAAAGAAATATCTATCTTGACTGAGAGGATGAGGTATTCCTATATTAGAAATACTGATCAATAACAAAAACAAATATTGCTGTCTTTTCCCAACCTCCCCTGGTTGCTGAAGCTTATCTCAGATGCGAGATTGGTACACAGATTTTCTTCTGCACTTAGCTTTGTTGGGGGCAGGCAGTTCCTGCTTGCTGATAAAGATCAAGAAGGCTGGCAGAGAAGAAAATGAACAAGAATTGTGAGGGAAAACAGAAAGAAGGAGGACCTGATGGAGGAAAATATACTGGTGGAGATATTCTGGTCTGCAGATGGTGAAGGACTTATCCCAAGTGCTTTCCACTTCACCATCTGGCACTAGATAGAACAGAACGTTCTCAGAGAATTAGAAAAGGTTGCTTTCACCTAAAAAATAACCCAAATATAGGGCTAATGATTAAGGGGGAAAAAATGGTTATATAGCCAAGTATCCAGACTTCAGAAAGGGGGGAGAAAGCATAAGCAAACGAGGATGAGAGCTCTAAACCTAATTCTTTTTTCCTAGCCAACATTCAGGGCAAAGACTAACCCTTGCTCTGAATTCTCTTCACCTTGTTCCTGTGTTTGATGTTTCATGCAGTCCTCACCATCCTACGTCTCTCATCCTTTCCTTTCAAAAATCCCTGCGTCTGCAATATCACTGTGATTTGCTTCTAGGCCATAACCTGGCATGTGGGATGAGGGTTAATGGTTTCAGTAGATATATATGCTTTTTGTTCTCAAGGGAGATGGCATAGGTTAGAAAATGAACTGCCCCCTTTCTATCAGTGTTATATTCTTGCTTCTCTAAGGAACATTTGGGGTATAATGTGGTGGGAAGAAATGTTACAGATGGATAAAACGTGGTGAGAAGTTGGTTTTATCTGCCTCAAATTAGACATGGAGACAGAAAGGACAGCAGTTTCTGGACATCAGGAGGAAGGTTTGTTTGGCAGGGTTTTTGAAACTCGGTCACATATTTTTTGTTTAACAGCTTACAAGATAGTGTATTATAAGACTGAGTGAGTGTTTATGATCTGTGTTGGAAAAGGACTATGGGATGTAAGTTGCTGGTGAATGTTTTCAGCTTATGTCTGAAAGGCTGGCAAGGAGGAAGGAGGCACTGTTTAGGGCCCTGAACCCTGCAGAAATGGATGCTGACCACCCCTGCTCCAAGGCTCCTCCTGGGGAGGAACAGCAGTTGCTGCCATTCCATGGGGGGATTCCAGCACACAGTGATTACTTCACTCTGGTGTTTTTGGAGGAGCAAGTTCATACTGAAGTGTAGGTATAAACTTCCTTCAGTTTATACCTACACTTGCATTTATTGCTAAGGAAATCTAGCTTCCCATTAAGTGCCTCTGAACTCAAATAGCTCCAAATTGGGCCTTCGTTTTCGTGAAAGCATGTAAGGAAAGACCTATACTACCGAAGGCAGCTCTGCTTCTTATTCTTTAAAGGCTTTGCCAAATGTTCTTATTTAATAACAGTTATCTTTATGTAGTAGCTGTATCTTTTCATAAGCTAATAGTTGTAAAGCACTGTCTACTTTGCTTAATGATACTACTTCCCCAATATAAAACAGGTCTAATGGGTGTCAAAAGTGAAGGCAATATTCCTGCAATTTATCACTTAAGCCTTCTTTCACTCTTTTGGGGTGAATTGTTGTATTTTTAAAAGGAAATTGATTGCCTTGAGTGAATTCTTTTGTTCTTCTACATTAACAATTCATGAATGAAGCCAATAGCTGCAACACAATCTTCAGTTCCTTGTCCCACCAATAACCTCAGCTGTATCCTGGAGGGTAAACTCACACTGCATCAATCAGCTGTCCCCGTGCTCTGCAGCACAGCCATGTGAACTGTGCCTTACACTATGTTCTCCTTTGCTCCCTTGACTTTTGGCAGTAGGGAACTCCACAAAAATAAATTAACTGCTACAAAGTTTTCTGGTGTGCTGTACTTTACATGATTGGAAAGTTACGTTACTAGGAAGAATACAGACATTTACTCTGAAGTTCAGAACCAAATGCCAATGGTCAAATGATCCTGTGCACCTTTCTTCTCTGCCCTGCTCTTTTCACTATATTTGTTAAGAATTGGGCCAGTCCAGTTAAAAAGACTCTGGGAGATTACAGGTTTCTGTTGGGGAACATTTTGGGCTACTTTTTTTATTTTTTAATAACCCACTGACAGAAAAATAACCCCAAACCAGCCCTATAAAAATGAGCTGGGAAAGGCAAAGAGGGTAGCAGTTTAAGAATACATTAAGATTGCACCTGCAAATGAGTTCATTCAGTTATTTCCATGAGCAAACCCTGTGCTTCTATTCCCAAATGAGAAATAAACACCCAGGGCTGGTCAGGCAGACATCCAAATGCCCAGACTCAGAGTAGCTGTGTGCCCACAAAACTCATATGGAGAAGATGGATGCTGTGAATGTGGACTTCTGCCTAACTTGCAAAGCTGGAGCTCTTGTGCAGGAAAACTCATCAAAGTCTGCTGTCCTGGCTGGCCTTCAGTCACTAATAAAGTTTCTCTCTTGTGTGTCCCTCTCCTCACTGCTGCTGACTCCTCCCTTGAACGACACCTGCTCTTAAGCACATTTTCCTCCTTCACCTCCTCCTTATTTTGGCTCAGTCACCACATAAGCATAGGTATACATGTGCCTTTTGCTGCTTTAGTTCCTCTCCAGCCACATTTACTGTCTCTATGCAGCAACCTGCACCCACACAGAGCTCTGCACATCCCAGGCTGGACAAGAGCAGGTTTCACCCAGGAGTAACACCTTGGTGTTCCTGGACACACTTATTTCCACCTCAGTTTCATCATGGAACTTGGTGTGGCTGGTTATAACAATTTGTACTACAACAACAACAACCAAAAAACTGCTGCTGGTTACAAATTCCCAACCAACCAACCAACCAACCAACCAACCAACCAATATCGACAAAAGCCATCTTTTGTGAACAAAACCCAACAAAACCTAGCAAACAGTTACTTTACTTCCTCAGGAAAACAATGAATTGAAATGAAAATAGGTAGATCCCCCTTTGTCATTTAAGCTATATTTAAGAGAAGCTCCTCTGGCCTAGTTGCTTCAGCATTTGACATCAGTGAGATAGAGGAGATACAAAAGATTATTTGTTTGCAGATTGCAAGATAACAAGCAGTACATCTGAAAATATAAACCTGAGATAACTCTTCTTATAAATGATCCTGGGAGAAGATGAACAAGTAAAAGAAAGAAAAAAAAAGAGGCAGAGAAAGGAATGACAGACATGCTGTAGGTAGTATGAATAAAGATTTAAGAAAAGACCAGTGAAAATAATTAATTTTTCTGATTCACCACTTAAATTTCTTGAGAGTCCCCAAGAAATCTGATCTCCACCTGAACCTAATTTTTTCCCCTATAATTATCCACATTTTAAACAAATATTGCCTAAGATTAAGTAAAAATGTTAATTCTAGCTGATTTTTTTTAAACTTTGATTTGATATCTTCTCAGAGAATTTAGAAAATAAAATAAGTACTTGAAAATAAAGGGATTAACTCATAGAGATCACTGCTAAAATAGAAGAAAGAGAGGAACAAGTAATGATGGCACCTTTCACAAGATGGAGCAGAAACAAAATCTGGGTTGTGGAACACCCAGGCTTAGATTTCACCTCCCCCAAAGCTGCAGTGCAGACAGAAATCCACCTTTCCTCTCCTATGCTCATGCCATTCATTCAGACAAACATTCAATAGGAGTTCATTTATGTGTTCATTATTCAACATGATGTAAGATTATACCCATACACCCAAGTTCCAATCGGGGTCCCACACACACCAGGAAGAATTAATGAGGTGACCTCAAATGGTGGAGAGAGAAGATTTGCATCCTGTTCATAAGCTGTGGCAAGACACAAAAAGGCTAAAGTCTCCTTGTTTGTCCAAAGCAGTCTGTGGAAAATGGGATCAGAAATTCCAAGTCCTGGTACAGTGATTTTTCTGAAAAATGTTCCCCAAGACACACTATAAAGACCTTCTCTAATGTCCCTGCACCCCTTTGCTCCCTGATCTGGTTGTGCTGAGACTCCAGGAGAGCTCTGACCAGATAACCTTGATCGACAGAACATTTTACAAAGACAAGGGCAAGGTAAACTTCCCTGGACTAGTCTGCAGTGTCATAAATGTTTGCAGAATTGACTGTTCCCTCCAGAGGCAGCCCCAAGCTTCACTGTCCCTGTTGCATACAAATGAAGTCACTGCACAGCACAACCAAGTGCATATGCTGTGGTGTGACCTTCTGTTTGGTGACATCCATCAGTGAATTGCTCTGTGCTAGTGGCTGTCTGAAAATCAGCTGGTACATGAATTTCTCCTCTGATTTCACTAAAACCCAATCAATAAGGGCACATAGCTTTAGTGTTCTCATATGCCTCCTCTGTGAATAAAGTAAATGAAATATTTGCACAGACTTTTGTGATTCTTTTCAAAGGGCCTGACCAGAAATTGGAAGATGTCAGGAGCTCTGAGAAGGGGACTAGAGACAAGCACCATTGTATGCACAGGAACTGCAAAGTCCTCTCTTCTAGTTGGAGGAAAAGGAAAATCAAACCAGATATCAATGAACACAAAAAAAATCCTGAAAGATTAATTTAGCATAAGTTAGTATTGCTAACTCTCTGATGCTGGACCTTGTGAGCAGGTAATCCTGATGCAACTAAAGAAGCATTTAGATAACTGCTCAAATGCAAGTACATATCCCAGCTATATCTATATTTGCATAGAAATTTGTAAAATAAAGTGCTCTTGACATGATAATTGTAAGGATATTATGGGGGAATTTTGTTTTTCTGGTAAAAAAAACCCCAAACATTAACCAACACAATTATTTTGCAATTACGGAAAGATTAGGTAGGAAGTGGAAACAATGGCTCACCTTGTATTCTAATAAGAAAACTGGGGTAAAACAAACAAAAGTGCAAACAGCAGTTTCAGAACAAAGGAGATTCCTCTGTTCTGAGTGTGTCACTAAGCACAACATGCCCCAGCTATTGAAAAATATCCATGACTAATTGGAAATCTTCTCAAACAAATTGCTACTAAGGCTCATACAGAGCTATCCCACTTGGACCAAAAAAGACTCAATGCCCCTTGTGGCAAGGCTGAGAAAATATAAATACTTGTTATTTTCTGAAGTTCATTCTTAGGTATTGTCTTTTGGTTGCAGACAGTACGTGTAGCTCTGAGAGTGAGAGCAGCAGAGCCAGCGTGAGACAAGGGGGTTATTATTCCTAAATGTTATGTTATTGTTCTTAAAACATTCTTCTGCTAAGAAACAGTGCAGCAAGATAAAAACAATGGTATTATACTCAGGAGAAAAAAACAATGGCTTTGGAAAAAAACAACTCTGGGAAATGGAGAGGAGGCTTTGCAAAAGAGCTCTTGTTTTGCTTTTCAAGGCTTTACATGGGACTGAGCCCACATAATGGCTAAGAGCAGAGACCAGAGCATTTAAATGAGCTTTTCAGAAGTCTACTTAATAGATACATGTTTTACATCAGGGACAGATGATAGCAACTTTCCTTGCTCTGGGTTTTTGATGCTGATAAAGGTATGGGGAAGAGATAAAAATATCTGCTCATGTTTATTACTGTTCTAGTGAGAGACAGAAATTTGATTAAAACTGTCATTTACTTTACAGCCACAGAAGTTATAAGCTAGTCTTTGGTGTTCAATAAGTGTTTGTTATGTCATCTCAAGCATTTAAACTGGTTGGTGCCCTGTCTTAAATCCTTTACCCTCTTGCCAGTCCTCTTAATTTTTGTTCTTATTCCCTAACCCCTTTTCCAGCTGTCCACAATTATAAAAGTAAATGATTTCAATATGATGCAAAAGAGTAAACAAACCCTTACCCTGCAATTGTTCTAGGCACTGTGAAAGAACAAATAATCATTTTGACAGGTAGACAGGAGACAGGTCAAAGTGATCTGCTGAAAGTCTGCCTTCAAGAAAGGGCAGCAATGCAAAGCTTCTTTCTTTTTCTTTTCTTCTGTCTTTGTTTTCTTTCCTTCCCCTCACTCTCCTAAATCTCAGGGTGACCCAACAGCATTCATAGATAATGATAGTGACTTTGTTCACAGCAAACTATAAGGCAGACACAGCAGAAATACGTGATCTTTTCTGCATTTTTAAAGTAGTACTATGAGATCCCTTTGCTTTTGTATAATGATATAGAGCCATTGCCATTTTCTCAATCTATTACAATAAAATACACTCTGAACATTAACTACTTAGAGATATAGTAATAAGAAACTTTCTTTCAAGAGGCAAAGTTTGGACACAGGAATGGGAAGTGTACAACTCAGAAACTTTTAATTTCTACTTGTCACTGCTGGAAGAAGAATTCCCATCCATTTAAAACAAGCTGGGTTTGAAATAGTAATTTGGAACTCTAAATTATGGACCTTCAAAAAATCATGCAAATTCTGCAAAATATTTCTAGAGACATCTATATATATATATTGCACATCTATCTTTATGCAAGTAATACATTTTAAACCTCCTTTTAAGGATCTCCTGTTTCCAGAATGAATTTCTGAAAATTCATTCATGTTCTCCAGCTTTGGCCATCCCTCAGGCTATGGAGCTTAGATTTTTCTCCCCCTAATGTCAGCTAGCACCAATCACCACTTTGCAGCAGCTATTCTGGCAGGATGTGGACAGCCTTATCCTGATCTGGGGACAAAGGGCAGCTGGGACACCTGCCCTGGCACTGTGGCCTGCTGTGACTCAGGGGATGCAGCTGGGGCTGGGGAGAGGCAGGTCCTGGCCACAGTGTCCTGGCAGCAGAGGGGGGCTGGAGGTGCTGGTGGCCCTGTGAGCAGGGCTGCCCGTGGCTCTGGAGGTGACAGAGGTGGCCCAGGGCTGGTGACACAGAATCACAGAATTTCTAGGTTGGAAGAGACCTTTAGGATCATTGAGTCCAACCCATGTTCTAACACCTCCACTAGATCATGGCACCAAGTGCCACATCCAGTCTTTTGGAAACACATCGAGGGATGGTGACTCCACCACCTCCCTGGGTAGATGATTCCAGTATTTGACCACTCTTTCTGTGAAAAACTTCCTCCCTAATTCTAGCCTGTATGTCCCTTGGCGCAACCTGAGACTGTGTCCTCTTGTTCTGTCTGTTGTTGCCTGGAGAAAGAGACCGACTCCCAGCTCACCACAGCCACCCTTCAGGAGGCTGAAGAGGGTGATAAGGTCACCCCTGAGTCTCCTTTTCTCCAGGCTGAACAAGCCCAGCTCCCGGGCTGCTCCTGCCTGTGCAGGGCTCCAGGAGGCACCACCAGCCCACACTGGAGGCCTTTGTGTGCTGGTAGCTCTCAGCTACACATTTGCTTGTGTTATTACTTCTCATGCTGGCAGGCTTAAACCACCAAGGGTAATCCTGGGACAAGCTACAATTACAACTTCTTTCTGTTGTGGAGACATGACCTTTGACTGTTTGATTGCAGCTGGCTTTGGATCAGGGCCTGCAGCCAAAGCTGTGTCGCTAGCATAACATGCAACACTCTCTGCAGAGCCCCTAAGTGTAAGCCATCACTTCTCTGATCTAAAATACACATAATTGCAATGAGCTGCGAGATCCTCCAGCATTTCACAGCATATACAAGAGATTTATTAACAAAGATTTTCTGTTTCCAGATAAAGAATTATGCAGAAAGCCAAATTTTTAGCTTTCATAAAAAAAATGAAGCCCAGAGTGTGAATAAGGGGTGAATTCTGGTGTGTGTGTGTGTGTGTCCCCATGGGAAAAGGGACATACCTATTCCATGTACCACTTGGTAGTTCTATGAGAACAGATCTTCAAAGGAGACAGGAAAATGTGACAGAATTGTTGCAGCTTTACAGTGTTTAGGTTAAAACACAACTACTAAAAAAAATTTGGGTCATGCCATTTACATACTGTGATGGTAAATTCTTATTAGTAATCTATATACACAAGAGAATTATACTCATGAAAGAACTGTGGTTAAGACTAGCTCAGCAGTCAGACTGCTGCAAAGGTTGTGTGACCATCCCAGCTTTAGGCACAGACAGGGCTGTCTGGAGCAGGGGGACTCTGCCTGCAGCTCCTCTATGCTGTGCAAGCTGGCACCAGCCTACTCTGCCTCTGACAGCAAAGCAGGCCTGTGAGAGGGGCACTGCAGCTACCTGTGCCCTGAATTTCACTGAAGCTTCCAGCATCAAAAAACATCCCTAAAAAACTCCCTCAAAAGCAACTGCCCCGTCAACCTCTACATAATCCAGTTCATCTGTAACACATGCTTTGTAAAAGCATCAGCCTATTAAATTCAACAGAGTCGACTTCAAACTTGCTAAAAAGGGAACAGGACACCGTGGATATATTTTGGTCAGGCACAGTACAATATTTATGGTCTTTCTTCCCCACTACAGTTATGCTACAGATGCATTTTATGTGAGTAGATCTTGTTAGACAAGCAGGCGTTTCCAAAACGTTACAAATGCAACGAACGATAATGAGTACACACATAACGAGAGGATATTCTGCTGTGCTGCTGGCCTTGATTGGGCAGCTTGTTTAAACATCAGGTTAAATCCTTTTTAAAGCGAAGTGCCTTATAGAGGTTTTGCAGCAGTGCTCTTAATGACTGCAAAAAAAAAAAAAAGAAAAGAAAAGAAAAAAAAAAAAAAAAAATAGAAAAAAAAAAAAAAAGAAAAAAGGAAGAAAAAAAGGAAAAAAGAAAAAAGGGAAAAAATAAAAAAGGGAAAAAAGGGAAAAAAAGGGAAAAAAGGGAAAAAAAGGGAAAAAAAGGGAAAAAAGGGAAAAAAAGGGAAAAAAGGGGAAAAAAAGGGAAAAAAAGGGAAAAAAGGGAAAAAAGGAAAAAAAAAAAAGGGAAAAAAAGGGAAAAAAAAGGGAAAAAAAAGGGAAAAAAGAGTCAGAATAAGATCAATTCACATTTTCTTTCAGCTAACCACTCCAACAAACGTATCCCTAATTTTTTTCCACACACATGAATTCTGCATGGAATTGGAGGGAATACGTATTTTCTTCTTCCTCCCCAGCCAAGCATCATCCCGATGCTACCCCACCTGCCTTGCTCCTGCCCTAAACCTGACGCCCCTCGTTCTCGGGCTGCGTTGTGCCGGGCGGTGCCAGCAGTTCCAGCTGCGCGGTTCCAGCTGTGCGGTCCCGGCAGGTGGCACTCGGGCTCCGCGCCTCGGGGCTGCGGCCGCGCTCGGCTGCGCGGCACCGGGCAGAGCGCAGCGGCACTTTCTGGCCTTCAATCGCGACAGCAGCGTCTGTCGGGAGTGTCCCCCGGCTTTCCAGGGACACAATTTCCCGCGGGTGAAGCGGCCGTGTCGGGGGAGGTCGCGCTGCGCTGCCGGGACAGCCCGCGGCGGGTGCGCCCTTCGTGCGAGGAGCGCCGAGCATCCCTGCAAACCATCGCGGAAGGAAAATTTAAAGCACAGTTATTATCCCCAAGGGAAAAGCCTGCATGGGGAGGGGAATGTATGC
Organism: Zonotrichia leucophrys gambelii; assembly: GCF_028769735.1. NCBI lineage: Eukaryota > Metazoa > Chordata > Aves > Passeriformes > Passerellidae > Zonotrichia > Zonotrichia leucophrys. Next base: position 18,709,205 of record NC_088178.1, on the reverse strand, counting down.
ATGCATCTGTAACTCCTACTAGCGTTAATGGGAATTATGTGTGTAAATCCCCAAATTCCAGCGCACAAAGATGAGAGTGTCCCTGTAAGGGTCTGAATTTATGCATTTGAATTAAATCTGGCTGTTGGGAAACTCATAATGCTGTGGCTCTTATTATAAATTTATACTTAGTAGGACTAAGTTTCACCTGAAACAACAGAGCCTGAAGTGTTATTTGTTCCAGCACATTATTTTGTTAGATGTGATAATCAGCTCACAGCAGGACTGTGAGAGGCTACTCAGCTTGTTGACAATTCTGGGTCCCATCCAGCTTCAAGCAGCTCTGAAGGCTGCAGAGGGGGATCCCAAACCTGACTCCTCAGTGAGACATGGCCTGGGCATTGCTGACTGTCCACAGTCCCTTCCCAGGACATCTCTTTCCCTGGTGGAGAGTTACCTGTCCTATTTTGTGTGCACTCCCACCCCAAAGTCAAGACTACAGGTGAGGCTCAGCAGAGCTGCTGCTGTTTCCAGCCCCCTGTATTTTGCCAGGTGGATGAGATTTTTTTCTTATGAGCTAAGTGCCTAAAAAAGCAGTCTGAGGTGGAAGAGGAGCTTCAAATCAGTTCTCCTTGATTTACTGGGCTACTTTGTAGATTATTTCAGGAATTATGTGACCTAAGGGTATGACTTCCATTGGCATTACCTTTGAATTAGGAAGGTGCCTTTCACAGGAGCTTTTGTCCCACATTTATCATCTCAGCCTCAGATCTCTTTTAATCCCAAGGCATCCCTTCTCTCAAGGCTGCACGTTTTCTGTCTGGTCTGAAAGGAAGGAAATCCTGTTCAGACCCTCATGTGTCAGCAGCTGGATTTGGTGAGTAGCCATGGTGCTGCAGGAGGGATGCCATGGAGTTGGGGGAGTTCCTAATAGGGAAACATGCCTAAAGAAGCCATGTCCTTCAGCCTGCCCTGTCTTACCTTATTATATGGTCCAGCACCTACAGGGAAGAAAACAGAGAAACACACAGGGCAGGTGTGGAGGGCCTGGGGCAGCAGTGCATGTGGGGAGGGCCTGAGGCAGCAGTGCATGTGGGGAGGGCCTGAGGCAGCAGTGCACGTGTGGAGGCCTGGGGCAGCAGTGCATGTGGGGAGGGCCCGAGGCAGCAGTGCATGTGTGGCAGGGAGGGTCCCCTTTCCAGGGCTGTGCAGCTTGTGTGCTTCAGGGATGCAACAATGCTGGGTGCCAGCATGAGCTCCAGGGCCACTGCATACAGGGATGGCCACAAGCATGGTGCAAAACAGCTGCCAAACAGCCCCTCACCCCCTCCCATGTGGTCATATTTTCTCCTCCTGCCTGTCTCTTTCTGTTCAGTGCTCAGACACTTCATTCCTCTCAGCTACCCCATGCGCGAGCAGCCGTGCGTGCCCTCTAATCCTGTGCAGTCCCAAGCTTAGGCTGAAGCAGACCAGCACTTAATGCCACCCTAGATTTAAATACCAATCATAGAGGCAAGGAATTGCTTTATTGTGAATGAATCCTTAATCTATCGAGTTATTTGGAACAGCACAGTTAATTATTTTTAAACCTTCCTCTCCTACCTTAAGCCTGGGTGTGCCTCCAACAAATTCACTTTCAAATCTTGTAATGGAATAGAGGTATTGCCAGTCCTCATTAGAAACACCACAAAAGCCACAGCAGCAGTGCTGTGTTCCTTGTAATGATTTGTTTTACTGATAGATCAAGCAGCCTGTTGACAATGGTTGACTGCAACTGACAGCCTCATCTAATAAGATAAAGAAGCTGTACATTTTATTGATTATAAAACAAATTGGGTTTTTGTCTCTTTAAATTTTTGATTGGATAAAATTGGAGAACTTAGGCCTTTGAAACTGCAGCTTGCCATGACATTACAATGAATTATAATCCTAACCTATTCATGCTTCCTCAAAGGCCTGACCCGTTTGCCTGCCTTGCAAGCATGTTGTAAAATGCCCCACATTTACATACATATTTTCAGGAGCTTTTTATTCAAGAACTGTGGCAGACTGGAGAAAGAGAAGGAAGCTGAATGGGCAAGAGTTCTCAAGATCCTGGAATTTTAAGACTCTTGCAATATTTTGTCACAAGCTGAGAGCTTGAGGCAGACATTTTCAGATAAGGTTCTTAGTTTTTCATTACATAGGAGTGGAAATTTTTAATCCTTTCTGGCTCTGAAGATCTATGTTCCTGAACATCCATATTGCTGAAATAAATCTAACACTTTCTAGATCAATTTTTAGGGTCAGATCTTACCGAAGCTTAAGGCAAATCAAGAATTTTAAAGACCAATATCAGGACCCCCAAATCTGCTCTCAGCACTTTCTTGCAACCCCAGATGTCTTCCTGCCTGAATCCAGGCTGTGCAGGCACCTTCAGCTTCACCCAAGTCCCCTGCCTGGCACAGTTTGAACGGGGAGGCCAGTGAACACCTGTGACCATCAGCACAGAGTGCCTCAAAAACATCACAGTGCCAACTTTACTCTTCTAGCAGAAAGAGAAAGGGAGGGAGAAGGATTGCTTGTGCCTTCCCTGACACATCTTTGTGGCTAAGAAAACTGGAGCACCTGGCTGTCAGTGAAGCTGCACAGCTGAGACAGCAGCAAGAAGCAGCCCTGACTCCTGGTCCCCAGTCTCAGGGCTGTTTTTGTTCTGTCGCTCTTCCTGCTCTTTTCCTGCTCACCCGTAGCAGAGATAAAAGAGGAGGTGGGGGTGGGGTGGGGGAAGTTTTGGAAGGAGCTGTCAGAGCACAGGCTTCCACCTACTGTCTCAGGCACTTCCAAAGGGAGAGACATTTGGGCATCTCTTGGGCCTATGATTTCTTGCTTCAGCAGCTGAGATTTGTCAGGAAAGCACATCCCTACTGTGCTGAGTAGCAGCTCATGGGCAGGTTTCTGGCAAACACTCCCAAAAAGTCAGAGATTAAGATTTGAATCCTTACAGGAGCTGGAGCACATGCTACCTGGACCCACTGCTCTGGGTTAGGAGGCGCTTTAGGATAAGTGGATCAGAGTCACCATTGCAGCGTGCTATGAATCAAGAGTGCAAAAAACAACCCTTGCTGTGTTATTATGCAACTGGATGTAGGTTAGCTCTCCCAGAAATGCTGAATCTAGCACACAATGATAACAATTGCCTTCCTTATCACATCTCTTTTAAATGGACTGACTATTCCTGTGCTCCTCTTTTTATAAACTAGTTGAGAAAAAAAAATGCAACATGTCAGATACCACACCATCCTAAAAAACATCACTCTGGACTGAGCATTTTGACCATATGACCCTTTCCATGTTCTCAGCCTCAACCTCTTTCAGCAAGGAGGAAAAAAACAGACAGACAGACAGGCACATACACAGAGTCCACAGCAATTGACAAGGGAAAAGTGAAACTCAGTTTTCACTTGCTTTATGGTGGGCAACTTGTGAGCTGCTGCCCACAAAGTGATAAGGCACCTCAAACCACTGCTAGACAAGCCTGGTCTGCAATCAGCATGGCACTTTCACCTCTGATGGAGCTCTGCCTCCATGTAAGGACCAGCTCCTAGATCTGCACATCTGCTCTGCCAGCCTGGAAACCGGATCTGAAACCCAGCTCGTCCAACTGGCAGAACATCCACAAATGGTGGCCTACTGATTACACCCACACTCTGGCACTTATGTTTAATTATTATCTGAAGTAGTTTAGTGACTCCATCATAGATTTCAGTGGGATGTTTGGGCTTAGGAGACTGGTTTGAAAATTTTGACCCGAGTGTATGGGTTACTTCCAAGTAACATCCATTCACTCCCAAGGAGGATCAGTTGAAAGCAGCTTGCAGTGCAGCAGTTTGTGCCACTTCTGTCCTACAGGGATGAAAAGTCTTTGGTTTCCTGTTTGTTGATCGAGTGCTTTCTCCAGTGCTCAAGTCAGTCAAAGGAAGAAAAAAAAAAATTAACAGAGCTTTATAGAAATATTACATTCTTCCCGGAGTGGAGGCAAAACAAACAGAAGTTTAAAGTAAACAATCTCTACCAGCAGATCTTTTCCCCCTTTATTGCATGAATTACAATGCCCTTCAGCCAGCAGAAGGCAGAGAAAGTTCTGCCAGGAAAAAGAGTTATTTGAAAAAGTTTACTTTAAACTTTTGTTTACTTTGCTGCACATACACATTAAAAAAAAAAAAGAAGAAAAGAAAAGAGAACCTTTCTTTTCCCACTTTAGTGCTAGGTAGAAAGAAAATGGATTTCTCTTTATCGACTGGCATGTGATTGGCAGAAGTAAAGGCAAGTTTCCTCATGGTCATGCCTCTGTGCTCAACCATGACCTGGAAGAACACTGTGAGAGATAAAGCAGGACTGTCCTGATCAACAAGGACATGCAGAGCAGTGGAAAAAACAAAATATGAGTGCCTCTGATCAATCCACTTATATAAACAAGCACAAAGCTACCAAAGCCAAACAGCACAATTTTATTCTAATATTACTGCTCAATGAATCTTTTTCTTCTAAATCTCTGTCCCTTTTGTAATGAGGACAAAAATTGCAGTGTTTTCATTCTCACTCTTGTAAATCTGGAGTAACTGGGAAAGAGATAAAAAAAGCTCTTTGTTGGCTAGGACAAAAATTCTGACTAAAAAGTAGATTGTTCTCAAAACAAAAACCATCACCTTTTGTGAAAAACGTTCCCATTTCTGATCGGTTCTAATGTTTTTATTTGAAACAGACTTCTTGATCAGAAGCTAATAAAAGTGTGTTGTGAAATACTCAGAGCATTTTATAAAATGTATAACAAAAATAAGTGGTTTCGTGAAGACTTTGTAATAGACAGAATAAGAAAAAGAGACAAAGGAAGATAAAAGGAGATTTCTAGCAATGTATAAGCAGAGGGGGATAAAGCTGAATAGCAGTTGGATTAGTGCAGCATGAGTTTGTTTTGAAAGTACATCCCTTTTCTGCACTTCCACCCTCTCCTGTTTGCCCCACAACCCTGACCTTGTTCCTCCCCATTTCAAAAGAGCCGTCCCTTCTTATTTCCCTTCTGACCTGCATTCCTCACTGCTGGCTGTAATGTGGCGATAAAGGCACCAGTAAACCCCGCCAGCTTGCCTAAGATCAGAAGATACGGAGGGTGATGTTAGCAAATTAACTGATTGGTATAAAACAAAGGGGGGAAAAAAAGTCGTCAGGAAGCTGGGAACTTTTGAACCCATTTAAACAAATACGTGGCAGAGGAGCAGGCTTGTCTGTTACAGGAATAGCGTCTGCAAGAGCCAAGCCAGAGCTTGGAAACCACAATCAGATGCAGCTCAGAGAGCAGCCCCTGGTAGGGGAACAAAGCTGTTTAAGAAAGGGGAGTTCCTGCCTTGCAGAAGGTGGGACACAATGGGATGCTCCTTTCTGCCCTTGCAGACCTGTGCTCCAGCTACTCCATCTGCAGCCCCTGCAGAGACAGCCAAGCCTCTTTGTGCACTCTCCCTGTGACTCTCCCTGTGTGTTCAAGGGTCTGGGCTGGCAAAGAAAGCTGCTGTACTGAAAAGAATTGAAGTTAAGGCTTTGAGACATACAGAGATTCACTTATTTACTACTTTAGGCTTTCCTTCTTCTCCACCAGCACTAAGAGGGTTAATAGCTTCCTCCTGGGCTGGCCTCCAGAGATACTGCTCTCTGTGGCTCCAGTTGGCTTCCAGAGGTTCTTGAGATGAAAGCTCTCAATTATCTCTTTTGTAGCAGAATTTATTCATTTATCTTCTCCCCCTCTTTAAAAATGTTACATATTAGGGTTAGGAGGCATTCATGCCTCTGTTTTGCTACTCACCAAGTGTCACTGTTTCTACCTCTGTTTCCCTATTGCAGCACGGCTATCCCTCGCTCACTCCAGAGCCTTCTCTACTTTACTGGGGGCTGGAAGATCCCAACTCAGCTCTCATCTGTTCTGGGAACTGCAGGTCAGCTCTGGGAGCTGGGTGCACCACAGAGGGAGGGTCTCTGGGAAGGTGTGTCCTCAGCAGGCCCTGCCAGGGAAGGGGGGACACCTCGTCATGCCCCATCCACTGAGAGAGGGAGTAAATGCAGCACTGCTTCTCAGAACGAGGAGTCAAACCCCAGAGTCTTTAGGAGTTGTATTATAGGTATTAAGTGTCAATCATAATGAAGACAAAGCAGAGCTGAGCATCAGAAGGGAGATTATCCTTCAGTAGGACACGCACTGTAATTTCAGTGAGGATATACTTTGCTTTTTTCTGCTTCAATGCGACCCACCTGCCAGAGAGGAGTGCAGGCTGCCTCTCCCTTAGCTGGCATCTCTACTAAATGGGTTACAGCTGCTACTCACTTCATTTAGGGCCTAACCCCTTGACAACAGCAGCCATGACTTGTGCACAGGATTTTGATGAGTCCTAGCTGGGTATTTGCAATTGGTATTTCTGCAGATCTCTTACACAGCATGGAGCGTATTTTCAGCTTAAGAAGTGTGACCTGATCTTTTATCTTGAGCATAAATGAGCTCATACTAACATGGTTAAGGTGAGCTAGTTGTAAATGGAGGGAAAAGCCCCACATATGTTAAGTGAGAGGGACAAAATCAAAAATGGCTGAGGACTGGTAATCACAACAACTTGAAGTTCACAAAATAAAAAAAAAGAACAGGTTCATAAACATCATGGAATGAAAAACAGCTAAATTAATTCCACTACTGATAATGAGCAGGAAGCCCAGTGCTTGGGATCATGAGTTTATGCAAATCTGTTATTACTGCAAATTGGCATCCTAAGACCCTGATCATACAACACTTGCACATATGCTTAACTTTATGCACATGAGCAGCCTCATTAACGCCAAAGACTTAGTCGTGCATAAAACTGAGCAAATACATGAGTGTTTGTAAGATTGGGATTTAAACACAAGGGAGAGAAAACAAATTTACTGTATCATCAACAATTATTTCTGAAACCCAGCAGAAGCCAAGGTGATGCCAAGAAGTCTGCATAGTGCAGAAACATTCAAAGAGAGAGAGGAATGGGATTTTGAAGATTGTTGCCTTTAACTCAATCCATTAGACCAAATAATGGTGGGCCAGACACAGGAGGAAAACATCCCTGCCCAGATTAAATATAACTTATTTTAACAAAGTAAACTGGATTGTCTCTTAGAAACATAGTTTTCAAACATAGTTATTATAAAGAAGAACAGTTTATAATCAACTTGGATTTGACTAAATTAGCACTGTCTAACAAAAGTCTTACAAAATTAATATAAATGGTGTTAGGTTTATGTGGATACAGAGCTGACTGCAGCATTTATATAAATAGTTACAATAAATACAAAGGCGTACATTGCAGAGAGGTGCCTATTGCACTGCAGTGAAGGCTGATGGTCAGTCTTGGAGCTAGTTTTAATTAGAATAATCAGCAATGCTTTGAGAAATAGAGGAGCTTCCCCTATGTTTGTTGAAAATACACTTTTTCCTTGGGAATCCAGAGGATAAAAGACAATAAAATATGAGCACTTACCAGAAATGCAAGAAAAAACCCAAGGACCTGCCAATCAACAGCTGTAGAAGTAAAGCTTCTGCCAAATTTAAAGGCATAGTTCTGGAAAAGGAATTCTGGGAAAAATGCAACCCTGCATTGGGAAGATGTCAAGTAAGACCTCTACAAAACATAATTGTTAAAGATGTAAAATAAGGCCTCTACAAAACATGAATATTATCATAAATAGAATCAGTAATAACTTATGTTTCATGATAATTTCAGTGTGCTTTTTTAAGCATTTTGTTGCTCCTCTTGGGAAAAAAAGAACATTCTCAAAAATCAGTTTTACTGTTAGTTTTTGGTGTGTATGGAATTTTTTTCATACTTTCTGTTCTTCTGAGCCAGTAGGACTGCTGCTGTCAATATTGCAGTGCAGCAGTAAAGTTGGTGGAATTACTGTATTTCATATTGGTCACATCTTGCATCTTGGAAGCCGCGGTTCCAGGGCCTCCAGGTTCTGTGCCTGGCCATGGACCGGACTCCTGGCAAAGCCTGGGTGTGTCGAGGGCTCTTGGTTCTCCACAAGGTTTGTTCAGGAGTGTTGTCATGGAGATGCAGAGTCTGAGAGCAGCAGTCCTGTCCTTCTGTGGCTGCAGCTCCGTGGACAGGCTGCCCACAGTGCCGGCCGGCCGTGGGGGCTGAGCTGGCAGGGGGCCAGGCAGCTTGTGAAAATGCTTCAGCACATTTGCACTTGACAGTTTGGTTGTTTTTAAGTGGACTATCAGGGCATTGCTGTTCAGCTGTTTTCAAGTCTGCATCCATCTTAAAGGCTTAATTTTATATAAAAATTGCATGGGCATGATTTTGGTGAGGTGGCACCGTGCCTTCCGTAATCTCAGAGCACTCAGCACCGGATGTATGAGAACCAAGGGAAAAGAGTAACACAGGCTGGAGGAAGCTGTTGGCCAGTGGCTCTCCTCCTACCACCTCTTTTCCCAGAGCAAAGGAAGTTTTAACCTCATGGGTTTTGGCTTTTTTATCTAGTCTATAGATATTTCAAAGAAGGAGGTAGGGCTTCTCCTGGGCTTAATTGGCACATGGCAAGAGTGTGATTATGAACAGGCCTTTAAGGAACTATGACGATAAATATATAAAAAGTGAAATTATTGATGAGAAAAGTGATGCTGGAAGTGTAGCAGCTGGAGGAATCAGCCCTGAAAATATTTGTTCTGCTTCCCATAATCATGTGCAGCATTGCTTTATCTGTGTGGTCAACAAGGGGCTCAAGTCCTGGCTTTGGAGCATCCCCATGTTTTGAGCTGAAGGTCTGTGACAGCTGGGGAGTGGAGAAAAATCTGAAATAAATTTGCACTGTATTTATCTTGTTTTGAATGACTACCTGCTTCATTCCAATAGGTAAAGAGCACAGAAGTTTTGTTTATTAGCACAGCTCCAGCAGACTGAATCTCCCAATGGCTATGGTGATAATATTGCAGTTTCTTTGAAATACTATTCTAATTCTTTGAGGGAATATTTATTTCAGAATAGATGAGTCTTTACCTTATTTATTGTATTCTGAAACACTGAACCTTGAAATGCAACACTGAACACAAATTTCTGTTTGGTTTAATGGAAAAAAATTATTCATCAAGGATTTACTTTCAGAGTGAAACCTTAACATTTTACTTTTCATATATCTGGTCAATCACTGATTTGTTTTTACTTTGTTATTTTTCCTGTTGGCCCCACTGGACATGTCACAAGCCTCTAAAATGTGTAATATTAAAAAGTGCTAAATAAAATTCTTAGTTTTCAAACCAGTCAGCTAGTTGATCTGATAAATAGATTACATGAATTTACTTTTGGAAAAACAGTTTGCTTAGCACTTGAGCACAAGTTTGCATAACAAAATTGTAACTAATGCCTGATTATTATTTTTCTCATTTGGTTCCATAGACTAATAGAATAATCCAGGCTGGAAGGGATCTCAGAGGGTCATCTCATCTACCCTCCTGCTCAGAGCAGGGTCAGGTTGGGATCAGATTGCTGGAACTTTATGCAGTCTTAAAAACCTCCAAAGATTTAAACACAATTGTATGAACTCTCTGGGAAATCCTTTCCAACACTTGACTGTCCTCATGGTGAAAAGGATTTTCCTTATATCTTGTTGAAACCTCTCTTTTTTCAATTTATGTCCAATGTCAGCCCTTCTCTCTCTGCTGGATTTGGGTTCATGTAACTAAGGGCTGTGGCAAATAAACCTTTTAATTGTAGTACATCTGCATGTGCTAGGAAGGACAGTTGCAATATCCTTCAGGGTCTGAGGCAGGGAATCTAAAAGAAAGGTATCTGCTCCCTATGTGCTGTATTAAAAGATGAAAACTCATCCTTATATGTAAGGAAAACAGAGTTTCAATGAAGATCTGACCCAGAGACAGGAGAGCAGTTTTTCCTATAAAAGATGTTCTTTCATTACAAAGACTATTGTAAGCTAAACATTTATGATATATTTTCTTTCCAAGGAACTTTTTCAATCTCCCTGAGCATGCTGAAGTCATTATATAGTTACTAGAGATGCTTTGTCCAGATCAGTTTACCATAGGTTACAGTTCTGCAGGAGATTAAAAATGATGGGCTGGTAGATATCCTTCTAAAAATACCCTTTTAAGTAATATGTATCTGCATTTCCAAACCTCACAAGAACATAGACAACAGCAAAGGAAATACAGCAAATAATTGAGGGCAAATGATATGTAACAATGTGAACTTTTACCACTGTATTTATTTAAATGAATGGAAATGTCAAAATGTGAAAGCAAAGCACTCCAGTTTATTCACATATTTTACATTCAAAGGACCAGGAGATTTCTTTAGTTTTTTTTTTGAAAAATAGACTACTCTTTTTTCAAAAAGACTTGATATAGGCATGGAACATACCTAATGAAGCCTATCATTGCAGTGCATACAATGAAAACCCTGTGTATAAGGAAAAAAGGATAAAAACCAAAGTTGACCACTACTAAAAAAAGATTTCCTTTAATATAAATAAAATTCAGACTAGTGCTTTATTTTAACAGACAACACAACAGTGGGATTTATTAACAACTACATATTTACAGTGCCTCACTGGCAAAAATACTGGGCTTCATCTGAGATCCTAGACACTTCCTGAGAAGGCAATGTGGACAGGAAATTGCTCAGCACTTCACATAATTTGGGTGCTAAATGGGTGAAATTAAAGCATACTTTTCAAATAAGTCAGATGCCATGGTGGAATGGTTGATGCATTGTGTTTATGCTCTGATCTGCCAAACTTGCACCTTGGTACTCCCTTTGATTTTAGTGGTTCTATTCACACTCCTAAGGTTAAGTACAGGAGTGATTCAAACCCAGCAGCCTCAGAGGAAGACAACTGCTCGACGCAAAGACGCTGTGAGAAAACTGCTGTAACTGGAATTTTACATGGTACAGAGCCACATTACCTTGAATTTAAATCTGTCTTCTTCTGCATGGGTGATTTCTACCACTTTAATTTGATCCTACAAAGTCTGGATTCCAACCACCTATGAAGTGACAAACCTGTGAAAGCATCTTCTTCCCACAGCCTCCAAAATCATAGTGCCAGTTAAGCAGATCTCAGTCTTTTTGGCAATTAAATAAAACGAGAACCAGATCTTTTTCAAAGTATTCACAAAATAATCTTTCAGTTATAAAATGACTGTCCCACCATTCTTGTATCAGATCTGACCTCAGCTCTTTAGATCTAAACAGTTCTTTAGAAGTTATAAAAATAAAGGATTGATTAATATACAAATATATATTTCAGAGTGATAAGAGAATAATATTAAACAAATTCCTTTTTTAATCTACTTTAAATTAAAAGAAATGTTTTCAAAAGTCTAGGCTGAAGCAGATCTTTATCTATTGACTCTTTAATGGAACCCATTCCCCACAG